>NC_090021.1:318861984-319195913 GCF_037176765.1 Anolis sagrei
CTTCACAAAAGAAGCAAAAGAAAGGAAGATGAGAACTTCTCTAAAGATTGTGTCAATCCAAGAAGATGTCCCAAGGTACCTGAAAAAGATTGGCTGATCACTGAATGATGCCTCTTCATGTGCAAAATTATGGTCATCACCATTAAGCACATCCACAGAATCAACACTTCCATTTTGACTTGACTCTTTTTGTAGAGAGAAAGAAATGACGGGACTCGGTTCCTTGAAACCAATGTGATGCCTAGGCAAGCTGCAAGTTACTTCAGCACCAGGAGGCTTTTTAACTGAAAATAAATAAAATCATGTTGAAATCCAAGGCATTAGATGAAAGTGGGTCTGTTGTCAAAGTAATTACGGATATGACTTCATGACACTTGTTATGTATATAATTTTAAAATATGATATGGAAGTGCTTATCTCAGAATATTTACCTTCAGGGTCTGGGGTCATTAGGACTTCAACTTCTGTAGATAGGCTAGTGAAAAAATCCTTCAGAAAAAACAGAGCATCCTACAACATAAACAGCATGTGTTAGTTTGAAATAGAAAGTCTTTTCCATCATCATTTGATACAATTACTTTTTGTGTTTCTGTATAAGCATAAAAAAGAAATTTGCTTTGTTGCCATTAATATAAATAATGTGTTGTTGAAGGCTTTCATGGCTGGAATCACTGGGTTGCTGTGAGTTTTTTGGGCTGTATGGCCATGTTCCAGAAGCATTCTCTCCCGATGTTTCACCCACATCTATGGCAGGCATCCTCAGAGGTTGTGAGGTCTGTTGGAAATTAGGCAAGTAGGGTTTATATATCAGTGAAATGTCCAGGATGGGAGAAAGAACTCTTGTTTGCCTCAGACAAGTGTGAATGTTGCAATTGGCCACCTTGATTAGCATTTAATGGCCTTGCCACTTCAAAGCCTGGCTGTTGTTGCCTGGGGGGTTCCTTTGTTGCAGTTTATGAAAAGTGGTGTAAATCATCTCTATACAAACAGCAAAAAAATGAACAGTGTTTACAGCTGTGGAAGACATTCCCTTCACACATAACCTGCCTGCGATGATAACTATTTCTTTAATGATTATCAGCAGTTAATTGTGACATCTCAAAAAAGGCAGAGGCCAAAAAAACAACAATTGGAATTATGGGCCCTCCCAGACAGACATATAACCCTGAATATCAAGGCAGATAATCCACATTATCTGCTTTAAACTGAGTTATCTGAGTCCACACTGCCATATAACCCAGTTTAAAACAGATAATGTGGGATTTTATACATCTGTGTGGAAGGGGCCTCACCCACACCTTTGGGGGTTTTTTTGGTTGAAAGGAATTTTGTTAAAAATTTTACTTATGGTTCGGAAATAATTTTTGTTCCCCATGCCAGTAACCTTACCAATACAATAAAAGCAAGTATTAATAAAACAATACATTTAATACATAAATTAAGTCAACAAAATGGATAATCGGGTTGTTGTAGGTTTTTTCGGACTATATGGCCATGTTCTAGAAGCATTCTCAACGTTTCACCTGCATCTATGGCAAGCATCCTCAGAGCTAGTGAGGTCACTACCTACAACAACCCAGTGATTCCAGCCATGAAAGCCTTTGACAATAAAATAGATAATCATTTATCAGAAAAGATAATTAAGCAAGGATTAAATGATTTGCTTTTCAAGCAATAATTAATAGACAATTGTGTCGCACCAATTTTATACTTATTTTGTGTTTTCTATAAGTCACTTCTTAGAAAACCTACCTGGTCAATATTGAGGCGAAGTGGCATTAATGACACGCGTAAGCAACATTCTTGTGGTGACCTGCCTGACTCTGGACGAACGTGCAATGCTTTCACTGTCAACTGAATCCCAAGAAAGCAAAAAAAGAAAAGCTCAATGAGGGTGAAAATTCGTAAAGAAACTGTTACATACACATGTGTGGGTAAGCACACATAGATTGCGAGTAATATTTACAACATCTTCCCCCAATATACATTATGGATATGGAGATATTTCAATACAGACATAATTTTACATATGTTACAGATAACTTTCTAACCTGTGTGGATATGGGCTCAAAATCAGCACTACATAAATGCCTCAATGAGAATTTAAATCTACCCAGATATTAAGGCTATAATTATTGTATGTTCCACACCTAGTATAGCGAACTATTTGCACTATTAGGACTGTAGTTACTTCCACTGCAAGTAATAGAAAAAGTAGTTCTAATATTTTCCAAAGTTTCCAATCATTAAGAATATTGTGATCCTAAACATGATCAATTTAGTCAAGTGCATTCACTGTTAGGGTAATCTGAAAATGACAAAGACAATCTTAGGTTGTCTAGTACCATTCCTGCACACCAAGATATTTTGGTTCAATACTGTGTTCTTGGACAATTCTCTGATGCATACCTTTCAGTAAAGTTGTAAACACAATACAAGGTATAGTGACCAGTTGTACATAGATTGCCTTTCAATTCCTAGTGGAGGGCAGACACAACTTGACAGAACATTTAAGCCCTGAACTGGCAATTTGCAAGCGGAGTTAGGAACTGGAAGCGAAATATGTGTTGAACACATATGTTGTGCACACAAGTGTTCCTAACTACCTCACAATTCTTTGTATGTTCAGTGTGATCTAAGAAAGGGCTTGTTAGTGAACTCAGCTGCATGTCCTCACAACTGTCTTGTAATCAGGAACCTGCCTTGGGTTCAAGCATTCATGCTTAGACACATTCCATCATCAGCTTATTCCTACATAACTTGCAGTCAAATGTCTGAGACACTAAACAAATACACAATAAAACAGGAGCTCCCTGGTGGTGCAGTGGGTTAAACTGCTGAGCTGATGAACTTGCTGACTGAAAAGTCGGTGGTTCGAATCCGGGAAATGCTGTTTAGGCCCAGCTTCTGCCAACTTAGCAATTCGAAAACATGCTAATGTGAGTAGATCTATAGGTACTGCTTCTGCGGGAAGGTAAAGGCGCTCCAAGCAGTCATGCTGGCCACATAACCTTGTAGATAACGCTAGCTCTTCAGCTTAGAAATGGAGATGAGCACCACTTCCCCGAATCAGACACGACTAGACTTAATGTCAAAGAGAAAACTTTACCTTTTTTCTTACCTTTACCTATACACATATTCTAATTGCTCTTCATTCACACATTTATAGCATTCACCATACAACTGTTCCTGGCGGGTGGGGGGCGAAGGGGGAGGGAGGGGGAAAAAAACTTCTGGACACAAGTGGCAGAGAAGTGTGTAATTGAGATTGGTAAGGTTAAGAAAACAGAACAGATTATACTGAGTGAAAATCTAAGTGGACTATCACTATCTGTTCTATTTAGCCTTGTGGAATGGCTATCAAGATTTGTATTACTTGTGTTTACAATAATAATATATATTTTTAAAGCATTACCATATTAGAATGTGCTTTTCTGGGCATCTCTTTACTACAGTAGAGATAAAGAAATTTGTTCATTTGTGATGTAGCCAAACGATCTCTGATCTCAAGATCTTGAACCACAAACACTTGACGGGACACTGGTTGTTCCAAGATGCTCATCTCTCCCTCTGTTTCACTTGATGGATATATCTCATGCTGGAATTTCACCTTATAAAACCAGAGACAGAGAATTATTAGAATATGTATATCCTGCCACCCCATAATGATTTGAATCTACAGGGCTTTTAATGTCCACAATTATGTAGCAGGACAATTAGAAGAACACTGACTAAAATCTAACATGAGAATTTGGGGGAAATTCAGAACGGGCATCAGATATACAAGAAGGTTTGGGAGGTAAATAGGAAGATGGGGTGACACCTCCA
Source organism: Anolis sagrei (assembly GCF_037176765.1). NCBI lineage: Eukaryota > Metazoa > Chordata > Lepidosauria > Squamata > Anolidae > Anolis > Anolis sagrei. The sequence continues at coordinate 318,865,813 of NC_090021.1, forward strand.
ATAACAACTGGAAAATATACAATCAGAAGAAATAAACTGCAATGGTAACTACATCATTTATGCTCTCACCTTGCTTAACTGTATTTCCATCAAGAAATCTGGGTTCCTTCCTCTTCCTGCACAGGTTGTGCTACGTCCATGTCTTGTTGGTGTGTGCGAAGGTGAACTCTGAGGACTACTGAAGTAAAAGATAGATTATGACTTTTTTTTTTTTTTTTGCTAATATTAGTGTTTGGCTCACAGAAAAAACTTTACAGACACAAATTGAAATTTTCTGTCCTTTTCCACAACTTCATATTTTCAATCTCCATGCAAAAGAAAAGGATATTGAACTTGCTGATACTGTTTCCTGGAGCAACCTTTCCTCTTGCTAGTGACTAAGCAACTGTATAAAGGTATGGAGGCAACAACATGATGGGTAAACACTGTATGATTATTAAGAACATTTTACAACTTGCAGAATAGATTTGTTAGGTATGGTGCCTATCTTTGCTATACTTGCATATGAGTAAAACTGGCCCCAGGTTTTAAAGGAATCCCAATCTGAAATGACAATCAGAATTGAGTTTATTCTGCAAGCAACCACTCTGTACTTTCTTAAATGCAATTGATGTTGGAAGTGATTGAGATTGAATCTGTACAAATGAACTGATTTTTAAAAAGATGGAGCCCCCCCCCCCCCCCCCACTTTGTGCCTTAGGATCAAAATTGATGCTACTTTTCAAAAAGGTAATGAACTGATACCTGGAAGACTTACATGTAGCTTTTAGCTGGAGATGTAGGTGGTACAATCCCAAAGTCTTTTCCCCCATAAAGGTGCCAAATGAGTGATATTTCTTTCACAACATAGCGAATCAACGGCACAGGAAAGCGCAACAGCCCTTTGTTTGTGTCTGTTCTTCTTAAAGGCAGGCTGAAATGGTTGTCTTTTACCAGGATTGCTTCAGCAACCAATTTTTTCACTACTGGCTCTTCTTCCTTATCCTAAAAGGTCACAAGATATTAAGTGTACACAGGATATTGAATAAGAGTCCCCTTAACCTTTAAAGAGACAAAATTAGAATTGGATTTACAGTGGTGAGATCCAATTATATTTTTCAGATTTCAGAACAGTTTCTATAATCTGAACCAGGAAGAAGTGATTTCACTTCCAACATACTTTCCCCAAAATACAGTGTTGGGAAACTTCAAGCACATTTTCAGTGGGTGTGGGGACCATTGGCAAATAAAGGGAAATATAGGGAGAATCCAGTTGTCTGAGTTTAAATCATCTCATGTGGTATAGAAAGGACTATTTAATGGCCTCTTGAAGCTTTTTATTATAAAATGGCACAAGCATTTGTCGAAAACAACCAATTTTACTTATGTTAAACAGGAACTGAGGGAAGTAAGGTAGAAATATCAATTCCTAGCTGATTAAAAAGAAACATTCTTAAATGGAGAGAAATATGTACTTGTACACATCTTAATGTGCAAAGAAATAATGATATATGTTATGTTCAACTGCACAGCAAATGAAAACCAAAATAAAAATGCACCTCCAAAATACCAAAAGAAGCTGGAGACCAGCACATCTGAAGCATTTGGGCTATCCAATATTTTAGACTTTTCATATGGTTCCAAATATATGAATAAAGATCTTGTGTTCACTGATACTGTTTGTCTTGCTCAAGGATTTTTAAAATACACCGTGCTGATTTTCTGTTTCTTAAAACAACACTGATACCATGTAACCAAGAAGCAGTTACATTTTACACAAACTAGAAAAAAAATCTATTTCTCTGTATCATACTGCATAGCAAAAACAGGCAAAATAATTTAGAATGATATGCAAAGGATGACTGAATATTTTTTTCTGCATTATACTTTCAAACTATCTTAGTAACATTAAATGTTTCTTACAGAGACAACAGCTTTTGGTGCAAAAAGAATACAGAAGTCATCATTTTCAGATGGTACATCTCCTATTGCTTCACTAATCATATTTGGAGTGAACGATGTATATGTGGGGCTTGAGTCCTGGGACAAGTTCCCACTTTCATCAGGAAAGAGGAAAAGATCTGAGCAAGACGGTGCTGGAGTTTGAGTCTTTTCATCCAAAGTTCCTGAGAGAAGAGATACAAGTCAGAAATATTTTAAGAAATTTAAAACATGAATAGGTATTGGCTGCATTTGCACATAATAATACCCTATATACTCATGTGTATGTCTAGGAATTTTAGTCAAAAAATTAACCCAAAAAACTGAGTCAACATATCCATGGGTCAGTTTGAACACTGTACTTTAACTCTTGTCAAAAAAAAAAAAAAAAAAAGACAGAACCATCCTGTTTTCTGAGTAGATTGGTGAACGAAAAGATTTAGTCTACCCCAAGAGAACATAATAGAAATGTTACCCTTTCTGCTTTGGAACTATTCTGGCCTTCTCTGGGTGGGAAAATGGAAATAACAGCCAGAAGTGACTGGTTCCTTGTGGTGGCATTGATGCTTTCCCCTTCCTGCAGAATTATGGTTCCTAACCTGCCCTTGACTTATACATGAGAATGGCATACGTGAGTATATATGGTAAATCACAGTTGTCCATGAGCAGACTGGGGGTTTCCACTTCTGTCTTAGATTAACAACAGTAGAGTACAAATTTTGTACAAATACTACACTATGAGGAAGCAACTCTGCTGGCTCTGAGGGCCAATTTCAGCCTCCTAGGTTCTTAGAGGTATTGCACAGCCTGTCAAAAATGTCTTTTAAAAAATCAAACTGAAAGTGTCCAGAGGAATATGTCTGGCTTGCTTCAACAAATTACAGTTGAGATGAATAGGCTTTTCCCAATTCTAATGACTTGGTAGAGTTACTTAGTAAAAGGTTCCGCTTTCTCTAACAAGTGAGAGAAATGAGAACTGAGGTCTGCTAGAAGGGAACATTCTCCCCTGGGAGACCCAATGTGATGTCCACATTACTGCCATTCCAGCACCAGGTGAAAGCATGTCTGTTTGCTAAAGCCTTTGAGGCCTAACTAGTTTCACTCAAAAGTTTTGCATGTACATGCTTTTAAAAGACAACTTATATAAATTATTGCTCTTAAATGGCAGTTGTTTACAAACAATATACATGTGGAAAGCTCTACCATTAGCTTGTGGTTTAGTGGGGGAGGTAAGATGTTGGGTTTCAATTTCTTCCATAGCATCGCTCATCAAATCCCGTAAAATCTGTTGGTCAGCTTCTGCAAGAACAGGCCCTTGGGAAGGTGGCCGACTGGAAGTATCTGCCTAAAACACAAAATAGTTTTATGTTGTTGAATCCCTGTGCTTTTTCTGTCAGGGGAGAAACATCTGAAATGGTCTAGTCTATGCATGGCAAAAAAAAGGGATATCAGGCTGAGATTATAAAGGTTTTGTAATAGTAATTTAAGTGTTAAACGTTCAAGTGAAGCATAAATTGACAGCAAATAGAAGTAGTCCATTATTAAATATGTATTCAAACAGGCACACATTTTGAGAAAAGAACTAGAGAACAGGCTACAACAATAAAACAAAGTCAATTATTTCCTTTCCTTTAAGTAAATTGTTTTATTGATATATGTATTGTGGATCGTGTTTTTATGCTTTTAAACTGTACTGTTGTTTGTTATAAGTTGTTGTAAACCGCGTTGAGTCGCCGGCTAGGCTGAGAAACGGCGGTATACAAGTATAGCAAATAAATAAATAAATAAAGATTAGTAAAGGCATGCAACACTGGGCTATGTTCCCCTCCCAAAAAAACCTCTGTATAGTCCACAGATATATAAAACACCTCTTGCCTAGTTTTCAACAGACCTCACAACCTCTGAGGATGCCTGCCATAGATGCAGGCGAAATGTCAGGAGAGAATGTTTCTGGAACATGGCTATAAAGCCCAGAAAACTCACAGCAACCCAGTGATTTCAGTCATAAAATTCTTCGACAACAAACCTTTGTATAATCTAACAGTTCTCATAAATGAAACGAATCCACAGAAAAGTGGAGATGGTTGCAAAGCAGCATTGGGAAAGATACCATTTCGTACCTTTGCATTTTGTTTAATCACTCCAGGAGAAGATTCGACCTTAGCAGGTGGATTCAAATCACCATAACTGGCGATATACTGGATAAGATTCATTAATGCTGCACAAGAATCGGAGCATGTTCGAATATGGATAACATCACTGGAACAATGCAGTTCAAAGCGTGGCTTACTCTATACAACAACAAAAAAATGGACAGAAATTTAAAGTGAAGACATGCATGATAAAAAGGCTAGCATGTCATTTGGGGAAATGTATTTATTTATTTTATAACGATCAAATGTGGTTGAAACCCTACAACATGAAACATACTGCAAAGTTCAACCCTGGTGAAACAACAATACATCTCTACTCTCTCATATAAATGTGGAACGTTCCAAAAGGGTTTGTTCTTGTGACTTGGTTTCTGTTGAAACACTCCACCATTCTCTGTTTGTTTGCTCCAAATATGATAATATGCTCTCCCATCCTACAAAAATCACATTTTCCTGTAGCCCCCACCCAAGCTATGTACTGGCTAGTAGAAAGTGGAGGGCACCAAAGAAGTCACTGGCTATGTAGCTATAATGAGACACATAACAACATTATCCTCCGGGGTCTCAGGATGACTGTCATGAAATCCAAAAATATGTATTTGTCATTCTTGCAGTGGTTCCCAACCTTTGGGCCCCCCAGTGTTTTGGACTTCAACTCCCAGAAATCCCAGACAGCATACCAGTTGTTAGGAACTGTGGGAACTGAAGTCCAAAACACCTGGAGACCCAAAAGTTGGGAACTATTGCTTACAGGCACATAGCCAGGCACTTTTTTTAACATTGTCTACTGGTTACTACGTGGCAAAGGAACAGGAAGAAGACGAATCTTGAGGGGGTTTGGGTAGCAGCGTAAGAGGTAGTGGACTCCTCTTTCTACAACAGACAAAATGTTCAATATGCAGTCCCACAGGAGCTGGGGGTGGTGACGGCTGACAGGGAGCTCTGGCATGGGCTGGTCCATGAGGTCATGAAGAGTTGGAGACAACTGAACGAATGAACAACAACAATATCACAAACAGCCTTTGCTGAAGAGTTCAAGTCAATTCCAAAACAACCAAAATTAAGTTACACCCCTTATGATTCACCCATTAATTTGGTAATTAATTCCATGAAATTCAGTGGAAACCCCTGGACGTTCAAAAGCAAAGGGCCCATTTTTGGGGGTTTTATAACATAAACTTAGCCAAGCACAATGTAATTTTTATATATCACTTTCATTTAAATCATTACCCTTTCTCCATCAGTTCCAGGTTTCACTGCCTTTATGGTAAGTTCCAGGAGTCCCATGTCCATTACTCGAACAAAATCTGAAGGAAACAACATTAAATATTTATTAAATTGCTCAAGAACTAATCTTTTAAAAGCAAGTTAATGGGTGCCATCTGGTTCTTTTTTTTCTGTGAATGGAACAGCTTTAATCAGTGTCACCAGGAAGGAATACATTCCTCTGCCTCTGCCAATCCCAAATTCTGATCAAGAGGGACAATAGAGCCCCCAGAATAGATTTCTGGATTGCTTCAGAAGGGAAAAGATAAACATAAAATCTCAACTATGGAAATAGACTTCTACCCACTGATTTCACATGCAATACTTCTGACTGCAGTTTAGTTTATTTGTTAACATGTTACTCAGCCATGAAATAGTTTCTGTTTTAAAGCAATTTCTCCCACCGCCTCCTACACAGACGTCAAGAACCTACATGATGTGAAACAGTTTTAGTGTTGAGACTGAAGCTTTCGTTTCCAACTTTTTAAAAATCTGTTGAGTATTGCATGTGAAAACACAACCAAAATACAGGTTGAAAATTCCTTATCCAGAATTCTGAAATCCAAAATCCAAAACGGTTTACATGGGTGGCTGAAACTGTGACACCTTTGATTTTAGACAGTTCAAGCTCTAAGATGTATAGGAAACGTAAATGGATCTTGTGTTCAGACTTGAGTCTCACCTGTAACATATCACAGCTAAATCAGCTGTCGGAATTTAAAACACAACTGAAAACCTACCTCTCTTGGCAGGTCTATCCAGTCAATTTTAACTTGTGAATTTTGATCTGCAGGATGAATTTTAATCTGTATTTTATCAGTGTATATTTATTATATGCATTTTAAGAGTGTTGTTTTTTTACCTCGTTGTTTTAATCATGTTGTACCCCGCCTCAAGCCACAATAAGAGGTGGGTACTAAATATATTATTATTATTATTATTATTATTATTATTATTGTTGTTATTATATCATATGCAAATACAGGTTATTTCAAAATCCAGTCAAATCTGAAATCCAAAACATTTCCCATTCCAAGTATTTTGAATAAAGGATATATTTTTCTTTTTAGTGTATTTTTATCAGGGTTTTTGTATTTTATGATGTCTTTATTTTTTGCTATTTGTTCATTAAGTTAAAGTTAAAGTAAGGTAAAGGTTTCCCTTGACATTAAGTTTAGTCATGGGTGGTGTGATCATCTCCATTTCTAAGCCAAAGAGCCGGTATCCAAGGCCATGTGGCTGGCCTGACTGCATGAAGTGCTGTTACCTTCTCGCAGAAGGGGTACCTATCGATTTACTCACATTTGCATGTTTTCGAACTGCTGGGGTGGCAGAAGCTGGGCCTAACAGCGGGAGCTCACCCGGCTTCCCAGATTTGAATCACCAACCTTTCATTCAGCAGTTTAACCTGCTGCGTCAACAGGTTAGGTTGTTCTATAATGTCTAATGTGCTTTGTCTTGACGTAAATTGTTTGCATGGCATTCAATGTTTGCCATACTCGTTGGAAACCACCTGAGACCCTTCGGAGAGTTAGAGCGGTCTATAAAGTTATTATTATTATTATTATTATTATTATTATTCAACTACTATCTAATTCTGTTATACTTCCAATTGACTCGTGGCACCCAAAAGATTATGAAATGCATTATGACACATAATATTGTAGAATATAGTTCATCTCATCTGATACAAGGAGTTTAACTTGAGTTGTGCATATACCCATACACATGATAGTTGAGGTGATATAGAAATGAAATGAGAAAATAAATAAGTGAATAACTACAGTGATAGCTATGTGACTAAAACAATACTAATTCCCAATACAGTTGTAGAATGATAACCCAATGTTTTTCACATGGTTAGTACTTTTGTGGCTAACTTTATGGACACTTACCAATAAAGACATTTCTATCCATTACCCTCAGGACTGAAAAGGCATTTATTTTCCATCCATGTCTAATTAATTATGCAACTGTATATGCTTAAAAATGTGTTGACACTTTTCAAAATTTTCACAGATTATTTGTATTCTGTAGTTTTTCAACAACTGAAAGCATACTTACCTTTTTGAAGGTTCATTGTAACAGCATTACATTTGTCAGACAGATGTAAGGCAGCCTCATCCAAGATTATTCTATTAAAAGATGTTCAAAAGAGTTGTGTTATGACACAAGTAAAACATGCCACTAATCCATCTGGGGGTAGACTAGAAATCTGATTATCCTTGTCTGAATCACATTATGTAATGTTGATCTGTCAATGTAGGTAGTTGCAAACAGTGGTTCGCAACCTTTGGTCTTCCAGGTGTTTTGGACTTCAACTGCCACAATTCCTAACAGGTGGTAAGCTCGCTAGGACTTCTGAGAGTTGAAGTTCAAAATACCAGGGGGAACAAAGGTTGAGAACCACTGCTCTAAAGTGGAGGTGTCAGGATTTCACTTGCTAAAAATATGGTTTACAGGTATTTCTCATTTTGTTACAACTGGTACAGTTGGAAAATTATTCCTCAATGGACGTAAGAACAAAAAAGGAGGCTGTCATAGCTTTACTGGGGAAAGAATTCCAAAGCCTGGGAGCAGACACTGAGAAGGTCCTCTCCTGTGTCCCCATCAAATGAGCTTATAAAGCCCAGGGACATTTTCGTGGCCTCTATGGACAGGTTAAAAATACTTCTTAATATCTTCATATACTCTGTTGAGAATGGAAGGGCACTTTCATTATGTATCCCACCACCCGCACTCCCCTGAAGGAAATAGGAGGTGATTTTTATGTGATTTCCAAAATAACCGGGGAGGGGGGGGGGATGTGACTACATGCCTTTCACACACTCCTAGAAGGATTTGGAGGTAAAAAAGCGAGTACTTTTCACAGTGGGATTACAGCCCTTCAAAGTTTCATGGGGGCTAATACAGCCTCCAAACCTTTTTACTGTAAAAAGTGTTGGGACATATTGAAGGGGATCTCCTAGTGAAGGTGGGAACACAGATCCAGCAGGATAGTATCAGAAGATACAGACTTTCATAAAGTCTGGATCAAGCTGAATACATCTTTATGGGGCCCTACAAGCATTCTGAACTGCACAAGGACAGCCTACTATACTGTGCCCCCTGCCCCCAGTACTGTCCCAGAGAAAGGTAGTTAAATACAAATCAAAACTGTGGGCCTATGAATCTTGGAAAAGTGTTGTTGAAATGATTACATACATCCAATGAAACTTTTTTATTTATTTGCTTCAGTTGTATACCGCTTTTCTCACTCCGGGGGAGGGGGGGGGATTCAAAACGGTTACCAACATATATATGGCAAAATTCAATACCTCACATACATAAAAACCTAACATAAAACAATAATAATATACAACTATCAATTAAATCACAAAAACGTAATGACATTTAAACATTAAAACATGGAATTAAAAACATATTAATATAAACACTAAAATCACATAATCCAACAATCCTAGTCCAGGGCCATATCAATATCTACTGCACATAATTCTGTTCATTCCTTGTATTGCTTAATGCCCAAAGACTTGGTCCCATAGCCAAGTTTTTACTTTTTTTCTGAAGGCCAAGAGGGAGGGCACTGATCTAATTTTGTTAGGGATGGAGTTCCATAGATGAGGGGCCACCACTAAGAAGGTCCTGTCTTTCGTCCCCACTAATCACACTTGCGAAGGAGGTGGGACTGAGAGCAGGGCTCCCTCGAACCATCTTAATCTCTGAGATGGTTCATAGAGAGGGAGATATTCGGACAGGGAAGCTGGGCCAAAACCGTTGAGGACTTTATAAGCTAAAGTCAGCACTTTGAATTGTGCTCAGTAGCAGATTAATATATATGAGCAGCAGATATATATGAGCAAATCTGATGTAATATCATTAAACGTTAGAATCCACCTTTGTTTTATAACATTTTTCACAGGCAAACAGTGATGATGTCAGATAGGGCCTTTTTGGTGGCTATTCCTAGGCTCACAAACATGCTTTCTAGAGTGGCTAAAATGGCTTCTCCTCACAGTTCTTTCACAGGACAAGACATTTAAGAGGATGCTGTACTGTTTTAATAGTACCAGCTATAAATCTTTCACTGACAGAACTTAAAAATATTTGTAATGTTAAAGACAGTTTAATCAATTTAAAAGTTGATATTTTAATGTTTTAACTATATTTATTTTAGTTTATAGACTACTTTATGCCCTATACTTTGGGGAAAGGGAATATATAAAAACACCACCACCACCACCACCACCACCACCACCACCATCATCATCATCATCATCATCTCCTCTCCTTCACAAGCGATATAAAAAATATTAAGCATTTTGCTAATTTCTTAGAATTTTACCTGAGAGTAGAAGATGACTTATCCGGTGCCACGCTACTTGAGATGCTAAACGTTTCAACAGTAAGAAGTGATCTAGTTGGCAAAAACAAAGGCCTGCCAAAAAAAACCCAAATACAAAAAATATCAGTTTCAACGTAATTCTGTTTCAGAATGACAAGTAGACATGAATAAACTTTAACATGCTGAAATGGAAATCAAAAGTTTAAGAAAATAATTGTCATTTAGGAGTTTGATTTGTATACCTCCCATTTTCAACTTACCTATAATTTAGAGCACAACTCCAGAGATGGACGTGAAACGTCGTAACAGAGGCTGGAGGATTATATCCCAAGATAGGCTCATCAGAAATGTTCAAAAAATACAAAATCTACAATTACAGAAGTATAAAAATAGACCTGCTGTATTCTAATCAAGAAAAGTGACATCAACATAAAGTAATTCACACATATCATAAGATCAGTTCAAAAGAGAATGAGGTAGATAACTTTAAGGCGTGATCTTGCTCATCTATTTCTGGATCAAACTCTTTGTTGGACACGTAACAGCTTCTCTAGATTGCTGACCTGTTGTTGTTGTTGTATGACTACATATAAGCTGCCCTTGCTAATCTAGTGGAGTTGTCTTACAATACATCTATTCTCATAAAAAAGCAGTCCTGCCCAAAGTCTCTGCCAAGCAGAGCATTACAGTTTAAGTCACTATACAATTTTCTACTCTTTATTTACAACTGATAAAGCTCCAGCTCATTGTCACCAGCCCACCCCCCTCCCCAATGCTCATCATTTTACTGGAGTTGGGTGAATAATTAGCTGATTTATTTCCACAAGCCTCAGGATTCCTCTTTCTTTTTATTCAATACAGCCATTTTGTCTCCAATCATGTCCATTCTCAACATCTGAGTTTACTATCACAGAAAATACTTAGAAAAATATGTAGTCAATTAACATACCTGCTCATGCCAGCTTAAACCGGAAGGAAGTACTCTGTGTTGCAGGGTGGCTCCTCTAAGCCCAACAGCAACTAAAAACTCCTGTAAAATCAAGTGTGTTCAATCAGATGTTTTCGGAGATTAAGGGTGGTTGAGCTGATGAATATAAGGCAAACAGCATTTTTGGTGGTCTCATGTCTCTGGAATGATCTTCCTCTGGAGATTTATCAGACCTCTTCTATGCAGTCCTTTACAGAAACATAAAAAACTCGCAGATCTTTTTGGCTCTCCTTTCCCTCATTTGAGGGCTACTTGTTTTATTTGTAATCACTGTATTTATTGGATTCCATTTGTTTACATTATTCAGCTTGTAAGCAGTCCTGATAGTACTCTTTTAAGAATGGATTCTTTTTTTTAAAAAAAATGTAAACAAATATTACTGTTCAGTCTCAACCTTTCCTGGGAATGTTAGAAAGGAGTGTAGCCTTTCAACTCCAGGCAACTTTAGGGAAAACAAATTAATCAGATCCATTTGAGTTTGGCTTCTGACAGAGTTTTGCCACATAGGCTGGCAAATGAAACAAGACTGAAAAAAACTTTTGAAGATAAAGAGAAATATATGTGCACCAAGTTTGTAAGAAAATCAATCACAGCATTTTATAAATACAAACCTTTGTATTGCTCTCTGATTTATTTGACTGTATTTTAACTGCAACAGACAACATGCTTATGCAGTCCACTCCCACACCATCTGAAGGAGCTCTGCTGAGACTTTCTTCTTCTGAGAAATAAATAGTAGGTTCTAACCAATGAGGATGTGTTGTACTTGGCAGCCTTATTTCAGATGGAGGCACTACCCCTTCAACCAATCCTGTAAAAAGATGAATTAGTAACAACATCAGTTAAGAGAACTTAGAAATTAAAAGAGCAAGTGTTATTTTTTTCCTAAAACTAGTGAAAATTTTCTTTAACTTTAGAAGCGAACTCTGCCATGAGAAAGTTATCAGAAATGTGATCAGAAATTCATTTTCCTATGGGTATTATCAAAACAATCTAGAAATAATTTGGTTGCTTTTATTGTTTGATGTGTTCTGTTTTGATGTAATTTGTTTATAAGTCTTTTCCTCATTGGTATTAAATGTTTGCCATATATGTTAGAAACAGCCCCAAGTCCTTTCAGGGAGATATGGCGGTCTACAAATAAAGTATTATTATTATTATTATTATTATTATTATTATTATTTGAAACACAAGAGTCCACAGCAGACACTCTGCTGGCTGTTGAATTGGATCACATCTCGGGCACTTCCCAAGTGTCTAGGACTGTGTGATGTGTCGGCGAATAATGCATGCAGATCCCGGTAAGGTAGCCTTCTGCAGCTGGCAGATGGTAATTTTGTGTGTCGATCCCCACTGGGACCACCTTGACTGGCTTGTGCCAGAGTCTTTATTAATTATTATTATTATTATTATTATTATTATTATTATTATTATTATGTCTAGCTTAGAGCAATGAATATTAGTTGATCTTCTATTCTAGGAGGTCCATGAGAAATGTCTAAGCAATACCCAGTGCTATCTTCTCATCACCTGAATGGTGAAGAAATGGTTTGCGACTGTGAAGGTACTTTGCAGTAACTGCCCATATGCCAGTTCTGAGTTGAGTTCTTCACCCTCTTGTTATTGGCTCAGGAACCCTGAACAACTCTTTGCTCCTTTCAGGAGTAGCATAAGACCCAACCTCAATTTTCCATCATAATTAGTTTAGACAGTATATAATTTTGCTGTATAGTCAACACAGCTATCCTTGGGTTGCTGTGAGTTTTCCAGGCTGTATAGCCATGTTCAGAAACATTTTCTCCTGACGTTTTGCCTGCATCTATGGCAGGCATCCTCCAAGTTTGCGAGATCTGTTGGAAACTAGGTAAGTGGGGTTTATATATCTGTGGAATGTCCAGGGTGGTAGAAAGAATTCTTGTCTCTTTGGGGCAAAAGTAAATGTTACAATTAGCCAAGCAATCTCCCTTGGAATGCTCATGCTGGCATTCCGTCTGGAATTGCAAGAGGAGCAAATACTTTTAAATACTCGGTAATTTCGATTTCATATTGTTGAATTTAGGAACAACACTGCCACCAGATGGCTAAGAAAAGTAATGAAATTAAGTTCTTGTGGGGTTTTTTTCGGGCTATATGGCCATGTTCTAGTAATGAAATTAATTCATGGAGGGAAGGTAAGCAATACTTATTTCTTATGAGAACCGGAGTGTAATCACACAACACAATTAAAGCAGTTCAAGAGAACTAACTGCCACATCTCCATCCTATGGACTCCTGCAATTTTTAAAGGTGAAGTATTTGATGAATGTTTTAGTTCACTATTCTGAACTACAGAATTAAAGAATTTTAAATACCTCACAAAATTACAAAACTTAGGATTCCATAGGATGGTGCCATAACAGTTCAAGTGATATCAAGGTGCTACAATACTGAAGCACTCTAGGTGGTACAGTAGTAAGCCTCTAACTACGGATAGTTGCTGCTCAACTGGTAATCTACCGAAAAGCATCTTAGGAAACATAATTTAAAAGCAGAATGCCAGATTGCTGGGGTTTATGAACCAAAACATTATTTGTTTCAGGGTGTGCATAACCAACTTGTGATTCTACTTTGTTTCAATAGCTTTTTATTTTGAAACTCTCACAAATTCTTTACTAATCTTTTGTTAAATTATGATCTGTCTAGAACAGAGCATTGAAAGAAGAGGCAATTTATTATCTAGTCACATGTAGCAAAAGTTACTTTTTTATATAAGAACGTAGTTTATTGGTGCAACAAGCTACTTTTTTCAAGTTACCTTTTATTGTTATTTTCACTTATATAAGCAGGAATTTTTCAGGTTTTATAGATTTTTTATCAATTGCTAGCTTGGGTACCCAGCGATGCCCGGGTTATTTGAAAAAGTCATTGGGTTCTTTTGGATGTTAGATAATACCAGTTTGGTAATCTGTAACAGTATTTATTAGAAAAAGTCTGTCTTTGTTTTTGTTTTTTATGAATACTCCCATTAGAAAAATGCATAAGGATGTTGGTGAACTACAATCCCCTAAATCATGGGTCAATCCTCCCCAAACCCCACCAGTATTCAAAGTAGGCTATGCTGGGTCTGTGTGCCAAGTTTGGTCCCTTTCTATTGTTGGTGGGGGTTACTGTTTCTCAGGATGAGAGTATTTTTAAAGTAGTAACAAAAAATGGAAGAGTACAGAATAACATAACTAATTACCTTTTACACTCTGAAACAAGTAACAGGAAAATGATTCACTACTGAATGAATAATACAAGCAGGTTAATTTTAAAAAGTAACTTTCCAAGCACTGGTCTGGATTACAGGAGAAGCCTCACATTATTTCCTACCCTACCAGCCTTGTTTTTTCTACATCTGAACACACATGTGTACCTTTACGGATGTGTCTGTTCCATACCTTGATGATATAAACTGAGACTGCTACAATGAAGGCAGATATAGTGCTTGTCTTCAAAGCCTTCATATTTTGTTACACAGAACAAAGAACCACCACTGAATTCAAACCAAAATTCTCCATGTTTGTCTTCACATATACTTCCATCATCCTGCTGAAGAAATGGTTAGAAATATTTAGTGCTTTGGAACTTGACTGTACCATTTTGAAGAGTACAGAGATTATATTACTTCTGAGCTCACATTGCTGCTTAATCCACTCTGTAACTAAAATCAGTCCTTGCCCCTAAAAACAGCAATCATGCTACCACAAAAAGTATACTGAAATAGTAACTTTCATACTATAACACAGACATGAATCCTAGGTCAGGACATATATGGAAAAGTCTCACCTTGATATCCGTGAACATTGATATTAATCCATGGTTAATATTCAAAAGAACTGAGAGGAAGTTCTGTGTGTTCCTATTTTGAGATTCAGTTTTTTTCTTTCTCCGTGAACAGTAGTTTGGATCAAGAGTAGAATAATATTGTAATGTTTCCTCCTCAGATCCACTCTCATCATCTGTAAGAGAAATTAAATAATGAAACCTGATTATATAGATTATAGAGGAAAACAAAATTACCCTATTTCAAGCATTATTAAAAGCACTGAATTACTATATTTGTTTAACTTTCCCTTTGAAGAGTAAATAACACATAAGGAGAACCTTGTTGGATGAGTCTGAAAGGTTATCTAATACAACAATGTCAACATGGGGCCAATCAACTGTCTATTAGACAGAAATGCAACTTTGCCTTCATGTCATGCTTTCACAGAATCATAGAATTGGAAGAGACCTCGTGGGCCACCCCCTACCAAGAAGCAAGAAAATTATATTCAAAGCACCCCAACAGATGGCCACCCAGCCTCTGTTTGAAAGCCTCCAAAGAAGGAGCCTCCACCACACTCTGAGGCAAAGAGTTCTACTGCTGAACAGCACTCACAGTTAGGAAGTTATTCCTAATATTCAGGTAGAATCTCCTTTCCTGTAGTTTGAAGCCATTGTTCCCCATCCTATTCTCCAGGACAGCAGAAAACAAGTCTGCACCCTCCTCTATGTGACTTCCTCTTGCATATTTTTACATGGCCATCATGTCTCCGCTCAGCTTTCTCTTAAACATGCCCAGCTCATTCCTGCACCTCATTAATAGAAACATATTGCATCTAATACTGGAGGTGATGTGCATTATTCTGAGTATCAGTGATTGATGTGTATGAGTCCAAATTCTAGTATTATGAGAAGAAGAAACCCCTTTCCCTATCTCCACATCCTGCAGAATTTTGCATACCCCCATCCTGCCTCCCTTACTCACCTTTTTATTATCTATTTAAATGAAAATGCTATAACAATTCATGACATGGCAATTGCCCCAACGTCTTGATTATTTTGATTGCCCAGTCAGAACCCTTTCCAGATCCACATTGTCTTTGTCTTATGTGCTATGGCAAAATTGAATAAATGTGATTACACCATGGATTGTATAAAGGCTGTATAGTATTGGAAGTTTTATTTTCTATTTCTAATGTTACCCAACAATGCTTTTTGAAACATCAGCAGCATAGCAAATCAAGATTTTCTATAAACTAACTTCATGTTCTTTCCTAAGGTTATTTTCATAGGCTGAGGCTGATAATGTGTGACTTGCTTAAGGTCACTCAATTGGTTTTCAAGGCCAAGTAAGGATATGAATCATGATTTTTAGCCTCATGGTCCAACACTCAAATACTATGCAGTATTGGCTAGGTCTCTTTTATGTCTAGGTTTTCCATTTAACAATTAAGCATTTGTAACTGCTTTAGATACAATATCACATACATACACCACCAAATACTTAAGATTCTAAACTTTAAACACAGCAGTTTTAGAAAGTATTTGTAGTACGTTACCATAGTGAATGGTAGATTTGAATTGGCTAAAACTATCTTTACTAAACGTGTTTATCAGCTGGCTTGCTACTGAAAGTCCAACACCATAAGAAATGTTTTCAAATGTTTCTACAGGAGAGGGAGCTGTGGGTTCCCACAGTAACAGATCATTACTGATCCTACAGAGAAAGAAAAGATACAGATAAATTAGTTGTCTGAAGGTGTAGGAACTTAGAAATAACCATAACCAGAAGAACAAGGGGAAGTCTATGATTCTAAAAAAAAGTGCATTAATAAACAGTTGGAATTATGGGATTGGAACAATGCAAGACTTCTCTTCCCAAATCTAGGGATCTAATGGAGCCTTCCACTACATAAAATGTAGAGTGTGGATATATTACTTTTATCCATTTTCTCCTTATGACTACAAACCTCAAGATCAAATTATTAGAGGAAGAGTCTTCCAATATGATAGAGTAGATTTTGAGGGCTGGGGGCAGCATCAGATGGGACGGGGACATTGTTTCTTTATTTCTTCCTGTGGGGTCATACAATTTTGTGCAATTCTAGATACACGATTTATATTAAGACTCATGAAAGCTACACAACTGTAGCATTTTTAAACTACTTTAACTGCAAAGGCTCCATTCTACAGAATCCCAAGATTTCTGTTTCATGAAGTATTTAAAATTCCCTGGTAAAGAGATCTAGTACTTCCCTAAAATATAATTCAAAGGTCTGTGTAGAGAATGCAGATAGGAAATTTGAAGGACTATAAAAGTGTCACAATTCTACAATATGAAAGACAACTTAGGTTTAGAGCACCACATTAATCTAAATTCCAATGTTTAATATTAAAAGCACCATTAATTACTATGTATTACAAGTATATGAGGACAAAACATAGAGAGAAATATATATATATAATGGTTATATTAATATACTTTTAAATTTCCTTTCAACTATGGCCCCTTCCACACAGCTGAATAAAATCTCACCTTATCTACTTTGAAGTGGAATATATGGCAGTGTGGACTCAGAAAACACAGTTCGAGGCAGATACCGTGGGATTTTCTGCCTTGATATACTGGGTTATATGGCTGTGTGGAAGAGCCCTACAAAATAATCCAAAACTAGTTTTCCATAATTTAGTAAATTCTGTTCCTCTCATAGTTGTCCTGCACCTCTTGAAAGTGAGCTTCCCAAGTTCTTTAGGTCAATATGGGAAAGTGACCCGGAGGATAGCAGGGGGATTGTAGATAAAAAATAATCTCCCCAACCAAGAGAATTAAGCCACTGATTAAATTTAGGAAAACAAATATTTATACTTGCCTGTTATAAAGCTTCTCATAAAAACTTTTGTTTGGTAATGTTAAGCATACGTTTGGTAACGTAAGTTCCAGCACATAATGCGAGTTGCTGATTGCTTTATCCTGAAACTCTGTCATCTCCACTGTATCACCGGGCATCACCATCTAAGCATGAAACAATATTTGAAAGGGAGGGAGGAGAGTCCTCATTTAAATAGGAGCCACAAAAAGAAACAAAAAAAATCCATCATTAGTTTTTGAGTATCAGTTTAAAAACATCATGTTGTCTAGCCTCCAACAGTACCTGGGAAAAGATCATCATTTATCAAAGCAATGCTGGGGGTAGGCGTGGTTCTGGAGACCTTTCTACCATGAGGAAAAAGATGGAACTGCAGGAATCTATTACAATACTTTAAAGGTAAGAGGTTCCTGTACTTTATAGTTAACCTGCTGTTCTAGCTTAGACTAAAGCCATAGAAGCTGTAAGAACCCTATATACTTTAGCCATGTGCCAAATGTCCCGAACAACTGTCATATGAATGAGTCCTAAATATGAGTGCCCCTCCTACCTCTTCATTCTCAAACATGACCCTTCGAGAGGAAAAGGGAGATGGTTCAGGTCTTCTAAAATCACACACGTCTTTCAGAGAATGAGATCCACCTTCCTCTTCTTCTTGGAAATGACCATCAACTTCTTCTTCCTCCTCAGGTGCTACTCTTTCCAGAATGGAATGTATGGCAAGTGGATTTATTTTTAGGACAATTCTAATATTCAAACAAGAAAAGGGAAATATAGTTAAATTCCAGAAACCACTCTATAAATTCCACTGTAATGAAATTACATTAGTTTTTGTGAAGGTTGTACAACAGACACATACACAAATATACCCATATTCTTCTTAAAATATGGAATAAAGGTTTCCTTCATGAATTGTTCATTTCCTTAGATGAGTGGATTGCAGAATATGGAATGTTAAGAGTGAGAAATTTATTTCTGACAGAATGAAACTACTGCTAATCATAAAATTAGCAGATCATTATAATCATATTGGAAATAAAACATACTGATTAAATGATAGGAATGAAAGTTGACTTAGAGATGCAAATTGATAACTCTAACTATAATGTTGGTGGCTGCTGCCAAATGGTACATTCAGGTTAAATAAACTGCATTCTGTACTACTCTATGCATTTCGTTTCTTTTCGGGAGTTCTGTTTTTAAAGCTCTGAAAGGAATTCTTAGTGCATTATTTAATCTTGGTGCATTAATATACACTTCGCCTTAGAATTAGAGATGAGCACCAACCCCCAGAGTCTGACATGGCTAGACTTAATGTCAGGGGAAACCTTTACCTTTACTTTTTATATTGAGTTAAATGAAATGTTTACCTAATTGTACAACTATTTAAACCTGTCATTGTCTTACTGCTATTTCATCCCTTAATATGTTTTCCAAATTATATTTACTCGTCCTTTTTGGATAGTTCTCCTAACTCTGTTGTTATATCTACAGTTTCATACTGTCAATCACAGTCAATACTCTATTGTAAAAATAATAATATATTCTTGGTATTTTCTAATAGGGGCAATGACACTTTTAATCTGTGAAGGACCACTCCTTTTCCTATGGGTGTGATAGTTACTGTAATTTGTAATCACTGATCAAAATGAAAACACTGACTACCCAAGATATAATTTAACTGCTTTTGCCAACATGGCCCAGAAGGATATAATAACAAGGATTTACAAAAAGAAGAAATATTATAGGCAACATCTAGCCATATACCAAAACTTTTTAAAAATGAAGTTGGGAGATACCAAAATTTCTTTGGTTACCGTGGCCAGTCAAAGTTGTCTGATGAAACCATCTCTCCAGCTACACCACTGGAAACCTGAAAAAACTGTACAGCTGATTCATCTTTGCTTTCTTCAAATGACCCTGCAGTGAAACCAGAGAAGATTATATTATATATCCAGGTGATCAACGGTGTACTCATAATACACTATAAGCAAGATGAAGACGATTTTCAATTTAGCATTCTCTCAGTTTTTGCACTTAGTAATGACATAGTTGGGTTGTTGTAGGTTTTTTCGGGCTATATGGCCATGTTCTAGAGGCATTCTCTCCTGACGTTTCGCCTGCATCTATGGCAAGCATCCTCAGAGGTAGTGAGGTCTGTTGAAACTAGGACAATGGGTTTATATATCTGTGGAATGACCAGGGTGGGACAAAGAACTCTTGTGTGTTAGAGCTAGGTATAAATGTTTCAACATAGTTGAAATGACATAGTTTATTGCCCATTATTCAGAACAGAGCTACTGTATATATTCAAATAATAAGCTGAGTTTTTCAGCCCTTTTTTAAAGCTGACCCCCCCCCCTCCAGTTTATACTCGAGTCAATGTTATTTATTATTTTACTGTTATTATTATTGTTATTATTATTACACTTTTTACTGTATTTATTATTATATATACATTATTTAACTCTATCATTATTATTACATTTATTATTTTACTCTATTTATTATTATTACATTTATTATTATTATTCTATTTAATATTGTCATTAAATTTATTATTTTAGTCTATTATTACATTTAAAATTTAACTCTATTATTATTACATTTATTATTTTACTCTATTATTGTTATTATTATTACATTTACATTATTTTCTCTCTATTATTTTATTACATTTATTGTTTTACTCTATTTATTACTGTTATCATTACATTTACATTATTTTACTCTATTATTATTATTACATTTGTTATTTTATTCTCTCTATTAATATTGTAAGGATACATAAGCACATCTACATTGTAGAAGGTTAGCATAATGCTTTAATCAGAGTTGGACAGTGTTATCTTAAACATCAGGAGAAACTGTTGCTAGAACATGGTCATACACCCTGTAAACCACACAACACCCCAGTTTCTCTTCTTTGTTGATGAAAATCTATAGATTCCCATGGAAATAGGAACTGGTTTAATAAATAGGAACCATCTTACTAATAGCTCCCTTACGTTTCCTGTGATCAAGATAGCTTTAACAATCTTTTGAAAGTTATCACAGAGTCTTACCACTTAGTTCTTTAAAAGTGAGCTCCAATTTAACTTGCTCTGGAGTCGGCCCTCCAGTAAATTCAGTTTTCAGTTCTATATCTGTGAATTCTAATTGCAGAATTTCCTTCTGAAGAGACTTCTTAAACCAGGGTCCTCGTTCTGGGTCTGATCGTAGGTCAGGTATTGGAAAGCGAACTGAAAGCTTCAAAGATGGTGCCATCACTTGAACTGAGACTTTGCAGTTTGCAGGAGTACGTGAATCATCCAGAAAAATTTCAGCAAATGCTTTGTGCTATAAAAAGGAAGAAAGGGATATTTGAAAACAGTTATTTTTTAACAATGAATTACAATCAGTGTGGAAGATTTATTTATGAAAAATCCTTGCATTTGATATAAATCTAATGTATAAAACATCTGTTTTTACATGTTTAGCAACGACATCTTTTTTTCTTAATATATCTACTATATTTTGCAAACCAGTTATTACACTTTTTGTACGAAATCCAAGGAGTGCCTTATTACTGTTTTGGTTGTTATGACAGGAAGCTTGCAAAAGGTTCTGGAATTGGTAAAAAAATAAGTACTTAGATCCCACTGACTCACTAAACTGTCAATTTTAGATTCCAACACTGAGCTAAGGGGTTTGGGGTCGGGACCCATAGTTTAGGAAGTATTCTAGAGAAGGCCTTTAAAAACTTTTATTGTTTGTGACCCCTTTCTGCCTGAAACATTTTAACGCAACACCAGATATAAAAAAGTAAAGGTATAGGTTTCCCCGTGACATTAAGTCTAGACATGTCCAACTCTGGGGGGTGGTGCTCATCTCCATTTTTAAGCTGAAGAGCAAGAGTTGTCTGAAGACACCTCCAAGATCATGTGGCCAGCATGACTACATGGGGCAGTGTTACCTTCCCGCAGAAGTGGTACTTATTGATCTACTCACACTTGCATGTTTTCGAACTGCTAGGTTGGCAGAAGCTGGGGCTAACAGCAGGAGCTCACCCCACTCCCCAGATTTGAATTGCCAACCTTTAGATCAGCAAGTTCAGCAGCTCAGTGGTTTAACCCACTGTGCCACCAAAGCTCCTAACACCAGGTATATAGGCATATAAAATAGGTATACAATTTTTTTTGTTGTGTCAGGAGCGACTTGAGCAACTGCAAGTCGTTTCTGGTGTGAGAGAATTGGCCGTCTGCAAGGACGTTGTCCAGGGGATGCCTGGATGTTTTTGATATTTTTGCCATCCTTGTAGGAGGCTTCTCTCATGTCCCCGCATGAGGAGCTGGAGCTGATAGAGGGAGCTCATCCGTGCTCTCCCCAGATTCGAACCTGCGACCTGTCAATCTTCAGTTCTGTCGGCATAGGGATTTAACCCACTGCGCTACCGGGGGCTCCTTGGTATACAAATTAATCATTAATTGATAATAAATCAGCATTTGCAAGGTTTTTTTTAAAAAACAGGATGATTTTCCTTTTTATGAGGTACAGCTGGTGCATTCTGCATAGTTCACTGTAAACACTGCATGTTATTTCCAACAGATTTATGTAAATGTCGAAGTGGCATTAAGAAAACTTTTACTGTTACAATTTTTTTGGTGAGCTCAACCCTTAGCAATTTGGGGTTGGGACCCACAGTTTAAGAAACAACTTTCTAGAGAATATGAGGTGCTTTCTGAAGTCAAAATTATAAAATGAGGTGTGTGTGTGTGTGTCAAGGACATGGCTGTAGCCTCCTGGAGGAAATGGGTACTCTTCCCAGAACTCTTCTGGAATCTGTCCAATTATGCATTATACTAAGTATAATTTACAGCAGTACAGACACCTATTAGGGCATGATTATGCTTCTTGGCCTTACTACTTACCTGGGCCTGTAAGAACAATACGAATATTGCTTGAGTTCCTACTTTATCCCTCTCTCATGTGCCAGCACAATAACATTCCCCCCGACAGTTTTTCCCCAGCATAAGCAGATTTTTTACTGCACACATTATTGAACAATACACTGATTTCTGTTGGTCAAATAAAGTTAATAGTTTGCAAACAATGCAGTATTATCCTCTACTTACCAGGCTAATGTGTTTGTTGTACGAGGTGTACATATGTGATGCCATCATTTCCACTGTGGTTAACTTCTGTGGTTGAAGCAATGAGTTTAGTCTGTCTACAATGCTAATATCCAGCTCACAGAATGCCGGACTCAGCTTGATTTGTAAGTCTGCTTTTTGTGGAACTGAGCTCAGTCTCCCTTGGCTGCCCTGTCATAAAAAGGACACAAGGTTTTAGTAGCAAAATGTAAAATATTGACACCATCATGACAAAAATCTCTCCTCTCCCTCACAAAATAAAAATTAGGTACTAGCATTCTTGAGCAGTTTTCTGAGGCAGACAAGGAGTTGCTGCCACGAAGATCACTGCCCCCTCCTTAATTCTAAATAGGAAGACTTCTGCAAGTGGATGTTCTCTGTAGGATCCCAGCCACTGTTCTACAAAGTTACAAACAATCCAATATAAAAGGCATAATCATTTTGCTAATACCTGAGGAAATAATATTTTCAACTCTACCTGAGGTCCTTTGTTGTCTGAGTGCTTGTAATGGAGCTGAAGGCATGAGAGAGGGTGCAGCTTATTTCCTTGTTTTTCAGAATTAAACATCAGCAGCTTTAAAAAAGGACAATAATAATTTCAGCTGAAATTTATCAGTAACTGCTACATTTTCCGCCCTCGACTTATACTTGAGTCAATATGTTTTCCCAGTTTTTTATGGTAAAATTAGGTGCCTTGGCTAATATATACAGTATTTTTTGTCTGAAATGCTTCTTCAACTTCTCATTTGGTAGAATATCTGTTGACCACAGATGTGTAAGAAACATATTATGTACATTACCACAACTTTTAGTCTGTGGAAATATCCCCACATTACCTGTAACAATGCAAATGCTTTTCCATCTCACAATCAACTAGCCAAGTGTGAAATGCAATTTCCCATTCAATTCAAACAGGCAATATTGTCCAAAAGGCCAATAATGTCATAAAGCAATTGTTCCTATGGTATACTACTAGATACGAGTGTTGCTTTTTCTCAATGTACTTCAATTTCCTGCAGTAGCATTGTTGTTGTGTGCCTTCACATTATTTACAACTTATGGCAATCCTAAAGTAAAGCTATAACAAGGTTTTCTTGGCATGATTTGTTCTGAAGGGGTTTGCCTTCTTTGGAGGCTGACAGTATGTGACTTGCCCAATGGGCTGAGCAGGTATCCGAACCCTGGTCTCCAAAGTCAAAATCCAGCACTTAAACAACTACACGACATTAGCTCTTAGCATTAACTAGATATACAAATTTTTACCTCTGTATAATGAGGTATTTCAGAATGAGAGTCTGTAGAAAAAAGACATTCCAGAAGTTCCATTTGTCCAATGGATAAATCTGTACTCAAACAACGGGAGGCCGATCTTTGTCTGTGTTCATAGGACACTTTGATGCCTGTACCTACAAATCTGTGGTGAGAAACAAAGGTAGAAGATATGTATACAATGATTTCTGTTGCGGAAATAATTTAATTGCAAATGTAATTAAAGCTGACATTTAACTTTCTATCCTATCCCAATGTATATTTGAGGAGTTGGTTTCCAAAAGGCACCAAAAGGAACAAATTGTATAGGAATTGAAAAAAAAAAGCTATAAAACGCAATTTCCCAAGCCTTGTATCAAAGTGATTTGATACAATTTGATAGTTTTGATATGTACATAATATTCTACTCCTAGCCAACAATGTACTGCCACCTATAACCCATTCTTCAATTTTGAGGGATATGGTGCCATTTTGAAACAAACTCCACATTTAGTTTTTGTATCTTGCAGAAGACATCATTTCCAGGATGCAAGACCATTTCATCATGGCATGACTTCATTTTGCATAGATGGCATACCTCACCTCTGTTCCTTGCAAATAAATGTCAGCTTATTAGCCTCCTTTCAAACAGCACTAGAGGAAGAGCACCAACCTATGATTACTTTCTCTTGCCAGCCATTACCTCTTCAATCTCCTGCAATGGCAGGTTTTAAGCTAAAATCATTTAATTGGCAAAAAATGGTTGGTAGCTTTAGGGGAAATGCTAAGTCCTGCCTTCTTTGCCAATAACAGTAATCTGGTTTTATGAAATAAGTATCATATTACTCTAGTAAAAGTTATTATTTTACAAACTAGGTTGCTATTGAAGTTCACACAGAATGCTTTGCTTTGTTTGCTGCATGAGCCAAAGAATAAGAGGTTGTACCTAAGATGGTCATGTGAACAAGCCTTTGCAAATATTTCTCGGAAGGACATAAAGTCTTCTGTTGGAAACTCAGCTGGATTAACCTTTTCTATTCTGGTAAAAAAATCCTGCGCCATTGGTGTCAGTGGACTAATATTTAGTGATGTTTCAGGTGGTGGTAGAGGATCGATATGGAGCACTGACACTGAGAAAACACCCACTGCTAGCCTAAAAAGAAGTTCGGGCCTAGATTCATCCACTGAAACAGATCTGGATGGAAGAGCTGGAACAAAAAAGAAAATTCACAGTGATTAAGGACTTCTCAATAACAATATTAGCAACTAGTAAAAAAAAAGTAATAACTAAAATTGCTTCACAGATGTTTCACAATATCAGTCAAACCTTGATTTAACTATATTTTATTTCAGTTAATAAAACACCACTTCCCCACATAAGGTACATTTCCAATATACTGTTTGATTTGGAGATATGAAAAAAAAACATATCCAGATAAATGTTGTCGGAGTTTTTAAGTCTATAATTTCTTTAGTAACAATTAGAAAATGTAAGCAAATGTAAGGATCAAGCCCAAGCATACTGTGATGATTAAGAATCTAGACACTAGGTTAGTCTTATGTAATTTACAGCAAGGGTGGAGCAGTTGTAAAGGTACTAAAGTAATACCACACAACCTAGTTTAAAGTCCACCTGATCAAGATTGCCAGTCTCTGAGCAAAAACACTCCTTCCTACTTCTGTGAGGTGCAGTCCATCCCGTAACAGTAGGCCATTTTCCTGGAAGAGCAAACCATGGTCCAGAAAGCCAAATTGTTATTCCTGACACTATCTAAAAAAACAGTTATTCACCTCTACCATTTTTCTCGCTCTTCCTGAGCCGTGTTGTATAATGGGGAGGAGAGATGAAAAGACCCCCCCCCCATACATTAAGATCTTTTAACTTTCTAGAAGACTAGACTTGAAAGGGCAGATATGAAAGAATTAAACACGATCCCAAAGTGTAAAATATATTGAATACTAGAATTAGAATTGCCCATACCATCGTATCCACCATTTTTATGTATAGATAGGAACACTGGACAGTGAAGAACACTGATGGGAAGGAAAAAACTCATCTGAAATGTGGTGCTGTTAGAAGGGTTTTGTGGATACTGTGGGCTGCCAAAAGGCTACTGAATGCATCTTGGGGGGGGGGGGGGAACCAAGCCTGAATTCTCCCTAGAAGCCAGCATGACAGTTGAGACTGCTGTATTTTGGGCATATCCTGAGAAGGAAGGACTAGACAATAATATTTAATAAGGTTGAAGTAA
This sequence comes from Anolis sagrei, assembly GCF_037176765.1. NCBI lineage: Eukaryota > Metazoa > Chordata > Lepidosauria > Squamata > Anolidae > Anolis > Anolis sagrei. The sequence continues at coordinate 318,891,770 of NC_090021.1, forward strand.
AAAGGGAAGATCATATTACAGATGGAAGACTCAATCAAGAATGTTACAGCCCTGAATGAGCAAGATGTGAGCAGAACTGTTAATAATGGGATGCGTTTGAGGTCTCTTGTTCATAAGATTGCTATAAGTCTAATTTGGCTTGTTGGCACTTAACAAGCCAATGTCTCTTCCTGGTCCAAATAAGTGCCAGAGGCTTTTGATAACTGCCAACAGTCACACCCATAGGTCAGGTTTTAAGACCATAAGACTATTTGAAATAACAAGAGTAGAAAAGGGAATGAGCTAGATTAATACTGATTTGCCATTTAAATTGTCTTTTGCTCACGAAATCATTGTGTTTTTAAACCAGAGCCACTGAAGTTCCTCATACACCACATCATATGTTGTGCTAACCACAATGTGAAAAGTAAGACCAAACATACTGTGTGAGGTTAATGTATCTGTTGAGTATCACAAAATTCTACTCTGTGAAACATACATGCGGAACTACTCCTTTTAAACACTTACAAGTCCTTCGTAGAGGGGTTGGGTGGATAACACTGGGGTTAAATGGTGAATTTCTTAGTTGTGGTGGCTCCTCCTTGTGTTGTTCAAGAAATCCCCCCCACACTGGTTGCTGCTAAAATAACAATACAGCCATGATTATATTTAGCCAACATTTGTCAACTAGCTTAAAACTGGCTTAAAATGTCTTTGTTATACATTCTAACAGTTACACTTTGCCATATTACTGTTATATTGCATTGCATCTAACGTTTAATGTTTTACAGTACTATCTCCATATTCTATTTTGCTAAAATCCACTCACAAATACCAATCTGTATTGTGACTGGAAGTCTATTTTCACTTTCTATTACTAGTCAGTAATTGTGGATTTGAGAATGTTTATAGAGAATGTTTATAAAGCTACCACTGCTCCAGTTGGTATTATGGGATTCTTGAGGGGTAATTCCCCCTTCAAAGACTTCAGAAGGTTACCACTGTCTTATAGTAGCAACTGACCACTTCTTCTCTATAGCTGTAAAATGACTTACGTGAAGGCTTTGGTCTAACTCCCTTATTCCCATGCCCTGCTATTCCATCAGTACATACAATTAATTGGATATTGTTTTTCTGTTTACCTATGCCTTCAGTTTCCTGCCAGAAACATATTACATAAATTTTGAAAGCATTCTACTGATTGCTGATATATTACCAAACCACATTCAAAGTGGTTACATAGTCATGCAGAGCTCTATATGGCTTAATAACTGGAGCATTTCACCTGCTAGTATATTAAGAAGTAGAACTTGAAGGAATTCAAATTCCCAGAGTCTTCATGCAGGCATACTGACGATAAAATCTCCTCAATACCAGTACGTTTATAGAACTGAGTCTTATAACTTCTTTATATCAACCTTTTGTTATGGACTGAAGACCTACTGAAATTCACTCAAAGTTTGTGTTGCTCTGCTATTTAACTGTGTATCTATACTCATTTTTATCCATTGATTTGCCATGCTATTATCTGTTTTATTTTTACTTTGTATATATTATTCATTGTATGTGTTTATGTTGTAAGCTGCCCCAAGTCCTTTCAGGGAGATGGGGAGGAGTATAAATAAGTTGGTGATGATGATGATGATTCTGTTTTAGCATTTAAAAGCCCTGCTTGAGGATTATTTGTATAAATAATAAATAAAGCAGCAATAAAATGAACTTACCACTGTAGTACCAAGTGGAGATTCTGATGGAGTTGCGGCATATGTACTATTTACAGAAAGTTCTAAATCCATAGTTGGTGGGTCTCCAAGAGGTGGCAAAGAGGAAAGACTATGAGACATCTCCATGTCAGCCATTGAAAAGAAAACTTCTTCTTCTAAGATTAAATAAAAATATAGGTCGTATTAATGGTTTTCAATGAAAATGTTACCATTAACTCAAGTACACAAAAGCAAGCTGTAAAACTGCGCTTGTATCTTGGGAGGTCGCATTAACCATGGTGGTACAGGCTCTGGTTACACCCTGAATAGATTACTGCAACGCAGTCTACATGGGGTTGCCTCTGAAGACTGCTCAGAAGCTTCAGCTAGTCCAATGCTCGGTGGCCAAGAGGCTCACGGGAGAGGGGTACAGGGAGCGTAAAACTCCCCTGTTACACCAGCTCCACTGGCTGCCTATTAGCTTCCAGGCACAATACAAAGTGCTGGACTTAACCTATAAAGCCCTAAACGGTTCCAGCCCAGTTTACCTGTCCGAATGCATCTCTCTATACGAACCACCAAGGACCTTAAGATCATCCGGCGAGGCCCTGCTCTCGGTCCCACCACCATCGCAGTTGCATTTGGTAGGAACGAAAGACAGGGCCTTCTCAGTGGCAGCCCCCTGGCTGTGGATCTCCCTCTCTTATGAGATTAGATCTGCCCCATCCCTCCCAATCTTCCAGAAGAAACTCAAATCCTGGTTGTAGGATCAAGCATTTGCAGAATAGACTGATTTACTGGTGAAGATAAGGTTTTAGTGGACTGCAATGGACTGATTTGGATGACAATTTGAACCGGCAAACTGTTTTAATGTATATTTATAACTGTTTTTAATGTATGCTAATTGTATTTTATGTTGTTATTTGTTTCGGCATTGAATAGTTGCCTGTTGGAAGCCGTCCTGAGTCCCTCTTTGGAGGTTGAGAAGGACAGGGTATAAATGTTCTAAATAAATAAATAAATAAATTTTATGAGAAGTCAATGGGCCAAATGACTACGGTAATGTGCAGTTTGACTATACATGTTTTCAAAAAATAAAGGACATCAAATTTGCACAGATTTGTCTGGGCAGGCATTACAAAGTATCTCACAAAACAACTGAACGACCATATTGGGTAGAGTAGCAACACTACCAAACTGTAAGCCACTCTGAGTCCCCTTCAAGGTGAGATAGAGCAGGACAGGAATACAGAAGTTAAAGTTAAGTTCAAGTTATTTTAACCCCTCAAATACCATCTAGTTTATATTGGTAATACAAGAAACAGTTCTGAGAATCTATCTAACACTTTTGCATCTCAGATGAAATCAAGAAAAAATGACTAACTCCATAACTCTCTCATAAATTCTTTGTTTTGATTAAACATGATCAGAATTTACATCTCAGTTTAGGGTGTAATCATGGGCAGACAATTATTGACATATGGTTTACTAAATATTCGACCACTTGTACATTTCCTAGGATTGTGAAGTAGGGGCTCACCACGACTTGAAGGAGTTCTGGCTGTCTCCGTCTCACAAAAGCTTCGATCGCATTGTATACCTACTGGAGAAATTTCTTTCCTTAAGTAGCGGTTGAGCTCCATCTGGATCCGATATTCATCTTCCTGTTGCATTGGTCGATTTTTCCTGTCTTTATTAGATAACTGAATTCTGCTAGGATTCTCTGTAGTGAAACACAGGGTATGCAAACATGATATCTATTTCAATTCCCTCGCTCCAGCAAAAAAAAAAATTCTTCTCTATCTTATCTACTTTAGTTTCTTCAATTCATAACGCATATTTCTAATATCCTGTTATTTGAATACAAAAACTTTAACTAAATAAAGACAAGTGTAGTAATGTTATTTAGAGGTAATGTAGCTATTTTATTACTTCCCCCCCCCTTCCAAATTAGACTTTACCAGAAGTCATATGATTATTTCTCAGAATAAAAGAAGATGTATGCCATAACCTATTGAGGATAATGGATCATAACCATCGGGGTATAGATCATGAACAGTTAGGATCACAACCTAATTGGGGTACCAATTATGGAGGTGTTCCTTTAATTTACTTAGTAATGGATGATTGCTGGGCATGCAAATACGTTGTTTCTGTTTGATGCTTTCAGCAGTCAATAATGCAATCAGACTTCTTTTAAAGGTAACAAGTTTTGTTTACAGAAAACTTCAGGTATTTAAAGATACAGGTACATTTTTTGTCAAGGGTTAAAAACTTCAGTAACATTTAAGAGAGTTTGTATCTTGAACTTATAAACTTTAACACTTTCTTTATAAACTATGTTGCTATATACAGCTCTCAGAGTTTACTTTCAAATAAAACACAAACCTCAACAATTTCTAACTTACGAACATGAGCTTCTGCACTCCTACAGACTTCTATATTCAAGTTCATACAAAAACCAACACACTTCTCTAACAATCATTCCTCAACTGACATTTCCTAACTGTCATCCTGTTTAAATCTGAACATTTTAAACTGCCACTGAGTCAGTCAGGTGACTTGCAGCCCCTCCCACTGCTTTAGGTATATAGAGATAAGGAAACTGCAAATCAAATAGGACATATACTTCAGGTTATAAAATGACACATTACAAAACAAACAAACATGATAGAGAGGAGGTTTGAGAAGGTTGCTTCCCCCAACAGAAATCAGTTTGTAAACTAACACAAAGACACATAACAAGGGAATTATCATTTTCTTATCTGGGACATTATGTGACTGATTCTGCAGCAATAAAGATAAAAAATCCTCTTTAGCAATCCTAAGCTTGCATTCAGCAGATTTTTTTTTTCCAAAAAAACCAAAACCTCTTACCAACCAATACAGTAAAGTTTCTCCCCCTGCCTCCAACACTGTTTTGGTTCAGAGTATACTAAAATGCAAATAAAAGCATTCATATTTTGAAACACAATCCAACCAAAGGCAGATCATTCTAAATCCCTTGTATTTGAACGGGACAAACTTAAGCCATGCACTTAACTACCAATTTCACAGTTAAGTTCTCAACTTGATTGTGTCATTGAATTTCCTGGATCTAGGAATTATTTAAACCCTTAGCAATAGTGCAAAGCAGTTTCTACTTGCCTGGCCCAGCAATAGCTGCTAACATGTCCAGCAAAAGATGCACCTGTCTGGGTGACAGGAACAGGTGAATAGAATCTATCTGTCCGTCTACATCCAACTAAGAAGAAAAATTAAAAGTTTTAAGGATACACACAAATGGTACAAATTTTCACTTAAAACAGTGGTTCTCAGTCTGTGGGTTTCCAGATGTTTTGGCCTTCAACTCCCAGAAATCCTAACAGCTGGCAAACTGGCTGGGATTTCTGGGAATTGTAGGGTTAAGAACCAATGTACAATCTCATTATCAAAACCTCATCATCAACCATTTCATGCCTGATTTTAATTTCATATTCATATTAGAAATCTTCAGTAAATACTATTGGGATACAGGATTCAAACAGAAACCAATCACATCTCATCACATAAAATGTTTTTAAATAGGATATTAACACAATGCCTTAAATGTTGGTATCTATGCAAGTTATTTGACATCTCCACATTTATCTGACTGTTTATTCAGGAAATATGGAGGGAAAAAACCCAGTGTAAAGCACCAAACAATGGTTATTGATTGTGTCTATTGGGAATTACTAGGAGAGTGGGAGGCTTGGGAAGAACTATTTAACAAAAAAGGCTTTCTGGGGACCATCCAGCAAAGAAGGGTGAGATAATTTAGAACTGTTTTACTGTTCTGGAGTATGTGGGCAGCAACTAGAAATTTCCTTTGTATTGTCCACCATAGTTAGAGTCAGGAAAGGGGGAAAGAGGAGATATCAACATTAAACCAAGGAGTAACACATACAGGGAAGAGAAGACACAATGCCTACAATTTGTATCTAGAACCAAATGTCAATACTAACAATCTAAATGTCACCTTACTTGACACACAGGAAGCAACAACTAACCTTTGCTCCTGGAAGAACTTCATTTTGCTTTAATGTAAGGCTGAGTTCCATCTTTCCAATCAACCTACATATCTGTACAGGATCAGAAGGAGAAACCTCTGGCACATTTCTTGCTAACTGTGGGTGTGGCTCATACACAATTTTAGGGTTCCAGCTTGGTGAAAGTTTAGGTTCAGTTACCTTTAAAATAAATTAGGAGGAAAGGGTTAATTGTTATGCAATTAACAAAAGTTTGCACGTTATCTTGGCTACACACAACAAGAATCAGGATATATGTGCAGTTAATAAACAATTCAGCCATAACTCTAATAAGCCCACAGTATGTAACCCAAAGACAGAGGGGATTTTAACACTGTGATGTATCCAGATTTTAGTAGTATAGGGTGATCTTGCCTTCATAGCAAAAGACTGGAAAACCATGTAGAATACAAATTATGAGCTGAAGGAGCATAATCAATTTTAGTATAGCATCACTTTGGATATCTATACATCAAAGTAACATGTTGAACTTTCTGCATTGATCTTGTGTTACATTTATATATTGCTTTCCCCCAAGATGCTCTGAGTAGTTAAACTTGCAGCAACACTTTGATTTAGAGTAGATTCCCTGTTGCTCACTGGTTGGCTATGGCAGAATGGCAATCTGAACACGAATTTACCACAAACAAACCCACATTATATTAACTAAATCAGGTGTTCTTATTGAAATGTATCTGGGAAACTGGAATTAATGAAAAAATTGACTGATGTTAAAAACCTTGCCCATTTTAGCACTAACAGAACTAGAATCTCAAATATTCAACATAAAAATGAACATAAAAATATACAGGTACCTCTGTCACAACTGGAATGAATACATGAAAATAGCTTAACATGATCTAGAAATTATCAACTGTGTATATGCAATATACAGATTAAAAAAATTACCAACTGTGTAGCTGAACACACGGGTGAGGATTTTGCTGATGCTGGAAATTCATCCCAGAAGAAAGAAACACCTGAGAGCTGCAGCAATTTATGAGCAAAAGCAGTGGGCTGATGGACATTAATTCCAGAGCATTCGTCAGCAGTTTCATCACAATACATTGTTCTACAAAGATGGGGGGAAAGGAATACAATAAGAACTGAAGGAAATACTACACTTTTGAAAATTAACATTGCATCTCTAGCTGTATTTATATTCCTGAAAAGACAAACTGATGATTTTAGATGACAACTTCTAGACAGTCTGCTTCCCTTGAAGCTGTCAGATTCCAGTTAGCATAGAGTTCAGCAGCACTTGTATCGTAAGATCTCATATGCAGTACCAATTATTCTTCACTTAAAAAGGGAAGGGAGGGCAGAGGCATGCTACTTACTTCTCAATGTGAATTTCAAGTGCTGTTCCGCTTTTAGAATTATCTGGCACATGCTCAATTCTCAGAACAGTATCTAGAAAGTTGACTTTGACTCTTCTTAAAACTATAAGAAACCCCAAAAAAGGAGATGAGGTCACACACACAAAAATGAAGAATCTATACATATTACATTGAGTGACTGAGCTACTAATACACCTGTCCTATTAAAGTGAAAATCCTCTTTCTGTTTTGCTGCCTAATTCTCCACAAATCATCCCACCAGAAGAGGCTGCTGCTAAGTGCTGCTCATGTTAACTACCCAGTCTACCCTTTCTTTCTGAGAGCAGGGATATCTTGAAAAGAATCATGACATGAAGTAAGCATACTGGTTTCTCCTTCTATATAATGGTTACTCTATAATGGTCCATGCATGAGACTCCGAGATGTGGGGAACTCAGGCCTCTTCTACACTGTCCTATATTCTGGGACCTGATCTCAGGTTATCTGCTTTGAGGTTGATTATGTGAGTCTCCACTGCCAGATAATCTGGGATAAGCAAATAATCTGGGATCAGATCCTGGGATATAGGGCAGTATGGAAGAGCTTTATTGATATTCACATAGAGTTAAAGTATGACTCAATTGTCTAACTTCACATCTATAAACAGGGAATTATTTTTTAGTATATACTATTAAGGTTAAGTTGTATGCATAACATTAGTTGGTTTTATCAAATAGGTTGATAGCATTAGAAATTAGCATTTCCAAACTGAAAAGTATAACACATAGTCATTCAATTTACAAACTATGTATATCCAAACTTTAACTTTGTATTGCTCTGCTGTATATAAAATAAATAGTACCTGTTTCAATGGTTTCAGCAAACTTCTCAAGTCCTTCAAAAGGCTGTGACCCTTCTCCTTGTTCATCTGTCAGTTTTTGGCTAAGACATTCTTTTGCAAGCTGCATACTACTTGTCATAAAACTTGACCAATACATGGGCTCTGAACCAGAAGCTACAAAAAAATAATAATAAGCCACAAGTGTTTTGTCATTTACAGGCTTTAAAAACAAAGTATATCCATACAGGAATCTCCTTTAGAAGAACCAAAAGTACAACCTGTGCATAGAAACATGAGAACCATGTCTGTGTATGAGATTTGGGGATATAAGCACTTTTTTCTACGTTTATCCTCCTTTAGATTTGAAATGTTTCAGCAGCAGTATTTTTATACAGCTATATATAACTGTGGCTACTTAGAAGGAGAACACAAATTCCTTGTTACAATATTTTCACCATCTATCAGTCTGTGTCTGAACACAATTCAGAATGCTTATTGTGTTGTATAAAGTCCAACATAACTGGGGTCCAAGTTATTCCTCACATAAGCCAGTTATCAAAAAACGAAGATCAGGGAGCAGGGATTCAGCCTGTGCTGGATGGAGTTAGATTTCCTCTGAAATTTCAGGTATAGTGCTTGGAGGTACTTCTAGACAACCCTGAGCTTGGATAGTAAAGTTTAGGTGAATTCACCAACTATTCATGTTCTTGGAAATCTAAAATCTAAAAGTTTATTCAAAACTGCCCAAATCTTCCAATCTTTTAGATGTTTCTTTTAATCCCAACACACTCTCAGGTTCACCAGCTTGGTAAAGACATGAAAGATAATAATCCTTGTGCCATTTTCATGTTATGGGACTTCCCTTTCAAAAGACACTATGTTAGTTCCTTCCTCTTATGCTATCAATAGCTGTCAAAATCTTTTCTTTTTTTTCAGGATAGCTTCTGGAAAATGGCTGACTGAGGAATAAGCTTTTAAAAGGAGGGGGATTTACTCCCTCTTGTTCTTTTTCATGTGCTTTTAAATGTTTACTTAATTCAATTGCTGTTTTGGTACGACATATCTTTTGCTTTTGTAACTTATTTTGCTTTTAAATATACCCATTTTCTAAATATGCTGTTAGTTGTCTTCACTGGAGAAAAGGAAACATAAAATAAACAGAAATTGCCATGTGTTGATTATATGCTGCAGTCTCTTTCATTACTTTCTCCTACAGGTTTCTGGGGAAAAATGATCCAATACATAACAATGTAGCAGAAAAGTGTTGTTGAAGACTTTCATAGCCAGAATCACTGGTTTGCTGTGAGTTTTCTGCACTGTATGGCCATGTTTCAGAAGCATTTTCTCCTGACATTTCACCTACATCTATAGCAGGCACTTGATGAACCAACCTGGACACAGCATATTATTTGAGAACACAGAAATGCTGGAGCACTCTAACAGCCACCATGTCAGACTACACAGAGAAGCCACTGAAATCTACAAGCATGTGGACAATTTTAAGAGATAGAAGGAAACCATGAAAAGGAACAAAATCTGGCTACCAGTATTAAACTCTAGAATCAGGACAATAAATAAAGAACAACACTCAGAAAATATGGAATTCCAGACAGGAAACAATCAGGGCCAGCTAACACCTCCCAACAAAGGATTCCCACAGGCAGGAAGCAGCCAGGCTTTGAAGATGCAAGACTATTAAATGCTAATCAAGGTGATCAATTGCAACATTAAGGCTTGCCTCAACATACATGAGTTCTTTCTCTCACCCTGGACATTCCACAGATATATAAACCCCATTTGCCTAGTTTCCAACAGACCTCATAATATCTGGAGATGCCTGCCATAGATGCAGGCGAAACTTCAGGAGAGAATGCTTTTGGAACATGGCTATAGAGCCCAGAAAACTTACAGCAATCCAGTAGCAGAAAAACTTAGGAAGTGGAATGCAACGATGAAGATTATTTGTATAAATATATTTTTAATATGTGGGTAGTGTGTGTGATTTAACCATACCGTTCAAATGGTGCAACACAGATAGACCAGACCACATAGCTGCAGCATCTGCATGTCACTTAATGAAATGTCTCCCCCTCATGTCATTTCAACAGGTATACATGCAGAAGACACAGTGTATTTCAATTATATTGGGAGCCTCCAAGTAAATACAGTCCAAAAGTTCATGTGTGCAAGGATACCTCTAATAGGCATTGATTTTCATAATTTATCTAAATGGGCACAGCAACAATGACAAAACGAAGAAAATAAAGCTAGATAATATAGAAGGGATATAACAATAGCAAGCAATTGTTATTTAGTAGATTTACCTAGACGAGGCCTTGGTCTGAAGATCATTTCTAAACCTTTCACCTCAAGTGCACAATTATCTTGAAGTAGAGAGCCCCAGGGAATGGATAGAGAAATTGACTGTATAAATCCCTCGGTGACTTCCAGAGGAGCATCCGCTGACTCTAGAATCTCATTAAGACTCTAAATCAAGGAGACAAAACAGACAAAATTTGTATAGCAATATAAGTAGAACTTGTTCAGTTTCCCTCATATCTGTTACATAATTAAAATGTCCAAAAATGAAGCAAGCTCCCTTCAGTGGTACATGTTAAGTCAAGGAACTTCTCAAAATGAATCTAAAAGAGAACAGCAATTTCCAATTCCAATAAAGATCCAGGAATTTGATCATACAATAATCTGCACAAGATAGATAACTCAATATAGTATACCAGTACTTTTCAAACTTTTTTTGACCATGGACCACTTTCACTAAGGACCATTCTCCAAAAGAGTTACGAATCAATTTTTTGTTAACTTTATATTTGGTTTGGTTATTTGGGGTGCTGATTCAGAAAACTGCAATGGATAGACCACATCAATGCTAGAACATATGCCATCCGGTAATTGCCATCTGCTTGCCCAAAGAAAACCGTATTTAATAATCTAGAGCTGTTGTAGTCTATCCAATGCAATTTTCTAAATCAGCACCCCAAATAACCCCAGAAACAGGCCTAAAAACAAAGACACCAAAACATATTTTTGGTTGGGATGTGTTATTATCCACATGTCTTGCGAACCTGATTTTAAGTCCCGTGGCCCAGGAACCACTGTAGTATACAGTGGGTATACAAGTGTCTCATATTATCATAGTCACTCCAAAAATATATATTTTGCTAAACTACATCCAGTTTCAATTGAGTCTCAATTAACTAATACAACATATTCAAGTGTTACCACAATTACATTTTGACTGTGGCTAAAGCAAAGATTAATGTAGCAGGCAAAATGCTTGTGGAAAATGTTCATTACAATTTAAACAAGCAATTAACCATGGTGCTATGCCTATTGTAACTGCCCTGCATTATGACAAATAAAAAGGATTTATGCTTATTTAGTTGCATGTTATTCTGTGTATCGCTTTTGAAATAGGCTGGGAAATTATTCATGGTAATAAAGTTGCATCAACCATTGCAAATGTTTGAAAAACCTTAAAAACAAATCCTGTAGAAAGGCAACACTGTCTAGATTTACTGTGAAAATGGGGGATTAAATCCAAGTGTTAGTTCCAACTACAGCAGATCTACTGAAACTAATGGGAGTTGTCTTATCAAGTAAGTTGCCAATGACTGATTGGTTCTACTGTAGTTGAGACAGCAACAGGCTTCAGACTGTATGTTGAAAGCATGTGTGTACAGTATTTCTCAAACGATTTAAGGTACTTTGAGCCTGGAAGTGCTAAAAATGCTCCTATTTCTTGCAAAAATGTTTCTATTTCTACAGTCCTCTCTAACATAGCATTTGGACACAGCGAAGCCACTCTGCTCCAGAAGAGCAACTTGGATCAAACTCAAAAGCATCAATTAGAATATACAGAAACAGATATGTTTAAACAGAAAACATATGAAAGATTTATATAAAACATTCACCAAGCAATGACTGCCTCATGACATAATGAAAGTGACAGGTCACTACTGATCATTTTGTTTCACTGCTTGTTTGTTCTTTGGAGAGCTATTATATATTCTGACTCACAATTACTATATGATGAACCCCATGAAACAGAAAAAAACTTATAAAACTAGACATGAAAACATTAAAAGTTATGGGAAATAAGCCTTGGGTTAACAGGTGGGAAAAATCTATATAAAAGAGCAAATTGTCATTATGAAAATAAAAAATAATTAGAACAATACAAGCAAAAACATAGAGAATCAATAAAACAATAAAATAGCAGACATGGGCTTTGCACTAATGTAGTCACCAATGTTAGGAAAAATACTTTCAGGCCATTGCATTTTGTACTTCTCCACACTTAACTTTACCCTGGCTGTGGAACAACAGTTCTTCTCCCCTTCCATCAGCTGCAAGTGTCTAAGAGTTGTCAAACTTCAGTTTCCCATTTTATTGGGGGAACAGGGAATGGCCCCTACTCTGCCTTCCTTCTGGTTGTGAGAAGGCAGTTAGATGGCTCCAGGCTCATCAGTGGTCTAAGGAGAGCAGTGGACACAGCTATGCATGGGAGCCTCCACATTTCCCCTTACAAACCAGTACTGGCAGTTTACACCAGTATATCTACTGGATCTTAACTATATTGTAATTTCTAACTAACAGCAAAAACAATAGCAAATACAGATGTTCCATAGCTGGGGTGCCTCCACAGAAAAGCTATTCCTGGTAGAAGCTCTCAAGCGCACTTCTGAAGGAAGCCTCACATAGAAAAAGACCTCAGATTAAAAAAATATCATTAAGGACGTGTTCATATAGACAGACCTGAAATAAAATTTTAATGGTCAAAGACAAATACTAAATCCTTACTTTGCTTAAAAGCAAACTAAGAGCAACACTGCCATAATATGCTCTTATGGCTTGATCAACCACCTAGCTTGCTTGGCAGCAATTCCACTATTCCCCATCCTAAACAGAGTTATACTCCAGCAGAGTATACCTGCATAATGGACCATAGGCCAGAACAAGCATGAAGTATCTTTTCTAGAATGAAGTCATCAAATAAGTCAATAAAGGAACAGTGTCACTTCTTTATGCTTACTGTTATTATTGTTAGCTGTTGTCATGTCTGCTTTAATTTATAATGTCCCCATGAATGAGAGACCTCCATGTCACTCTATCATCAACAGACCTGTTCAGGTTAAGTAGACTCTTGGCTGTAACTACCCCGAATGTGTGTATCCTTCAGTAATGCAGCCTTGAGGGTCCTCTTTCTTTCTAGCTGCAGATAGTTTTTCTATATCTCCTTAATAACATTTATGAGTTCATCTCAAGGTTCTTCTGGTCCCTAGTCTAATAGGCCTAGAAGTGCCAATCAATTTTCATATTATATATCAATTCTATGTGTGGTGGAGGCTCCTTCTTTGGAAGCTTTTAAACAGAGGCTGGATGGCCATCTGTCAGGGGTGATTTGAATGCAATATTCCTGCTTCTTGGCAGGGGGTTGGACTGGATGGCCCATGAGGTCTCTTCCAACTCTATGATTCTACGGGGATGTTTTTCAGATTGTATTTTGTCATGATATTCTTCTTTAGATTTATTCTATTTTTTGTATTAATTGTTCCTGATCTTGTTTTTGCTGAGAGAATTGAGCTTCTCCGTCTTTTGCTTCCAATTATGTAGTTAATTGCTACCAAATGATGTCCGTCTATACTGCCACCTCAATGGTCACTTGAAGAATGTGCTTGGGATGAACAAACTGTTGGTCTCTAGCACAATTCAATCAGATGCTTTCCTGCTTTATTCCTTGATTATTAGCCAATTTTTCCTACAATCTTTAGATCTGCTGTTGTTGTTTTGTTTTTATTTTTTACTTTTACATTTGAATCACCTGTGATTAATAAGAAGTTCTGTTTTGGTGTGTGATCAATTTCTTCTGCACTCCAGCATAGAATCTTTCATATTCTTTTTTTACTGACTCTGTAATTGGAGAATAAACTTGAATTGTGGTTGGTTTTCCTAAAGTATTGATATGATTTGCTCAGGTTTTGAACTATGTTCTCTGACTGCTTTTGCTACATTACTTCTCACTTTTGATGGCACTGTGGAATCCTCTCTTGAAATGTCCTGTTCCCATCCATTTTAGTTCACTCACACTAAGTATTATAATCTTTGTACATTTCATTTTTTTATTTTACTATTTTTCCCAGATGCATATGATTCACATTCCTATATGTTCCTATAATGTATTGTGCAGCTTCTTTTCTTTTCACCACTGAGCTGAATATCTATTTGCCTTGAGTCCAACTGAATCATTTGCCACAGTGCTACTCATTGTTTTCTGCTCTATCCCAGTAGCTCACTGAGTGCCAACCAACTTGAGAGTCTCTTCTTCTAGTACTATATCTTCTATAATTTTGGACTGTCTTATAAAGGTAAAAAACATTGAAAGTGGGTGTAGCTTGTCTCCTTCTGTGAAGTACTAACAAGTGTTAAGTGCCAATGTCATTCTCCGTGAGAGATCCTCCCACTCCACTGCTGTTGCCCAGTAGATATTTTGCACATTTAGTCTGGTTTAGCAGCAGTCCTACCAGCAGCTGAGCCTCTTGCCTCACAGTACCATGCACTTCCACCACTGTGGATAGTACCATACTGCTACATACTTCATTATTTAAATACTACATTCTCAAATATATAACCAGCTTAGTCATGAAGCAATTATTATGGACTCAGAATGAGGGTGCTAAAAAGGCAGGTTCCAAAATGTAGGTTGACTCAGCATTGCCTCAGCATTGCCGCACTTTAAACTAGGTCCACCGGGGGAGGGGGACAACAGCCTTGCGAACACTACTTTACCCATAATGTCTGGGAATTGCCAGAAGGCTAAACGGAGGGCTGCACAAACACAACAAGGACCAAGTACCAAAAGCACAATAATCCCAATTAAACAGCTCAAGGGAAGATCCCAGGGGCTCACATGTCTTTACACTAATGCACAGAGCATGGGAAATAAACAAGACGAACTCCAACTCCTAGCACTACACCACAAATATGACATCATAGCCATCACTGAAACCTGGTGGGATGACTCCTATCGCTGGAATGTAGATATCGAGGGGTATAACCTCTTTCACAGAAACCGAACAAAGGGGAGAGGAGGCGGAGTAGCCTTATATGTCAAAAACTCTTATGCTGCAGAAGAAATTCAAGACAGCAATCTGGGAAACCAGCTTGAAATCATCTGGATAAGAATCAAGGGAACTGGGACTCAAAAAGATGTCGTTGTAGGCGTCTACTACAGACCCCCAAGCCAGGAGGAAGATCTTGATGAAGTCTTCTGCCAACAGTTGACCAAACAAGCACAGAAAAGAGATGTAGTAGTCATGGGCAATTTCAACTATCCCGATATTTGCTGGAAAACAAACTCGGCCAAGAGTACAAGGTCCAACAAATTCCTCGCTTGCCTTGCAGACAATTTCATGGTCCAGAAGGTAGAAGAGGCAACAAGGGGATTGGCTACTCTTGATCTCATCCTAACAAATGCGGAGGACCTGATCGATGCGGTCGAAGTGGTAGGATCCTTAGGGGCAAGTGACCATGTGCTCCTGCAATTTGGGGTACAAAGGAAGGCCGAAACTAAGACAAGTCAAACCCGCATTTTGGACTTTAGGAGAGCTGATTTCCAAAAAATGAAGGAAATGCTGAGCAGCATTCCGTGGACACAGATACTAAAAGACAAGGGAGCTACGGATGGATGGGAATTTCACAAGAGTGAAATACTCAAGGCGCAATTGCAAACCGTGCCAACAAAGAGAAAAAATAGGACAAGTGCAAAGAAGCCAGAATGGATGTCCAAAGAACTTCTAACTGTGCTAAGACACAAAAGAGACATGCACAAGAAGTGGAAAAAGGGAGAAATCACCAAAGAAGAATTCAAACAAATAGCCAACACCTGTAGGGAAAAGGTTCGCAAAGCTAAAGCAAAAAACGAGCTCAGACTTGCCAGGGACATTAAAAACAATAAAAAGGGCTTCTATTCTTATGTCAGTAGAAAAAGGAAAAACAAGGAGGCGATAGGACCTCTTCGAGGAGAAGATGGGGCAATGCTGACAGGGGACAGGGAAAAGGCAGAACTACTTAATGCCTTCTTTGCCTCGGTCTTCTCACAAAAAGAGAGTCTTCAACCTCAGCAAGATGGAGTGGATGAGGGATTGGAGGACATCCAACCCCAAATTGGGAAAGAAGTCGTCCAGGAATACCTGGCCGCTCTTAACGAGTTCAAGTCCCCAGGGCCAGATCAACTACACCCAAGAGTACTGAAGGAACTAGCGGAAGTCATTTCGGAACCATTGGCAACCATCTTTGAGAGTTCTTGGAGAACGGGAGAAGTTCCAGCAGATTGGAGGAGGGCCAATGTGGTCCCAATCTTCAAGAAGGGAAAAAAGGACGACCCAAACAACTACCATCCGGTCAGCCTCACGTCGATACCGGGCAAGATTCTGGAAAAGATTGTTAAGGAAGCGGTCTGCAAACACTTAGAAACAAATGCAGTCATCGCTAATAGTCAACATGGATTTATCAAAAACAAGTCATGCCAGACTAATCTGATCTCTTTCTTCGATAGAGCTACAAGCTGGGTAGATGCGGGGAATGCCGTGGATGTAGCGTACCTGGATTTCAGTAAGGCCTTCGACAAGGTCCCCCATGACCTTCTGGCAAGGAAACTAGTCCAATGTGGGCTAGGCAAAACTACGGTGAGGCGGATCTGTAATTGGTTAAGTGGACGAACACAGAGAGTGCTCACTAATGCTTCCTCTTCATCTTGGAAAGAAGTGACGAGCGGAGTGCCGCAGGGTTCCATCCTGGGCCCGGTCCTGTTCAACATCTTTATTAATGACTTAGATGAAGGGCTAGAAGGCATGATCATCAAGTTTGCAGATGACACCAAATTGGGAGGGATAGCCAATAGTCCAGAGGACAGGAGCAGAATTCAAAACGATCTTGACAGATTAGAGAGATGGGCCAAAACTAACAAAATGAAGTTCAACAGTGACAAATGCAAGATACTCCACTTTGGCAGAAAAAATGAAATGCAAAGATACAGAATGGGGGACGCCTGGCTCGAGAGCAGTACGTGTGAAAAAGATCTTGGAGTCCTCGTGGACAACAAGTTAAACATGAGCCAACAATGTGATGTGGCAGCAAAAAAAGCCAATGGGATTTTGGCCTGCATCAATAGGAGCATAGTGTCTAGATCTAAGGAAGTAATGCTACCCCTCTATTCTGCTTTGGTTAGACCACATCTGGAATACTGTGTCCAATTCTGGGCACCACAATTCAAGAGAGATATTGACAAGCTGGAATGTGTCCAGAGGAGGGCGACTAAAATGATCAAGGGTCTGGAGAACAAGCCCTATGAGGAGCGGCTTAGGGAACTGGGCATGTTTAGCCTGAAGAAGAGAAGGCTGAGAGGAGATATGATAGCCATGTATAAATATGTGAGAGGAAGCCACAGGGAGGAGGGAGCAAGCTTGTTTTCTGCTTCCTTGGAGACTAGGACGCGGAACAATGGCTTCAAACTACAAGAGAGGAGATTCCATCTGAACATTAGGAAGAACTTCCTGACTGTGAGAGCCGTTCAGCAGTGGAACTCTCTGCCCCGGAGTGTGGTGGAGGCTCCTTCTTTGGAAGCTTTTAAGCAGAGGCTGGATGGCCATTTGTCAGGGGTGATTTGAATGCAATATTCCTGCTTCTTGGCAGGGGGTTGGACTGGATGGCCCATGAGGTCTCTTCCAACTCTTTGATTCTATGATTCTATGATTCTATATAACAAAGGACATCTGTTTTGTTTTGTTTTTGTTTTTTTACTATAACTGGCAGTAAAACAACCAGCCTGCTGGTGCCTACTCTTATTAATAATCACTTCTAGCAGTTTGAGTTGAAACAATGTGATCACAATACACTATTCACTGATGTCAGTGCTTTGATGTATTAGAGAGCAAGTGGGGAAACACAATATTCTAACGGTAACTCTGTAATGCAATGATGGGAAGTATCCACCTAAGCCATCACAGCAGATATGACTGATAGTGGAATGGAAAATGAACATGCATCACAGAGAATGGAATTAAATCAGTGAGTAGTCTGCTTCTCCTTCATCCCAATATTCCTACTACAATTTTCTTCTTACAGTTTAGAGTGTCTTCAGTTTCAATAACTTTGAGGTATACTTTAAAACTGATTCTTGCCACTAAGAATAGGCTTAAAGCAGAACTGGGTTTTTTAAATACTATCCTAAGTCAACTTATTAAAAGAAACAAAGCCTGTCAGAAAATATTTAAATTAGAACAAATGTCACCTTCCTGCTCAAAAGCTGCACAATATTATTTATTTACTTACTTACTTTATCCATACCCAATCCTTCTCAAGGAGGTTAACAATCCCACATTTAGCTCAGAGTTTAAAAAGGACAATGCAATTAAAAAAAACAATTAAATAATACAGCGTGGATTAAGGTAAAAACAGAGTAAAATGTGATAAATTATGCAGTCTTTATGTTTAAATGCTCTTTAATTGTTTTTGCTTTTTGAATGTATGTATTGATGGCATCGAATTGCGCCGATATGTAGACCGCCCTGAGTCACCTTCAGGCAGATATGGGCGGGGTATAAATAATGTAAATAAATAAATAAATACACTTATAATAGCCTTTAAAACTCACAATCACCCCCCTCCCCTGAATCCCACACACATTTCCCCAGCAGTATGCCCTTTATTCTTCCCTAAATGCCTATTGGTAGAGGAAGATCTTCATCTGTTTATGGAAGGCCAGCAGGGATGGGGCCATCCTGGTCTCTCTTGGGAGGGAGCTCCACAGTTTGGGAGCAGCTACCAGAAAGGTCATCTCCCATATTCCCACCAAACCCACTTGAACCGATGGTGGGACAGAGAGAAGGTCCTCCCCAGTAAATCACAAATGTCTACCAGGTTCATAGAAAAAAACACTGTCCTATACTTTTAAAAGTTTTTCACTGAAATTACTGTCCCCGACCTCTTTACTCGCAGTCTCAATGATCAATACATTTAACTGTGTACAAAACTGTTTTCAGACTTCAGAGTTTGCCAGTGTTTCTAAAGGATTTATTTCATTATCGATGCAGAATTTTAGATTGTGATTAGTTACTGTATTATAGTGTATATAATATGAAACTTTAGGGTTTTTTTAAAAAAAAGCAAAACAAAACACCGGTCATAGTGATGACTAATAGCAGCTGAGTCAGAAGAAAGGAAATCAAAACAAATAGCTGGAATCCACCCGTCAAAACCAAAAAAAGACCTTTTCCAATTCATAGAATCATATTTGGAAGAGACCACAAGGACCATCCAGTCCAACCCCATTCTGCCGTCCAAGAAAATATAATCAAAGCACCTCTGCCAGATATCCATCGAGCCCCTGCCACTGTCAAAGAGATCTTCTGTTTATCCCAGATTATCTGGCAGTGCAGACTCATACAATCAAGTTTAAAGCAGAAAACCTGGGATCAGATCCTGGGATATAGGGCCTGACTGGAAGAGTCAGGCCGGCCACATGACCTTGGAGGCGTCTACAGACAACGCCGGCTTTTCGGCTTAGAAATAGAGTTGAGCACCACCCCAGAGTCAGACACGACTAGAGTTAATGTATGGGGAAACCTTTACTACAATCTTGAGACCATACTTCTATTTAGGCAGCCTAGAATTGCATCGAGATTCTATTGCAGGCATGGGCAAACTTCGGCCCTCCAGGTATTTTGGACTTCAACTCCCACAATTCCTAACAGCCTACCAGATACAGACAACTGTCCTTGCGCTATGCTACTCTGCTGCTGAGTATGTATGCCCAGAGTGGTACACATCTCACCACGCTAAAACACTGGATGTGGCTCTTAATGAAACATGCTGCATTATCACGGGGTGTCTGTGCCGTACACCACTGGAGAAATTACACTGTTTAGCTGGTATTGTACCACCTGACATCTGCCAGGGAGTAGCAGCCAATAGTGAAAGGACCAAAGCAGAGACATCTCCAGCTCATCCCCTGATTGGGTATCAGCCAGCACGCCAACGAATTAAATCAAAAAATGGTTTTCTAAGATCTACAGAGACACCTCAGCAAGCGAGAGTCCAAAAGTGGCAGGCTCAAACCTAAAACCTCAATTAATGACTGATACCAAATGAGACACTCCCTCCTGGGCACAGAGAAAATTGGGCGACTTGGAAGGTGCTGAACAGACTGCGCCCTGGCAGTGACATCTCCGGCCGACCCCGTTTGGGTATCAGCCAGCACGCCAACAACTTAATTCAAGAAATAGTTTTCTAAGATCTACAGAGACACTCGCTGGAACACCTCAGCAAGCGAGTCCAAAAGTGGCAGGCTCAAACCCAGAATCTCAATCAATGGCTGATACCAAATGAGAGACTCCCCCCTGGGCACACAGAAGACTGGGCGACTTGTAAGACGCTGAATAGACTGCGCTCTGGCACCACGAGATGCAGAGCCAACCTTAAGAAATGGGGCTACAGTGGAATCCACGACATGTGAGTGTGGAGAAGAGCAAACCACTGACCACCAACTGCAATGCAACCTGAGCCTTGCGACATGCACAATGGAGGACCTTCTTGTGGCAACACCAGAGGAACTCCAAGTGGTCAAACGACATTTAATAGAATACCACGTCTATAAAGTTTGTGTTTTGTTTGTTTGCTTGTTTTTTAATGCAATACACCTGTCTTGGTTCGCTCCATCTGTCAGGGGTGATTTGCATGCAATATTCCTGCTTCTTGGCAGGGGGTTGGACTGGATGGCCCATGAGGTCTCTTCCAACTCTTTGATTCTATGATTCTATCCTGTTAAGAATTGTGGGAGTTGTAGTCCAAAACACCTGAAGGGCCAAGGTTTGCCCATGCCTGTTCTAATGAGATCTCCAATTGGGCTGGCAAACAGTGAGACAAATGAGCCAAAGATATGAAAGAAAACATGACCCTTTGAAGTGACAGAAGGGAAGCCGGGGAAAGGGGCAAAGGCGCACTCACCCACTTATC
Organism: Anolis sagrei; assembly: GCF_037176765.1. NCBI lineage: Eukaryota > Metazoa > Chordata > Lepidosauria > Squamata > Anolidae > Anolis > Anolis sagrei. Next base: position 318,912,693 of record NC_090021.1, read on the forward strand.
CAGGGGCACCTGTGCCAAGGAGCCAGTCCCTTGGTAGAGATCCAGCGTGAGCTGCTCCAGACTCAGCTTCTCTTGGAGGAAGTGGCCCAAGTACCTCTGCAGCAGGTACCGGCAGGCCCTCTTCTTGATGGATTCGGAGAAGGGCCAAGGCATGGTGGCGACAAGGCAAGGCAATGCCGGCTGTGAGGGAAACTAAACGGGGCAAGGCTTGAAGGGAGACAGGTAGGCCTCCCCGACTCAATTCCCTGGAGGTGCCAAAGGCTAAGGAGGAAGGAGCGCCTCCATTCCGCCTCCTCCTCCTCCTCCTTCTCTCTCTTCACGCCGCCTCCGCCATCTTCCCCCTCTGAGAGGAGGAAAGGGGCGTGGCTTAGAAGCTCGCCAGGCCACGCCTCCTCGCTGTCTTGCCCAGCTTCAAGGATTCTTGTTCTCTCCGCGCAGAAAAAAGCCCGGCTGCCACTCTTGTTGTTGTTGTTGTTCTGGCCTCCGCTTGGCGCCTCCTTCTGGCGTCACGCGCCCGGCTGTGACGTCACGCGCAAGCCGGCAAAGGTCGCCGCCGAGGGAGAAAAGAAGGGAGAAAGTCATGTGCTTCTGGTAGAACGTAGAGGTGGAGCTGTCGAAACAGTGCGTTGTGCCCTCGAATTCCGGCTTCCAGCGAGCTTACCTGAATGGGCTTATGTAGATAGATATCTCCTAAGCTTGGGCAATCCATGGTTCTAAATGGTTCTAAAGTACTTACAAAACTAAAGTTCTGGTGGTGAAAATTTCAGAACTCTAACAAAACTCTCAAAATTTCATAATAAATGGCAGTTCCTAATTAGTTCTGTCATTAAAATCACCAATAATGAAATAATAATTAAATTTTGAAAGTTTTGTTAGAGTTCTGAAATTTTCACCACCAGAACTTTAGTTTTGTAAGTACTTTAGAACCATTTAGAACCATGGATTGCCCAAGCCTAATATCTACATAAAAACTCCAACCATCACCCAAGTCAAAAAAGAAGCACCATTAAAACCTTGGCAGACCGTGCAAAAAGAATCTGCGAACCCCACCTCCTCCAAGATGAACTGAACCACCTCAACTGAGCTCTACAGGCCAATGTTATTATTATTATTATTAAACTTTATTTGTACCCCGCTAGCATCTCCCGAAGGACTCGATGTGGCTTACATAGGCCAAGGCCTCAAAACACAACATAACAATACAACACTTAAAGCAAATTAAAAACAGTTAAGCATTGCAATATTAATAACAAGCAATAAACAATACATCAAGGCACAATGGACGACTCCGGCCCAATTTACCTGTCCGAATGTATCCTCCCCTATGAGCCATCAAGTTTACTAAGATCGTCTGGAGGGGCCCTGCTCTCGATCCCACCAGCCTCACAGGTACGGCTGGTGGGGACGAGAGACAGGGCCTTCTCGGTGGTGGCCCCTTGACTCTGGAACTCCCTTCCACTGGAGATTAGAACTGCCCCTTCGATCTTAACGTTCAGGAAACAGGTGAAAACCTGGCTTTGGGGATTGGCATTCAACGAATGAGCCATGATCCTGTGATATGGATGGAGGACGACGAATAATGACTTTGATGACGACTGACCACTGTAATCATATGATTGTATTTTTGCCATTTTAATTGTTTCAATGTTTTAATGTTTTAGTGTGATTTAGAAATATGATGTTTTAATGACGGTCTGTAATATTGATGTTGGAAACCAGCCCGAGTCCCTCAAATGGAGGTGAGAAGACCGGTATACAAAACTACCAAATAAATAAATAAGATGGATACTCCACCTCAGACATCAGAAGAGCTGCAAGACCAAGAACAAGCCACTAGAGTAAAGACAAAGATCCACCCCGAGGAAAAGTGTTCTTGCCATACATCAAGGGAACCACTGACCGCATAGGGAAGCTGATGAGGAAACAAAACATACAAACTATCTACAGACCTACCAAGGAAATCTAACAAATGCTTCGTTCAGCAAAGGACAAGAGGGATCCTCTCGCTTCTGCAGGAGTCTACTGTGTACCATGCAGCTGTGGACAAGTCTACATAGGGACTACCAAATGCAGCATTGCCCAAACACGAATCAAGGAACATGAAAGGCACTGCAGACTACTTCAACCAGAGAAGTCAGCCATAGCAGAGCACCTGATGAACCAACCTGGACACAGCATTTTATTTGAGAACGCAGAAATGCTGGACCACTCTCACAACCACCATGTCAGACTACACAGAGATGCCACTGAAATCCACAAGCATGTGGACAATTTCAATAGAAAGGAGGAAACCATGAAAATGAACAAAATCTGGCTACCAGAATTTAAAAAACGTCTAAAATCCTAACAACATTCAAAACAGGGGAACTCTAGACATGAAACAATCAGGGACACCTAATCACCTCTAAACAAAGGACTCCCCCAGGCAGTAAGAAGCCAGACCTTGAAAACTGCTAGGCCATTAAATCCTAATCAAGGCGGCCAATTGCAACATTCACACCTGTCTCCAACAGACCGGAGTTCTTTCTCCCACCCTGGACATTCTACAGATATATAAACCCCATTTTCCTAGATGACAACGTCGTCTGTGCGCATTCAGAAGAAGACCTACAAGCCACTCTAAACACCTTCACAGAAGTGTACGAGAAGCTCGGCTTCTCACTGAACATAGAGAAAAACAAAGTGCTCTTCCAGCAGTCATCAGTCAACCAATCTGCAATGCTAGAGATACAGCTTAATGGTGTAACATTAGAAAATGTCAACCATTTCCACCACTTTGGCAGCCATCTCTCCACAAAAGTCAACATTGACACTGAAATACAACACTGCCTGAGCAATGCGAGTGCAGCATGTTTCCAAATGAAGCAGAGAGTGTTTGAGGACTGGACATCCACAGGGATACCAAGGTGCTTGTTTATAAAGCTATTGTCCTCCCAACCCTGCTATACGCCTGCGAGACGTGGACTGTCTACAGACGTAACATGCAACTCCTAGAACGATTCCATCAATGTTGCATCCAAAGAGTTCTACAAATCTCTTGGGAAAACAAGCGGACAAATGTCAGCGTGTTGGAAGAAGCAAAGACCACCAGCATTGAAGCGATGGTCCTCCAACATCAACCTCGCTGGACCGACCACATTGTCCAGATGCCCGACCACCATCTCCCAAAGCAGTTGCTCTACTCCAAACTCAAGAACAGAAAACAGAATGTTGGTGGGCAGGAAAAGACATTTAAAGATGGGCTCAAAGCCAACCTTAAAAACTCTGGCATAGACACTGAGAACGGAGAAGCTGTGGCCCTTGAGCGCTCCAGCTGGAGATCAGCTGTGACCAGCAGTGCTGTAAAATCTGAAGAGGTAGGAATTTTTTTTTTATTTATTTCAAAGTTTTCTATACCGATCTTCTCACCTCATTGAGGGACTCAACCCAGTTTCCAACCATAAAACACATACAATCAGTAAAATATCATAGTTCACAATTACAGTAACACATTTAAAATAACAATATATTTAAAACTACGGTGGTCAGTCGTCATATTAAAATCAAATATACATCATCATCCATCCAAAATCCATCCAAAATCCTAGGGTGTTGTCTCATTCATCGAAAGCCTGTCTCCACAACCACGTCTTCACCCGTTTCCTAAATGTCAGGATAGATGGGGTGGTTCTGACCTCCGGTGGGAGAGAGTTCCAGAGTCGCGGGGCCACCACCGAGAAGACCCTGTCCCTCGTCCCCACCAGACGCGCCTGTGCGGCCGGTGGGACCAAGAGCAGGGCCTCTCCAGACGATCTTAATAATCTTGATGGTTTGTAAGGGAGAATACGTTCAGAGAGGTAAACAGGGCCGGAGTCGTTTAGGGCTTTATAGGTTAACACCTGGAGGGCGAAAGAGAGAAACGTGCCAAGAGGAAGGTGCGTCAAGCCAACCCCAACCGGGACCACATTCCACTTGGAAACGAATGCCCTCACTGTGGGAGAACTTGCAGATCAAGACTCCATAGTCACCTACGGACATACCGCCAGTACACCGATCTTGGAAGACAATCCTACTCAGACAAGTAAGCAAAGTAGTTTCCAACAGACCTCACAAGCTCTGAGGATACCTGCCATAGGTGCAGGCGAAACGTCAGGAGTGAATGCTTTTGGAACATGACCATACAGCCCGAAAAACTTAAAGCAAATCAGTTTTGAATAGTTTTGTACAGACAGGTTTCTCCCTTCTTCTGGAACATAGCCGCTTGGGAGCCGGAAGACTCTTCACACGTCTCTCTGTCGGCGAGCCTAGAACTCTTTGACTAATGAATCACGTGACTGGGGCGAGCGGGAGGAGGGAAAAGAGAGCGGAAGAGGCGCCTCGCCTTCAGTCGCCTTGGACGGAGCCTGAGGGAAGGCGCCTTTTCCTTAGCTGTCTCTTTGGGAGTGGAAGAGAGGCCATAAATACTCGCTGGCCAGGAAAGGGATGCACTGGTGTGTAGGTACCTCGTGGCGAGAGCGGGATTGGGTACATCTAGACCAGGTATGGGCAAACCTGGGCCCTCCAGGTGTTTTGGACTTCAACTCCCACCATTCCTAACAGCCTCAGGCCCTTTCCTTTTCCCACTCAGCCGCTTAGCGGCTGAGTGGGAAAAGGAAAGGGCCTGAGGCTCTTAGGAATGGTGGGAGTTGAAGTCCAAAACACCTGGAGGGCCCAAGCTTGCCCATACCTGGTCTAGACTACAGTTAATGTAGTTTGACACCACTTTACTGCCTTGGCTCAATGTTATGGAATCCTGGGATTTGTAGTTTGGTGATACAACAGCACTCTCTGGCAGAGAAGGCTAAAGACCTCTTAAAACTTCAAGCCCTGCGATTGTATAATATTGAGGCAAGGAAGGTGACGTGATGTCAAGCTGCATTCATTTATAGGAGGCAATTGCGATTGGAGACCTTGATTGTTTATTGTTTATAACAGGGGTCCTCAAACTAAGGCCCGGGGGCTGGATACGGCCCTCCAAGGTCATTTACCCAGCCTTCGCTCAGGGTCAACTTAAGTCTGAAATGACTTGAAAGCACATAACAACAATGATATCTGAATGAAGACCTTGGTTGTTTATTGTCTATAACAGGGGTCTGCAAATGACAGGGGTCCGCAAATGACCTCCTAGGTCATTTACCCGGCCCTCGCTCAGGGTCAACCTAAGTCTGCAATGACTTGAAAGAACATAACAATAACAACAACGATATCAGCCAAAAGCAGGCCCACACTTCCCATTGACATACTAATAAGTTTATATTTGTTAAATTTGTTCTTCATTTTAATTATTGTATTGTTTATAAGTGCACTGCAAGTACGATATGTGCAGTGTGCATAGGAATCATTCATTTTCAAATTATAATCCGGCCCTCCAACAGTTTGAGGAACTGTGACCTGGCCCTCTCTTTAAAACGTTTGAGGACCCTTGTTTATAAGGAGATTTAGATTGGTCTGGCCCAGATTACCTGCCCAAATGTATCTCCTGTTACGAACCATTATGAATCTTAAGATCATCAGGAGAGGCCTTGCTTTCGATCCCACCACTTTCGCAAACGCGGTTGGTGGGGACAAGAGACAGGGCCATCTCGACAGTGGCCCCCCATCTGTGGAACTCTCTCCCTAAGGACATCAGGTTGGCCACCTCCCTCCTGTCCTTTAGAAGACAACTGAAGACTTGGCTTTGGGACTAGGCGTTCAATTAGTGGACAGCGGCAATTGGCAAGAAAACTTAGGATATCTGCAACATTGGATTTACCCTGATTTGGGCTTTGTTTTACTGACATGTTTATTGTTTAATGAATTTGTATAATGTGTTTTAATGATTTTTTGCTGTTTTAAAGGTAAATTTTGATTGTTTATATGCTGATAGCATCATATGATACTTATGTGAGGCCGCCCTGATTCCCCCTTTGGGGGGAGAAGGGCGGGGTAGAAATGCATGAAATAAATAATAAATTGTACAGCTGTTGAGATCTGAAGACACCTTCAAAAAGAGGAAGATAGTTAACGTGGGGCTGCCTTTGAAGACTGTTCAGAAGCTGCAAATGGTCCAACGGATGGTAGCCAGATTGCTCACCAGAGCAGCATACAGGGAGCATACAACCCCCTGTTACGTCAACTCCACAGGCTTCACTGGCTGCCAATCTGCTACTGAGCACAATTCAAAGTTCTGGCTTTATACTATAAATCTCTAAACAGTTCTGACTCAGCTTTTCTGTCTGAACGTATCTCCTTCAATGAACCACCATGGAGTTTAAGATCATCTGGGGAAGCCCTGCTCTCGGTCCCGTCTCCCTCACAGGCACGATTGGCGGAGACTAGAGATAGGGCCTTCTCAGTGGTGGCCCCTGGACTGTGGAACTCCCTGTTAGATCAGCCCCCTCCCTTCTGACCTGCAAAAGATTGAAAATGTGGCTTTGTGACCAAGCCTTTAAAGAACTTGTTCAATAAATGGAGTTGGATTTATGTGCAGTGACCATTGAAACAGCCCAGATTACTCTTGTGGGTTTATGTGTTCAACTCTTAATGTATTGTTTTTAAATGTTTTGTTTTAATGTACTTTTAAATTCTATTTTAATATTTATTTAAGTGTACATTGTGTTTTAGGGCCTCAAAGTGTTGCCTGTATATAAAGCTGCCTTGATTCTCCTCCAGGGTGAGAAAGACGGGGTAGAATGTCATAAATAAATAAACTTCTGGCTTCCTTTTCAATAGACGACCCATCCTGGGCATAAGCAAAAATAAAGTAAATAGGGAAAAAAGGATGACCCAAACAACTACCGTCCGGCCAGCCTCACGTCGATACCGGGCAAGATTCTGGAAAAGATTGTTAAGGAAGTGGTCTGCAAACACTTAGAAACAAATGCAGTCATCGCTAATAGTCAACATGGATTTATCAAAAACAAGTCATGTCAGACTAATCTGATCTCTTTTTTCGATAGAGCTACAAGCTGGGTAGATGCAGGGAATGCCGTGGATGTAGCGTACCTGGATTTCAGTAAGGCCTTCGACAAGGTCCCCCATGACCTTCTGGCAAGGAAACTTGTCCAATGTGGGCTAGGCAAAACTACGGTGAGGTGGATCTGTAATTGGTTAAGTGGACGAACACAGAGAGTGCTCACTAATGCTTCCTCTTCATCTTGGAAAGAAGTGACAAGTGGAGTGCCGCAGGGTTCCGTCCTGGGCCCGGTCCTGTTCAACATCTTTATTAATGACTTAGATGAAGGGCTAGAAGGCATGATCATCAAGTTTGCAGACGACACCAAATTGGGAGGGATAGCCAATAGTCCAGAGGACAGGAGCAGAATTCAAAATGATCTTGACAGATTAGAGAGATGGGCCAAAACTAACAAAATGAAGTTCAACAGCGACAAATGCAAGATACTCCACTTTGGCAGAAAAAACGAAATGCAAAGATACAGAATGGGTGACGCCTGGCTCGAGAGCAGTACGTGTGAAAAAGATCTTGGGGTCCTCGTGGACAACAAGTTAAACATGAGCCAACAATGTGACGTGGCGGCAAAAAAAGCCAATGGGATTTTGGCCTGCATCAATAGGAGCATAGTGTCTAGATCTAAGGAAGTAATGCTACCCCTCTATTCTGCTTTGGTTAGACCACACCTGGAATATTGTGTCCAATTCTGGGCGCCACAATTCAAGAGAGATATTGACAAGCTGGAATGTGTCCAGAGGAGGGCGACTAAAATGATCAAGGGTCTGGAGAACAAGCCCTATGAGGAGCGGCTTAGGGAACTGGGCATGTTTAGCCTGAAGAAGAGAAGGCTGAGAGGAGATATGATAGCCATGTATAAATATGTGAGAGGAAGCCACAGGGAGGAGGGAGCAAGCTTGTTTTCTGCTTCCTTGGAGACTAGGACGCGGAACAATGGCTTCAAACTACAAGAGAGGAGATTCCATCTGAACATTAGGAAGAACTTCCTGACTGTGAGAGCCGTTCAGCAGTGGAACTCTGCCCCGGAGTGTGGTGGAGGCTCCTTCTTTGGAAGCTTTTAAACAGAGGCTGGATGGCCATTTGTCAGGGGTGATTTGAATGCAATATTCCTGCTTCTTGGCAGGGGGTTGGACTGGATGGCCCATGAGGTCTCTTCCAACTCTTTGATTCTATGATTCTATGAAAGTCATAGGCTCCTCCTAATGACATTGTCAACTGATATAGAGTTGCATGTTTCTGGCACACAGATTGTAGAAAACAGAGAAACTCTTACGTAACATGGACATGATGCACCTGCAAGTGCCACTGTGTGCTGCCTTAAGATACTTTGAGAGGCGACATCAGAAATAGTTGCTACTGCGTTGCCTTGGATTTCTGTGGCCTTATGATTTAGGATTGGGTTTGGGACTGCAGGCAGAAAATAGGGAAGATGCTAACTTTGGAAGGGAGAGTCTGAACTATTTGGTTTTGTACATTGCTTTCTGGAGGGTAGTAGATAATGTCAGGCTTTCATATTGAGATCTGAAATATGGCCGGTGCACTTTCGAGTGTTATGTGCATGAATGGGAGAGGAAAAACATTCTGTCACTTTATGTATGCATTAATGTAAGTCAGTAGTTCTCAACCTGTGGGTCCCCAGATGTTTTGACCTTCAGCTCCCAGAAATCCTAACAGCTGGTAAACTGGCTGGAATTTCTGGGAGTTGTAGGCCAAAATACCTGGGGACCCACAGGTTAAGAACCGCTGATGTAAGGGGTCTTTGGGCTGAAATTTTTCTTGATACAAGGTGCATCTGCACTGTAGAATCACTGCAGTTTGATTCCCCTTTAACTGTTGTGGCTCAATGTGATATCCTGGAATTTATAGTTTGGGGAGGCAACAGGACAAAGCTAAAGGTCTTATAAAACTGCAACTCCCATAATTCCATAACTATGAGCCATTGCAGTTAAACTGGTGTCAAACTGCATTTGGTCTGCAGTAGTGGTTCTCAGCCTTCCTAATGCTGTGACCCCTTAATACAGTTTCTCATGTTGTGGTGACCCCGCTACCATAAAATTGTTTTCCTTGCTACTTCATAACTGTAATTTTGCTATTGTTATAATTCGTAATGCAAATATCTGATATGCAGGATGTATTTTCATTCACTGGACCAAATTTGGCACAAATACCCGATATGCCCAAATTTGAATACTGGTGGGAGATTGGTTTTGTCATTTGGGAGTTGTAGTTGTTGTCATTTATAGTTAACCTGCAATCAAAGAGCATTCTGAACTCCACCAACGATGGAATTGAACCAAACTTGGCACACAGAACTCCCATGACCAACAGAAAATACTGGAAGGGTTTGATGGGGATTGACCTTGAGTTTCAGAGTTGTAGTTCACCTACATCCGGAGAGCACTGAGGAGTCAAACAATGCTGGATCTGGACCAAACTTGGCAGGAATACTCATATGCCCAAATGTGAACACTGGTGGACTTGGGGAAAATAGAAATTGAGATATGGGAGTTGTAGTTGGTGGGGTTTATAGTTCACCTACAATAAATACTTTTTTGGGTTTCGGGCTTTTGAAAATTGAGGTGCATTGTAAGCATTAGACTCGAGTAAATATGAGTAGTTCGCAGGTAGTACATAGTGTGAAAATATTTTGTTAGTGGACTGGAGATTTTTGGGTAACTGGGACATGCCTGCTCACTTGGGGATGTTGCTCACTTACATTTTCTGATTTGTTTAGAAATTGTTTCAGAGTCTTAAGACTGTGCCAAAAGTGGTAAATTTTGTTTCAGAAACATTCCTCTCTGTGTTGTATTTGTGCTGTAAATGGCATCTTGGAAGATTAAATTCTTTTTTCTTTACACTTGAACATCAAAAGCTAAGTTTAATTTTCAAAGCTATATGGATGTTGAAGTACAAGGTGCTTGCATGAGGTGGTTGATCATCTATCCAAACACAACCATGTTCTTAGCTTCTCTTTTCTGTATTGCCTCTTGGAGTCAAGACCATCTGGAAATAGGTTTCAATTACTGCCTGTGCGCTACCCAACAGGACTGTATCTTTTTTCCATCGTAGTTTTCCCCCCATGCTGTTTAGGGCTGGTGAGCATTGAAGAACCACAAGTTTCCATTTTATTTAAAATGTTTCTTTCTCCGCTGAGATTTCTTCAGCTCTGGAGTTTCCAAACTTTAACTATGTCAGCTTGCAGTCCTTTACAGTAGCTTTTGCCGCAAGCCTCTCAGAAAGCTTTGTGGAACTATAATAGCACAGATAAAACAACAGCTTAATTGAATACTATGTTAGCCTCTTGGAAATATAATAACATACATAAAATTACAGCTTCATTGAATACAATGTTGATCTTTTACTTGATAGTCCATATCATAAAAGTTAGAGCACTGGAAGAATCAGTAGGTGTTTTTTTTAACTGACCATGTTTTGTTGCTTTAGGTGTCTGGGACTACCAGAATCCCATTGTCATTGCTGTATTATAAACTCATGTGTGTGTGTTACTTTTTACTGTGTCACTTTTGAATGGAAGGAAAATTTGTTTTAATAAATAGATTTGTCATTAGAGTATCTTGCTTATGTTGAAATATGTTATTAAATGATGCTTGAAAAAATTGTTATTTTATGCACAGAATGGAGACTGACTACAATCCCATGGACCTATCGAATAGCACAGGCATTGAAGACCATTCAGAATTCAAGGAATTTGAAGGAACAGATGTGAAAGACATGAGATTAGAAGCAGAAGCCGTTGTGAATGATGTTTTGTTCGCTGTTGGCAATATGTTTGTCTCTAAAAGCCTCCCATGTGCAGAAGATGTGGCCTACATCAATGTGGAAACTAGAGAAAGGAACAGATATTGCCTGGAGCTCACGGAAGCAGGACTCAGGGTAATTGTTCCTTTTATGAAGATCCTTTATTTTTAAAAGTGTTTGCCAGCCAGTGTTTCATAATCTGCTTTATATATTTTTAAACCATTTCAGAATTGTTTAGAGGCAGTGTGTTATTTGTTTTTGCTTCAGAGGTTTTAGAATATCTTCATATGCAAAACAGTGAATCCGCTCTTATTTTTATCATCACAAAATATGATACTTATTTTAGAGCAAAATGTTGTAGTTTATTGTATTTCAATGATAAGATTTTTTTTCTGTAGCTCTCATTTTCTGATACTTATTTTTAAAGATTCAGGGCAGTGCAGAGAGCAGGGAATACTATGGAAAAGAAGACATTCCCACTAGTGGAGTACAGTACTGAATTGGGTTTAAGGTTTAATGCATCACCTCAGATTTTTAAGTAGGGATACCAGCTTTTTAATATCAGAATTCCTGTCCATCTAATAAATATATGGAGGGAATTGAAGTACCCTATATTCTCGAGTATAAGCAAACCCGAATATAAGCTGAAGCACCTAATTTTACCACAGAATATTGGGGAAACGTATTGACTCAAGTATAAGCGGAGGATGGGAAATGCAGCAGCTACTGGTAAATTTCAAAATAAAAATAGATACCAATAAAATTATATCAATTGAGGCATCAGTAGGTTAAATGTTTTTGAAGATTTATATAAAACTGCAATTTAAAAGAATGATAATGATAATAACTATTTTTATACCCTGCCTCCATCTCCCTGAAAGGGGCTCGGGGCGGCTTAAGTGAAGGCAAGCCCAATTAACAGAGTTAAAAACATAACATATAGAAAATATATAACATCAGTATAACAACAACATAAAACATTAAGATAAGACTGTCCAATTCTGATTAAACCATTATTCTAACTTTCTTCAATGTAAATGTGCTACATATCCTTCCAATAATAATAAAGAGAACAAAATAATGAATATAATAATAATAGAGTAAAATAATGGAAATATACGTAATAACAGTAATAATAGAGTAAAATAATAAATGCAATAATAATACATTTAATATGATGATCATCTGTACTGAGGAGAATAATTGAACATTTCCCAATGCAGTCCACTCCTAAGGAACAATTTTTTCTGTTAAGGACTTAAGAATGTAACTGCAACATTGTCCATTCCAGATTCAATCACGTGTCCTCCCCTAAACAGTTATATGGTGCTCTGCTGAGTTTCAAACATAGAAAATACTACTTTCCTTATATGCCATATAGCTGCACTACTAATAACAAATTGAACAGGTTGCTGATTCCTCTTTTAAAATACATAGAAAGGCAGTTTACAGGGACTGTTTTAATATGCTCATGGTTTGCTTATGTGTTTAAGGTATTTATTTATTTATTTACGTTATTTATATCCCGCCTTTCTCGAACCCGAAGGTAACTCAAGGCAGTTTACAATCAGGCGGTATAGAGTCCCTTCTCATTTCTAAAGTATATTGTTTTCCTTATACAGGTAGTTGGCTATGCTTTTGACCAGGTGGATGATAGTGTACAGAATCCCTACCATGAAACTGTCTACTCTTTGTTGGACTCCGTCAGCCCAGCCTATCGAGAAGCTTTTGGAAATGCACTGCTACAAAGACTGGAAGCTTTGAAAAGGGATGGGCAGTCATGATGGAATCTGCCCTCAGAACAGGATTTAGCAAAACATTGCTGCTGGTCAGAGTTCTGAATAGGTTGTACTGAAATCCAGTGATAACAGAACTAATTTCCTTAAGTTGCATTCTTTGCTTTCAGTGTTCCTTACACCATGAGTTTTAGTGGCACCAACTTATAAAGTATATCATTTATACTATTGTTCTGAGTAAATTACCCAACCTAATGAACAATAACTTAATGAAATACATGCAGTTACTGTTCTTGGTTATTCATTTCTTCAGATAGGTAAAAATGACTGTACAGTTCTGATCTCTCTGATACTGACCTAATACTTAATTTCAACAGAATTACAACTGGTGTTAAATTAAACTGTTAGATAAAGTATCTATTAAGAATTTACACAGTAGTGTGTTTTAAGACTAACTCTGTTTTATTGAAACCAAGTATTAATTGCCATAGCTAAACTTGATTTTATAAACATCTTTGAAAATATATATGTTTAGCTCACATATTGTGCATGGAGTTAGAAATCTTGTTAATTCACTAGGGAAGTGTGATAATTCACACTGTTAAATAAAGACACAACTTGGTACATGTTCCGCAAACATGTTAAGCCCAATACTTCTTAGTAACTGAATAGCAGAGTTCAGTGTTTGTACCCTGTGGGTAGTAAGCCTCAGATGTTAAACAAAAGATGAACTGTAGGCATAATGAATGTATTCATCAATTGAAATACAAATGGGATAAGCACAAAGATGAGGAAATGAAAAGCCACATTCTTCATGAAAGCCCCATCCCAAATTGCTTTTGCTAAAACTATTGTTTCATAAAGAGAGCTATTTACGGTTGTTTTGAATGTTTACATAATGTACAGTATATCTAAAAAGTATTTTTGATTCTGTTTGCTATACTAAGTATTTCTGTAATCTCCTATATTCTTCCAGTCATCTTAACCATGCTGTGTCCTTTTCTAGTGTGTGGTATTGGTTTAAAACCAAAGACTGAAATTGATAAATTGGACTGGATCTAAAAATGGATTGTGTTATGTATGAACTTGTTAACTTCCAGTGCTGCTGTTGATCTTTGAACATATTCTGCTTGAGGGAAACATGTTTTCAAAACAGAGCTATATATTCGCCGTAAGGACCACCTAATGATACGTTTTCCTACATAATACTAACTGATATCTAATCATAAAGTGAATGAACTTAACAGAATCTTCAGATCTTGATAGGTGTAAATATACATATCGTACACCTGATGCTACTTGAGTAATATTTTATCCTAATAGAGAATATGATGCAAAACTGAAGGACCACTTAGCTTAGCTGAATCATTTATTATAGCTTTGTCTTAGTTTTGCTATAATTATGGCTGAGATAACCTAAAGTACAACCACCTGTCTTGAAGAAGTGAATGTTTTCGCACCTCCTTAGAAACAGAAATGTTCCACATTTTCCGCTATCCATCTGCCTTTAAAATCCTTCTGTAAAAAGAATTTGAAATGCACAGCGAAAATTGGGTAGATATGCATTTATAATTTGGATTCGTGTCATGGAAGTTATACCTCAGTGGAAAAAAGAAATTACTCCACCCCATTGTATCTCCTTGTGAATAATACAGCCATATTTACTGATTACTTAAATAAAGGAATTTTAAAAACCCTCGAATACATTGTATTTTTTAAAATATGAAGATTTTTAATTGTAGCTATACACAAAGGACAGCAAGTTTTCTATGAAAAGCCTGAACATTGTTTACAGATCAGTGGTTCAAGATTTTCCTGGTGTGTGTGTGTGTGTGTGTATGTAAAGCAGCGTAATGTCATACATCAACGAAAATTTTTGCACAGGCACAGGGAAGTGTCTTGGTTTATTATGAATAAAGACCAAATAAATTCCTCACAGCAGCACTGGCAAAAACAGAATACTTTGAAGGCACCAGATCCCTTCTGATCTTGGAAGCTAAGTGTGGTTTGGCCTGGTTCATACTTGGATGGGGGACTGCCAAAGGAGTCAGTAGCAGTATGTCAGAGGAAGGTAATGGGAAACCGCTTTTTGAATGCTCCTTTTTTAAAGAAAATACAGCGGAGCCTCTAAAAAGCATCTCAATTTAAGAGTATTTTAAGAGGGAGAGCTAGCTTTAGAGCAGTGGTTCCCAACCTTTTTTTGTCCAGGGTTTTGAAAAGGGTTACAAATCAGTTTTTGGTCAACTTTAGATTCAGTTTGGTTATTTGGGGTGCTGATTCAGAAAATTGCATTGGATAGACCACATCGGCTCAAGTTTCTGATACAGAACATATGCCATCCAGTAGTCACCATCTGCTCACCCACAAAAAATCATATTTAATAAGCCCAGGCACTATAAGAGGGTTTTGTGAGACCAGTTGCTTTTGTTGCAATGGTGTATCAGTGAGGCTTCGGGCCATATTTTAGTTCTTGTGGACCACTGGTTGGGAACCACTTTTAGGGTTTCAAGGGAACAGCCTCCATGCCTTGGGTTCTTGTCTGCTTTGGGAGATTGCTGTCCACTTTGCTCTTGTCCGCTTCGAGGAAATTTGGGTTAGTTGATTTTGTGTGGTTTTTATTTCTGGTATGTTTGGCTCTATGAAGAAAGAAAGGGAGAGAAAGCAAGAAAGGAACAGAGGCTGGAATGAGATGAATAGATGAAGAAAATGATGCTTCTGCCTTTTCACTTCGTGCTTCCTTGACACAACTTTGTACTGCTACAATTTAAAGTTGATCTTTTTTCTTGTTCCATGTGAGTGTGCATTTATTCATTGATATTTATAAACTACATTTTATTTAAAAACACGTAACAAATCATTAGGAGTGGGGGAGCCAGAATGGATTAATAGCATTTCAATGGGGAAATTCGCTTTGAGAAAAAAGCATTTTGAGTTAAGAGCTTGGTCATGGAACAAAGCAATCTCTCAAGTCAGGGGATCACTGTATATAAAACTTGGGTCACCAAATCAATGGGTGACTTGAAAATTCATACACCCACATGTTTATCATCTACATCGAGATGGGTGAGAGATGCCACTGGATTAAAAGTCTCACAATCTGAACAACCAGTTGATGGGAACTGGAGTTCATGGTGTAGTGGTTGGAGCATTGGACCGAGGCTCCAAGAAACCAGGGTTCAGATCCTTGCTTAGTCTTGGAAAACGGGGGCACTTGAGTAAGTTGGACTCTGTCAGCCTAGGAAGAAGGCAGTATTAAATTAATAAATATATACATTCCTCTGCCTGAGTTCAGAGATATTTATTCCCTAGTAGGAAGTAAGGCTGCTGGTTTGAAATTGGAGAGGATTATTGAACATTTAATGGTTGTGTAAAAAGAGTTGTAGAAGGTGTTGCTTTTTAAGTGAACGACAACATCTGCTGATATTCCCTCATTTACACAGCCATTAAAGGTACAAAAGCCCCATCCAATCTTCGCTTTGAGAATCCCTTATTCAAAATTTCCTCTGGGCACATTCCAGCTTGTCAACATCTCCCTTCAATTGTGGTGCTCAGAATTGGACACAATATTCCAGGTGTGGTCTGACAAGGCAGAATAGAGGGGTAGCATGACTTTCCTGGATCTAGACACTATATTTCTGTTTATGCAGGCCAAAATCCCATTGGCTTTTTTAGCTGCCACATGACATTGTTGACTCATGTTTAACTTGTTGTCCATGAGGACTTCTAGATCTTTTCACACGTAATATTGTCGAGTCAGAAGCGGCCAACTTCCGGTCAAAGAAAATTTAGCATAATGCCAAGTGTGTTTGTGGTTTTTGCACATGTACTTCTTTTGAGCCAGAAGCGGCCAACTTCTGGTCAAAGAAAATTTAACATAATGCCAAGTTTTTCACTTTGTTTGTGGTTTTGTTTTTGTTTTTTTAAGAAAAATACATTGTAACTGTATTCTCAATTTGCTTCTGACACAATAAATAAAATAGCAAATGCTGGATGGTCATCTGTCTGAGGTGCTTTGGTGGTGTGTCCCTTCATAGAATCATAGAATAGAATCATGGAATCAAAGAGTTGGAAGAGACCTCATGGGCCATCCAGTCCAACCCCATTCTGCCAAGAAGCAGGAATATTGCATTCAAATCACCCCTGACAGATGGCCATCCAGCCTCTGTTTAAAAGCTTCCAAAGAAGGAGCCTCCACCACACTCCGAGGCAGAGAGTTCCACTGCTGAACGGCTCTCACAGTCAGGAAGTTCTTCCTCATGTTCAGATGGAATCTCCTTTCTTGTAGTTTGAAGCCATTGTTCCGCATCCTAGTCTCCAGGGAAGCAGAAAACAAGCTTGCTCCCTCCTCCCTGTGGCTTCCTATCACATAATTATACATGGCTATCATATCCCCTCTCAGCCTTCTCTTCTTCAGGCTAAACATGTCCAGCTCCTTAAGCCGCTCCTCATAGGGTTGTTCTCCAGACCTTTTATTATTTTAGTCGCTCTCCTCTGGACACATTCCAGCTTGTCAATATCTCTCTTGAATTGTGGTGCCCAGAATTGGACACAATATTCCAGTTGTGGTCTAACCAAAACAGAATAGAGGGGTAGCATTACTTCTCTAGATCTAGACACTATGCTCCTATTGATGCAGGCCAAAATCCCATTGGCTTTTTTTGCCGCCAGGTCACATTGTTGGCTCATGTTTAACTTGTTGTCCACGAGGACTCCAAGATCGTTTTCACACGTACTGGCAGAATATGGGTTGGACTGTATGGTCTTTGTGGGTCTCTTCCAAATCTGGGATTCTATTTTTCATAAGGAACTTTGAGCAGTGGTTCTCAACCAGAGTCCCCAGATGTTTTGGCCTAAAGCTCCCAGAAATCATAGCCAGTTTGCCAGCTGTTAGGATTTCTGGGAGTTGAAGGCCCAAACATCTGGGGACCCACAGGTTGAGCACCACTGTCCTAATTGGAAGGTATACTTTGAAGGCGTGAAGGGATGCTGAAGGTGCAATTGGCTCTTCTGAGAGGCTGAGCCCTTCCCTTGTGGGACCACTGGCTGAGGCCCAATCCCGGCCGGCGCGCGACCCCGCTGCCTAGCAACCGCGCGGCCAAAGTTGCTTAGCAACCGCGCGGCGTCCCTGCCCCTCCCTCTCTCCCCACGGCCGCCATGTCTGAGGAAGAGGAGGCGGTGGCCGAGGCTGAGGAGATTATTCGGAGCCAGAGGATCTTCCTCAACCACCTGGACTCCTACTGCGGCCGTAACATCGGGAAGGTGAGACTTGAAGCGGGGAGAGGCGGAGGGGTCAGGCTGAAGGAGGAAGGAGGCATATACACTGGGGAAATAATGCAGTTTGAGACCACTTTAGCCACCAAGGCCCAATGCTATGGAATCATGGGCGCTGTAGTTTTGTGAGACACAAGTAGTCTTGGGCAGAGAAGCCTTAAGGCCATGTAGAACTACAATCTCCATGATTCCATAGCTTTGAGTATTCATAGAACCATGGAGTTTGAAGAGATAACATGGGCCATCTAGTCCATCAAAGTATCCCTGACAGATGGCCATCTAGCCTCTGTTTAAAGGTTTCCAAAGTGCTTCCACCACACTGAGGCAGAGAGTTCCACTGTGGAACAGCTCTTACAGTCGGGAAGTTTATTTATTTACCACATTTATGTGCCACCCTTCTCACCCCGAAGAGGATTTAGAGCGGTTTACAAGATATATATATATATACACACACACACACACATACAATATATTATATTATTAGCATAGTACAATATCAGTATTATTTATTTATTTGCGACATTTATATTCTGCCCTTCTCACCCCGAAGGGGACTCAGATTGTCTTATAAGATATATATATATATATATATATATATATATATATATACACATACATACAATATATTATATTATTAGCATAGTACAATATCAGTATTATTTATTTATTTATTTATGACATTTATCTGCTGCCCTTCTCACCCCGAAGGGGACTCAGAGCGGCTTACAGGATATATATATATACATACAATATATTATATTATTCGCATAGTATAATATCAGTATCATTGTTATATTATTAGCATAGTATAATATCAGTATTATTTATGGGAGCCCCCAGTAGCACAGTGGGTTAAAGCCCTGTGCCTGCAGGACTGAAGACCAATAGGTTGCAGGTTTGAATCCGGAGAGAGGCGGATGAGCTCCCTCTATCAGCTCCAGCTCCTCACGCAGGGACATGAGAGAAGCCTCCCACAAGGATAATAAAAACATCAAATCACCCGGGCGTCCCCTGGGCAACGTCCTTGCAGATGGCCAATTCTGTCACACCAGAAGCGACTTGCAGTTTCTCAAGTCGCTCCTGACATGACCAAAAAATATATATTATTTATTTATTTATTTACGACATTTATATGCTGCCCTTCTCACCCCGAAGAGGACTCAGATCGGCTTACAAGATATATATACATACAATATATTATATTACTAGCATAGTACAATATCAGTATTATTTATTTATTTATTTATTTATTTATGACATTTATATGCCGCCCTTCTCACCCCGAAGGGAACTCAGAGCGGCTTACAAGATATATATACATACAATATATTATATTATTAGCATAGTATAAAATCAATATCAGTATTATATTATTAGCATAATATAATATCAGTATTATTTATGGAAGCCCCCGGTGGCGCAGTGGGTTAAACCCCTGTGCCGGCAGGATTGAAGACCGACAGGTCACAGGTTCGAATCCGGGGAGAGGCAGATGAGCTCCCTCTATCAGCTCCAGCTCTTCACGCGGGGACATGGGAGAAGCCTCCCACAAGGAATTTCTCAAGTCGCTCCTGACACGACAAAAAAGAAGAAGTATTATTTATTTATTTATTTATTTACTACATTTATATGCCGCCCTTCTCACCACGAAGGGAACTCAGATCGGCTTACAAGATATATACATACAATATATTATATTATTAGCATAGTACAATATCAGTATTATTTATTTATTTATTTATTTACGACATTTATATGCCGCCCTTCTCACCTTCTTAGTTTGGAGAAAAGAAGACTGAAAGGGGACATGAAAGCCATGTTTAAATATTAGAAAAGATGTGACATTGAGGGGTAGGAAAGCTTGTTCTGCTGTTCCAGAGACTAGGATATGGAGCAATGTGTTCAAATTGCAAGAAAAGAGATTTCATCTAAACATTAGGAAGTACCTCCTGCTGATAAGAGCTGTTCATCAGTGGAGTATTCTGCTTCAGGGTGTGGGGGGAGCTTCCTTTATTTATTTGTTTACAGTATTTTTCTCACCCCTAGGTTTGTTTGTTTTTTAAAAAAAGAAAATGGGTGACCGTCTGTTGGAAGTGCCTTGATTGTGTATTTCTGCATGGCAGAATGGAGTTGTACTGAATGGTTCTTGTGGGCTCTTCCAACTAAGATTCTAAAATTCTATGATTGTAAACAGATGGCACCAACAGATTTTGACTGACAGTGTTGGTAAAGCAATTGCCCTAAACCTCTCAAGTTATTGCTTTGCCATAGTTTGGGAGCGGGCTTGTTTTCTGCTTCCCAGAAGACCAGGACTCAGAGCAATGGATTTGAATTACAGGAAAGGAGATTCCACCTGAACATTAGGAAGACTTCCTGCCATTAAGAGATATTCAACAGCGGAACTCACTGCCTTGGAGTGTATTGGAAGCTCCTGCTTTGTAAACTTTTAAACAGGCTGCAAGGCCATCTGCTGGGGGTGCTTTGATTGTGCTTTTCCCACATGATAGGGGGTTGGACTGGATGGCCTATGTGGCCTCTTCCAACTCTATGATTTAGTATTGGATTGCAGCTCCCAGTTTTCCTCACCACTGGATATGCTGGCTTAGAGCTGATGGGACTTGTGATCCAACAATATCTAGGAGACCACAAGAAGATAGGAAAGACCATTAAAATACTTGGTTTAAATGAACCAATGAGAAAGGAACGGTTTAGAGTGAGGACACAACTGTGATGAAAATAAATGTTTTATTCCCATGCCATTTTCTACATTAAAATCACACACATACATAGCTATACCTAATATTCGTCCCATAGAGGAAACATATACAGATCATGTATGGGAACCTATATGTTTTATCCTCTAAGTGACCAGTGGGAAAAGAAAATGGCACACAGTGGTAGAAACTATCCCAAGCTCCTTGTTGTTGTTATGCCTTCAAGGAATTTCTGAATTATGGCAAACTATTATGTGGCTTTCCTGGAAAATGTTGTTCAGAGAATTGCCGTTGCCTTTGTCTGAAGCTGAGAGAGCATGACTTGCCTAAGGTCAAACAGTGGGTATCAATGACTCAGCCGGGAATCAAACATTGGTCTCCAGAGTCATAATCCAACACTTTTTGCTGTAGATTTCACCTCAAACAAATGAAGGACTATACCAATCAGGAGAAATGCCTCTAGAACATGGCCATATAGCCCGAAAAAAACCCACAAGAACTTACACCAATCACCCTTTGTGTGCTTTTATCTGTTTTAATCTGGCAAAGCTGTCTTGATTTCCATATTTGATTAAGGAGTACAATATTAAAAAGTATATACATAGGTTTGGGTTTACCCAATGCCTTTACATAATATTACATGTAAAATCTATACACACTACTTGATGCCTCCTCAGTGACAGGTGTGATATAAAAGTAAAAACAGTAATAAGTAGGAGAGCTCAAAAATTATTTTGAGAAATTCCCAGAATCCTCTATATCCTCTGGAGAGTTCTGGAAGTTGTACCTTTATAAAGTAACTTTTTGAAACCTTGCTAATTTAGTGAGCAATTCTTTTCTTTCTTTCTTTATGGCTGTATAATTTCATCTCACAGCTCACTACAGCAAATTCTCACAATGCCATGGTTGGTTATTGAATTAATGCTTATCAATTGATCCAAATACTAAAATAAAATAGGACATTGCAATAACTTATATAAAATGAATTATTTTAATTATTCCACGGACCATTTTGTGTATGTTTAAAGTACCTATCAAATGCTATTGTTGGAGCCTCTCTGGACGAAATTGCAGAGGAAGAAGAGGAAGAAGATGAAGGGAGATCAGCTGCTGAAATTTTACCTCCAAAACCAAAGGAAGGACTATACCAAATTGTGGGAACTCTTTCACAGGAAACAGATAAAAAGCCAGATTTTGCTGTGGAAGCATATACAGTGAGTATTACTCTTGTTCTTCCTGTGAAATACTCCACTTGCAAAGTGCAAAAGTGAAGCTGGATATATTTGATACATTCAGACTACAGGAAAGGTAAATCAATGAATCAATCAAAATAATAGTTCATGGCTTTCCAAACTTGATATAGTTATAGGCCATAGCATACCTTACCACACACCTGCCTGAGGCCAATGAGAGTTGCAGTCCAGCAACCTCTGGAGACCCACAAATTGCCCAACACTTCTCCAAAAAGCATACTGTAGTAGATGGACTAGGGCTATATATCCATTCTTTTTTCCACGATTCATTGCAATAGTGTTTAGTATAAAGTTTTGTAATATCTTGGGTATGTTTGGGAGCTATTTCATACCTTGAACAGACCATGTGTGATTGTTTTCACAAGATTTTTACCATCTCAAGTGTGGTATGGCAAAACATCTGCTTGAGTTTGCATTTGTGTCATTTCTTCATTTTCAAAGGTTGCATGTTCAGGGAGACATGCTTTTTGTTAATGCAGGGATCTATCTAAGATGATATTACATACTCTACTGAATGCTTGACTCAGATCTGAAATGGCTGTCATACCTCTCTAAAGATTATAAATTATACTATGACCTGTACAGTAAATTCATGAGCATCTCAGGGCTAAGGATCCAGCAAAGGATCACCAGCAAAGGATCATCGCCTTGTTGGGGTGCTGGAGCTTGAGCACCTCAATGATGTCATGAGCGAAACCGTGAAGGGCCACCCAAGACGGGATGGTTGTGGCAGAGAGGTCAGACCAAGCGTGATCCCTGGGGAAGGCAATGGCAAACCACTCCAGTATCCTTGCCAAGAAAACTAAATGGACCAGTACAACCAGAGATATGTCGGTATGCCATTGGAAGATGGGACTCCCAGGTCAGAAGATGGCCAAAATGCTACTTGGGAGGAGCAGAGGATAAGTTCAACTAGCCCCAGATGTGATGACGCAGCTAGCTCAAAGCCGAAAGGAAGGCTAGCGGCCGACGGTACTGGAGGCGAACGACGAATCCGATGCTCTAAAGATCAACACACCATAGGAACCTGGAATGTAAGATCTATGAGCCAGGGCAAATTGGATGTTGTTATTGGTGAGATGTCAAGACTAAAGATAGACATTCTGGGGGTCAGCGAACTGAAATGGACTGGAATGGGCCACTTCACGTCAGATGACCACCAGATCTACTACTGTGGACAAGAGGAACATCGAAGAAATGGAGTAGCCTTCATAATTAATAAGAAATTCGCTAAAGCGGTGCTTGGATACAACCCAAAAAATGACAGAATGATCTCAATTCGAGTGCAAGGAAAGCCTTTCAACATCACAGTGATCCAAATATACGCCCCAACCACAGCTGCTGAAGAAGCAGAAGTAGATCAGTTCTATGAGGATCTGCAGGACCTACTGGATACTACACCAAAAAGAGACATTATTTTCATTACAGGAGACTGGAATGCCAAGGTGGGAAGTCAAATGACAACTGGGATCACAGGCAAGCATGGTCTGGGAGAACAAAATGAAGCGGGACGCAGGCTGATAGAATTCTGCCAGGAAAACTCGCTGTGTATAACGAATACTCTCTTCCAACAACCTAAAAGACGGCTTTATACATGGACCTCACCAGATGGTCAACACCGAAATCAGATTGACTACATCCTTTGCAGCCAAAGGTGGCGGACATCCATCCAGTCAGTGAAAACAAGACCTGGGGCTGACTGTAGCTCAGATCACGAACTTCTTATTGCCCAATTTAGAATAAAACTAAAGAGATCAGGGAAAATACACAGACCAGTTAGATATGATCTCACTAACATTCTTAGCAAATATACAGTGGAAGTGAAGAACAGATTTGAAGGACTAGATTTAGTAAACAGAGTCCCAGAAGAACTATGGACAGAAGTCTGAGACATTGTTCAGGAGGCAGCAACAAAGTACGTCCCAAAGAAAAAGAAAACCAAGAAGGCAAAATGGTTGTCTGCTGAGACACTGGAAGTAGCCCAAGAAAGGAGGAAAGCAAAAGGAAACAGTGAAAAGGGGAGATATGCCCAGTTAAATGCGCAATTCCAGAGGTTAGCCAGAAGAGATAAGGAACTATTTTTAAATAAGCAATGCATGGAAGTGGAAGAAGACAACAGAATAGGAAGGACAAGAGACCTCTTCCAGAAAATTAGAAACATTGGAGGTAAATTTCAGGCAAAAATTGGTATGATAAGAAACAAAGATGGCAGGGACCTAACAGAAGCTGAAGAGATCAAGAGAAGGTGGCGAGACTATACAGAAGATCTGTATAGGAAGGATAACAATATCGAGGATAGCTTTGACGGTGTGGTGAATGAATTAGAACCAGACATCCTGAGGAGTGAGGTTGAATGGGCCTTAAGAAGCATTGCTAACAACAAGGCAGCAGGAGATGATGGGATCCCAGCTGAACTGTTTAAAATCTTAAAAGATGATGCTGTCAAGGTGATGCATGCCATTTGCCAGCAAATATGGAAAACACAAGAATGGCCATCAGACTGGAAAAAATCAACTTATATCCCCATACCAAAAAAGGGAAATGCGAAAGACTGCTCAAACTTCCGTACAGTGGCCCTTATTTCTCATGCCAGTAAGGTAATGCTCAAGATCCTGCAAGGAAGACTCCAGCAATACATGGAACGAGAGTTGCCAGATGTTCAAGCTGGGTTTAGAAAAGGCAGAGGAACGAGAGACCAGATTGCCAATATCCGCTGGATAATGGAGAAAGGCAGGGAGTTTCAGAAAAACATCTACTTCTGCTTCATTGACTATTCTAAAGCCTTTGACTGTGTGGATCATAATAAATTGTGGCAAGTTCTTGGTGGGATGGGCATACCAAGCCACCTTGTCTCTCTCCTGAGGAATCTGTACAAGGACCAAGTAGCAACAGTCAGAACTGACCACGGATCAACAGACTGGTTCAAGATTGGGAAAGGCGTACGGCAAGGCTGCATACTCTCACCCAACCTTTTTAACTTGTATGCAGAACACATCATGCGATGTGCGGGGCTGGATGAATGCAAAGCTGGGGTGAAAATTGCTGGAAGAAACATTAACAACCTCAGATATGCAGATGACACCACTCTGATGGCCGAAAGCGAGGAGGAGCTGAGGAGCCTTCTAATCAAGGTGAAAGAAGAAAGCGCAAAAGCCGGGTTGCAGCTAAACGTCAAAAAAACCAAGATTATGGCAACAAGAATGATTGACAACTGGAAAATAGAGGGAGAAACCGTGGAGGCCGTGACAGACTTTGTATTTCTAGGTGCAAAGATTACTGCAGATGCAGACTGTAGCCAGGAAATCAGAAGACGCTTACTTCTTGGGAGGAGAGCAATGTCCAGTCTCGATAAAATAGTGAAGAGTAGAGACATCAGACTGGCAACAAAGATCCGCCTAGTCAAAGCCATGGTATTCCCTGTAGTCACCTACGGATGTGAGAGCTGGACCTTAGGGAAGGCTGAGCGAAGGAAGATCGATGCTTTTGAGCTGTGGTGTTGGAGGAAAGTGCTGAGAGTGCCTTGGACTGCGAGAAGATCCAACCAGTCCATCCTCCAGGAAATAAAGCCCGACTGCTCACTGGAGGGAAAGATACTAGAGACAAAGTTGAAGTACTTTGGCCACATCATGAGGAGACAGGAAAGCCTAGAGAAGACAATGATGCTGGGGAAAGTGGAAGGCAAAAGGAAGAGGGGCCGACCAAGGGCAAGATGGATGGATGGCATCCTTGAAGTGACTGGACTGACCTTGAGGGAGCTGGGGGTGGTAACGGCCGACAGGGAGCTCTGGCGTAGGCTGGTCCATGAGGTCACGAAGAGTCGGAGACGACTGAACGAATGAACAACAACAACTCAGGGCTAAATTAAATCTGGGAGTGAAGTTTGTAAACAATGTTGCAACATGGAGGAAAGTGAATTCTTCCTCAACAGCCTTTTTGTTTCTTTTTAGACAACATCTCGGGATGAGTTGTTAGCTCGCATGTTAGAATGTGACATAATTATTTATAACATCACTGAAGATGCAAAACAGATTGAAGAAGCAACCTGGGCAGCCACTGGTCAGTACACTTTGCTCCTTCTCTAGAATTTGTATGGCAAAATGATCATCCACTAGGGAATGAGGGTGTTTGATCTAGTTTGAAGGAACAGATAGTCAATTGAACCATAATTAACTTTCTCAGCCATGGAAGTATGTAAATCATACACCTGCAAATTAAGTCATCCTATTTATGTGAATGTTATACATCATGATTATGCTAGTTTCAATGCTTTGGTCAAGTTGAATAGGTATAGCTAGGCTGTACATCTCAAAAATATCTAAGCTGAATTTTTGGTAATTTAGCTTGCCTCTTATATTGACATGTGCGAATGAATCAAACACTGTGGTCCAAATAGATTGTTTGCCTGTTCGGCTGGCTAGCTGGCTGACTTTCTCAAATACTGGCATTTATTGACCATCTTTTGCTGGGGAAATTAGTGTCTCTATGTTCTAACCCAGATCATTTGTATACCTTTCCAAAGAGCCGGTTTTCTAATAGGAACATTTGCATAATACCAACAGCTGACTGTAAGATAAGGAACTCTGGACGTGCTTGGCATTTATCTTTGCACCTGCAGTTTGCCATTTAGTGAAAGATAAATACACAGATTGCTCTGTCTATGTTAATGTTACATTGCTTGCATCCTTCCAAATGGCATTGAACTGCAATTTCCATAATTGTAAATATCACAGCCAGTGTTGAGGAATGATGGGAGTCCTAGTACAACAAAATTTGGTAGACCATATTTTGTCCAATCTTGATGTAAAAGCTGTATACAGAGCTTCTTGTTCAATGTCAGCTATGCAAGGCTACTTCTGAAATGACAACAGAGGCATGTCGAAGTGAGATTGTCAATGGTAAAATGAGAAATCTTGATATGCGTATAAGCTTTTGTGTCCACATTAAGACAAGGCTGGACAACAGATAGATAGGTAAATTTTGAGTGAATTCTTGTACATCTCCATAGAATTCTGTTTTGCAATACAAATATTTTTTTACTGCCCTTTCGTAGTATACAACTCAATTCTCCCATACCTTATTTTTAATCTGTAAATTATGAATATAAGTGAGTTAATTTTCAAAAGGTTGCTATGGAACTTCTGCTGTGCAGTTTTTGAGTTTTGTGTTACCTGGAAGTAACTGGCTAATTTTTAGACAGAGTAATAAAGATGTAATGAGGCCACATTTGAAAAACAACATAACATTTAGGAACAATGTTTTCAAAAATTGGAGATGTGTGTAATTAATAGGATTTTCTATTTACTTTTTAAAGGGTATTTTTTTATTTCTTTAGAGACATTTTGATCATTTTTTTTACATTTTACATTCTTGCTTATTATTCCTGAAGTGTTTTTCTTTAATTAAAAATTAAACAACCCAACAAGTTTGTAATTATATATTTTTCAAAGTTAGGGGCCTTGTATTAAGTTGCAAAACAAATTGCTTTTAGAAAATATCTTTCCAGATTGAGAATCTTTTATCTGTAGAATTCTGATGTAGATTTGCAAGATTGTGGGAGGCCATGGTGACCCTCTGTGAACACTGGGTTAAAAAACCAAATTAATTCCCATCAATCTTCCTGCTTTTGGAATAAAATACTGCCTATATATTACTGACCCTATACTGGGAGAAGAAAAGATTACCCTACCAGAAAACAGATCTAAAATTATGGAAATAGATAATTAAAATTAGCATCTATGCTCTTATATGATTACACAGTGTTAAATGAGGAATCAGTCAACTTTGAGAAGCAGAAGGTGTTCATTCTACTATCAACAATCATGACGTGGGCACGAAGCAAGCCTCTTGATCCTGTGAGTAGTTGGAGAAAAAAAGAAACAAACTTCTGACTGATTTTAGGAAATGTGCTTATATCACTAAATCTTTGAAATGTGCAATGCAGTCTCATTTCTCTGAATGTCCCTGTTTTAATTTGAATCCTGAAGCTTTTGTGAGTTTGTCTTTTTCTTTTTATATATAAAAAAACACAGAACAGCCTTATTTTCAGCACACAAAACTGCAATTTAAATTGTAGCTGTTGTGGAAGTAGTGGTTATAATTTCCTTTCTTTATTGAACTAGGATGAAAGGTGGTTTACCAAAACTAAAACAGATACATTTAAAAAAAACAGATATGTAAATGCATGTAAAATGTTACTGTTGAAAAGGAAATTATTTGTAGAATTAAAAACAATTTAAAACAAGTTATGAAAAGTAACCTACATGCTGATGTTAAAATTCCTCTCTTAACATGTTGTTTGCCCAAAATAAAAATAATAATTTGCTAAGTTTTCAGTTTAATCAATTTTTTATTCTTCCTTCTTTCGCTTCCTATCACCACTTCACTCTGCCCAGGATGATCCAGAAATACCTTTTACTGAAGAAGATTATCGGCGAAGGAAACCTCATCCGAATTTTATAGAGCATACCAATGCAGAAAAAACTATTATAAAACTTGGAAAAAATGTAGGTATTGATGGAAAATTTGCTTTCTGAAATTTAATAGAGGCAGGTGATAGGTGTTTAAGAATCTCACCATCTGAATTATTTCCATGTTGACTCAAGCGGAGGGAATATCACTGTTGGCTTTGTTGAAAATGAGCTGCTTGGAATCAAGACCAAAATAATTGCAGAACACATATTCGGAGAATCATTTAACCACACCTGAGGGGAAGCACTATCTTTTGGCATTTTCTAGAGTCTTCAAATGATTCCTTGGGACTTTATTCTTCTGTAACATGGCAGAAAACTATTTCTCTCTCAGTATTTAATTATTTCATACATTTGTATCCGCATCCTTCTCACCCCCGAGGGGTGATTCCGGGTGACTTCACAACAGGCATTTGTTCAGTGCCATCCGCATTCATAAAAATAGATTTAAAACAATTCATTAAAACATTACATTAATAAGGCATTTGTTTAAAATCATGCAGGTTTAAAATCCAAGTCCGGATCAATCCATTGTCATTCATATCACTTGAGTCTTATTCTCAATTGCTGCCTCTATTTTTCAAATGCTTGGTCCCATAACCAGGTTTTGATTTTCTTTCTAAAGGACAGGAGGGAGGTAGCCAATCTGATGTCACTGGGGAGAGAGTTCCACAGGCAAGGGGCCACCACTGAGAAGTCCCTATATCTCGTCCCCACCAGTCGCCTTTGCGATGGTGGTGGGATCAAGAGAAGGGCCTCTCCAGCTAATCTTAAACTTCGTGATAGTTGGGAGGTATGTTTGGACAGGTAATCTGGACCAGAATCATTCAGGGCTTTAAAGATTAAGACCAGCACTTTGAATTGTGCTCAGTAGCAGATCGGCAGCCAGTGGAGCTGGCAAAGCAGAGGAGTTGTACGCTCTCTGTATGCCTCTCCGGTGAGAAACCTGGCTGCCAATCGTTGGACTAGTTGGAGCTTCTGGGCAGTCTTCAATGGCAACCCCATGTAGAGTGTGTTGCAGTAGTCTATTCAGGATGTAACAAGAGTGTAGACCACTGTGGCCAAGTCAGAATTCTTAGGGTAAAGGTGCAACTGGCGCACAAGTTTTAGTTGTGCAAAAGCTCCCCTAGCTACCACTAAGACCTGGGGTTCCAGGCTCAGTTATAAGTCTAGGTTCACTCCCAAGCTGTTCCAAAATTACATGCACATTTAACTTAAGAATAGAACCTATCTTGTTCGTAACTTGAGGACTGCCTGTAGTGGGTTGATTATTTCGCTACTATTCTGGAGGCCAGAGTTTAAATTCTGCTTGTCTATGGAAACCCATTGAGTAATATTGGGTAAGTCACACTCTCTCAGCCTCAAAAGAAGGCAAAGGCAAACCTCTTCTGAATAAATTTTGCCAAGGAACTCCCATGATAGGGTCACCGCAAATTAGAAATGGCTTGAAGGCACATAAAAACAACAGATTTCTGGCCATGGGATATGGTCAGGGCAGCTCCTTTTGTTTTCCTCTAGTGATGCATTAACTGAAGATTGCCATGCTACAGAACTTTTCAAACAATAAATTCCTTTTTGCCCCACAGAATAAAAGCAAATTTGCTACCTATGTCGTGGCTTCAGGTCTTCAGTATGGAGCTGAAGAAAGACTCCTACACTACTTTTTTAAGGTAGGTGCCTTTAATATGTAATTTGGGTTGCAAAAGAGGATGGTACAGAGTGCAAGCCTGCGCCTTCCTCTTTGGGGCAGCCTTATGCTAGTTAAAGTGTAAAGTCATGTCCCCCTTCAGTCTTCTCTTCAACCTGAACATACCCAGCTCTTTCAACCTGTCCTCATATGGCCTGACTATGATTGCTGATAATGTGGTTTTATAGTTGTAATTGCAGTGTTTTATATGTTTAATGCTCTTAATCTTCTTTAAATTTTTAATTGAAATGTTTATTTAATTGTATATTCTAATCTAATCAATGTAATTTCTTTAAGCTTGTGGGTGTACAGTATTTCTTGTTATTTCTTTGTCAGTGTTGCTGTGGAGATTGTCTGGTTTGCCTACTGTGGAACATGCAACATATAATTGTCGTTCTTTAGAGGTCCCTTTCAAATCTATGATACTATATCTGTCATATACATATGTGTGTGTGTGTGTGTAAGAATCATATATATCTAATGGCTGGATGGCTCTTTGTCAGGAGGGCTTTGTTTATGTTTTCTTGCCCTGGTGAAGCAAGTTGGACTGGATGGCCTTAAGGCAGCATCTCATCCTGGGGGTCGGGACCTCTGGGGGGTCATGAGGGGATGTCAGTGGGTTCGTCAAAGACCATCAGACAACATAGTATTTTCTGATGTTCATGGAGGTTCTGTGTGGGTAGTTTGGTCCAATTCTATCGTTGGTGGGTATCAGAACGATTGATTGTAGGTGAACTATAAATCACCACCCTTCCCACTGCCTCCTCCTCACGTGCCTTACTCCCCCTCCCCCTCTTCCCCCTCCTCCTTCCCCACTTGTCCATGCTGACTTTGCCTTCCTCTCCTCCTCCTCTTCCTCCCCCCCCCCCCCCCAGCGGCTCCCTGTCAGGGATGGATGGATAGATGGATGGAAGGGAGGGAGGGAGGGAAGCAAGCCCTCCTTACCTTTCCCTTCTCCGGGTGAAGATATAGAGTGAAGGAAATGCCCTTCAAGACTGGGAGGGAGGACTGAGGAGGAAAGCACCTTGGAAAGCGGTGAGGGCTTGGCAGACGCTGTTTGGGAGCCTGCTGCATGATATATATTTTAAATTAATATTTATTTTTTTAAAAAAACCTGCAAAATAGCGAGTCCACTAAAATCAAACAGTGAAGTATCGAGGGAACACTGTAGATAACAATAATTTGACAGTTAAATCATTCTTGGGTAAAGTATTCCTCCCAAATCATTCTAAAGTTACAGTTACTCTGTAATTATTTTCAGGTATCTTGGCTTGGCGAGCTCCCTATCATACCTATTTTTGGAGATGGACGGAATTTTATTCCGGCAATTCACATTGTTGATTTGGCGGCGTAAGTATCCTTCAACTAAAGTTTATTCTGCATTAGCTAACCAGACTTTTGCAAATTACCCAATCACATATTCGAATACAATTAAGATAAAATAGTTGAACTGGTAATTCCAAACATAGAAAATGTATCCAAGATTGTATCTTGTCACCAGATAGATTATAAGTTTCTCTTTTTAGCAGGGTTTACATGATGTACTTGGTCATTAGATAGGATAAATAACTAATTAGATGCAAAATATTCACTCTGCACTTAAAGGGTCTTAAGGTCATATTGGTACTGAGAGTAAATAAGGGACAAATTTCCAGGATAAATAGTAAAGTTCATATGTTACATTGGTTTCCAAATTTTGGTCTTCCAGGTGTTATGGATTTCAGCTTCCAGAACTCTTTGCTCTTGGCTGGGGATTCTGGGCATTTTAAAGAATTTAGAAACCGTTGTTATATGACAGAGCAGCAGTTGGGGAATATGTGACTCATTGCCCTCATGCAGCTACACAACCACATTTTTCCTCCCCCATGTTTTCCTAAGCTTACCATAACTCACAGAACTCTTCCTCAATTTGGAGGAGGGAGTTGAATAATTATCCCCAAAATAAAGCCAGATTTTAGACACCGTATTCTGAATATTCATTGCATATTATATTAATGCGTTTGACTTACAATTATTACTTTTGTTTGCCCCCCACCTTCCAGAGTGTTACAGAATGTAGCAGATCACAGACCAAGAACTCATTACATAATCGCGGTGGACGAATCAATACACACGCTTGGGGAAATAGTGAGGGTAAAGCAGTTTAAGATTTATGACTGTCATGTCTTTCTGCATAATATACTTTAATGGGTCTCTGAAATACTTTAATGCACTCCTTCCTCTATATCCCAGGAACAATATCATAGTAAATGAGATCATGGATATTGTTAAACTGTTGTGTTGCCAAAACAACTAAATCCATAATACACATTACAGTGATGCCTTTATTAAAATGACTGAAAGGTGCAAAATATACAGTGTTTGCAAGTTTTCAAAGCTCCCTGGCTTCTTCTTCAGTTGTGGTGGCACATGATGTCATTCCAGACAGAATGTTTTTGCTATATAACACAAGTGTTCCACTTTTTCCAGGATTGCACAACAATCACGAGGGAAGGCAGACAAAATTTGCCAGTATCCATCAGTTTATTCCATGCTAGAATTGGTATAATTTTCACTCTAAATTAATTACTGAAGAAACAGTCAGTGAGGAACACTTAGGGCCCCTTAGGAAATACTGGAATAATTTCTGAAAGGTATTTTATATGTAACTATTCATAAGAGTCTCCTTGAATTTAAAGTTGGGATCCAAGAAAACATAAGTGTAAGCTAATTTTATAGTTCTCAACTGATCGTTTTCTTCTTTGGTTGGGTCTTTCAATGCAGCTTTATTTTGAAAACCACCTAATTGATTTAGGTTCTAACACATTAACAATAATTCGATTTTCAAGCAATACTGTTGTGGCAGAATTGTGTTCCTAAATTATTTGGGGCAGTAGAGGAACATATGCCTCAAATGTTTGGGGATTTTTTAACAGGAGAACTGTAATTATTCTTAGATCTTTAGTTATTAGTTCTTTTGTTGCTAAATTACAAATTATGCATTTTTTTAAAAGTTAGCATAGTTTTCTGAATTAGCTTTCAAAATCTGTAGTAATTGTGTCCAAATGAAAATGATATGATGATGCAATGATGTTTTTGAACAAATAGCCATTTTTCCCAGCACCTATCTGCTCAATATTTGATTTTTTTTTTTGTTATGGCCTTATGGCTTAAAACAATTTATAAACTATTCTATTTTTCCTTTGCAGTGTTTGATTATTGCTGCATCTAATCTTTTTTTTTCCTTTAAAAGAGCATCAGCAAAAATGTGGGCCCAGGAAAAACACAAAAGATTCCAAAAGATAGTGCATTCCTAAACAAAGATCTAACGGTACTTATTTGTTTTTCTTTATTTATTTGTTTGTATACTAAAGATTGAGTAACACTTATCTGAAATGCTTAGGACCGGAGTTGTTTTGATTTTTGGAATACTTGTATTTGCATATATGTACATAATGAGTGTTTACTTGTACATAATAGGATATCTTGGAGATGGGTCCCAAGTCAAAATATGAAATTAATGAGTATCATATATATCTTATGCATATCATCTGAACATAATTTTATACACAATGTTTTCAGTAATTTTGTACATGACATGAAGTTTATGTACACTGATTCATCAGAATACATAGCTACCCATGTGGACATTTCATATTTTTGCAAGTTTTGGATTTTGGGATTCCAGATAATTGATGCTTAGCCTGCAGGAGCAGTTTGTTGAAAAATGATCCAGTGGCATCATGGCTCCCATGCTTTATAGCAGCTGTGGTGGAGGGAAGGCAATGAGGATTTGAGCAAAGGGTTAATCCTCAAAGACCATTGTTCTGATTGCTTCCCCTTCCACCAGCTGCTACTATATACCATTTTTTTTTTAAAAAAAAAATTAATACTAAGATACTAATGGAAACTTAGGGAACCAAGGAGGAAGGAGTGTTCTGAAAAGCAACTCCCTCCCCCCACAATTCTCAGATTATGAACCATCTGTGGTAGCTATATTTTTTAAAGTTAAGATGCACAATTCCTTTATGGATGTACATTGAGATTGTCCAAGCAGTGCAGCCTGTTAACCAGCAGTGTGTGGGAAAGAAAATAGAATTCACTGGAGGGAATATGGGGATTGAAGGAAATTAGTTATGAGATATGCATATAGACCTAACAGATCGACAGAGGACTTTATAGCCATTATGCTCCATATTGCTCTGACCCACCTGGAAAGACAGGGGAATTATGTGAGGATGTTTTTTTTGCAGATGATACAACAGTGGTGGGACTTATCACTGCAGGGGATGAGTCTGCCTAATGGGATAAGGTAGATCAGCTGCTCCCATGGTGCAGGGACCATAATTTGGGTTTTAACATCAATAAGACCAAGAGAACAGAAGTTTAGCCCTTGGTCATAAATGGAGACTAAGTGAAGCAGTTTGCCAGTTTTAAGTTCCTGGGTGTCACTGTTAAGGAGGATCTGACCTGGGCATTCATACTGCAGCATTGGTTAAGAGGGCCCAGCAGAGACTTCTAAGGAACCAACCACTGAATGAAAAACTGCTGGTGACTTACTACCACTGTGCTATAGAGAGTGTCCTAACCTACTGCATCTGCGGATGGTTGTGTAACTGCACAGTGGCAGATAGGAAGGCACTTCAAAGGGTCATTACTACTGCACAGAGAATCATTGCTTGCTTTGTCCCCTCTTTGGAAGAATTTTATAAGCCCCACAGTCTTAAGAAAGCTCAGAACATTCTTATGGACCCATCTCTCCTGGTATCATCTTTTAAAAATTATTATCATCTGGCAGACTGTACATGATGACAAAGACAAAGACAAACAGGCTGAGATATAGCTTTTATCCTAGAGCTGTAACTATATTGAACTCCATGGTTTCGCATTGAGGTGGCATTGAGGGCTGTGCAGTGGTGGTTGGAGTATGGAGGGATGGGTGTGTTGTTTTTGTGATGTGTGCTGGAGAAAGCATTTAATTTCATTGTACAATGTTCAATGAAAATAAAGTCATTCTATTGTATTAGCATGAGCCCAAGACGGGGATCATACTTAGTGTTCATACTTAGTGAATTTTTGGTTGAGCAAATATACTTTTATACAGAATGTACTGAGATAGTTTGTAACTAATTGAGAGCCTAGCTACTCATAGTTATGAGCTGACCAGAATGTGTTTACACACATGCAGAAAAAATAATTGGCAACTATCTTATTTCTCATCTTGGGTTTTTTAAAGCCCTATACCAGACAAAAGCAATTTGGTACTCTCAAATTTCTATCATCCAATTGGCCATCCCAATGAGGACACATGAATATTGAAGTCCAAAATATATGTGTGCTAAGTTTCCTATTTCTATAAATAAATAAATAAATAAATAAATATTTCTATCCTAGACACTATATGCTCATTGGTCATTAATATTACCTTAATATCAATAGCATTATCTGTATGATTTCCAACATCCCAGCTCCCAGAGGTTTGAGGTATGATATGTGTTGAAAAATAGCTTCTAAATGCTGTTAATAGCAATATGATGATGATGGTGATGATTACGTTTACACTATGTTCAGCAAGCACACTTAGATGAACTACTTGTGAACCTACGAATGGAAGCTGTGATTCTGAAAGAGACTTTCAACATTAAGTGGGTTTCTCAAGGAGGAATCGTGGAGAACATAGAACAAATTGTCAACGAGTACAAGCAAAGCCGAGGATTATTGGTAAAAATAGCATATATGTTCTTTAATGTTGCCATGGTGGTCCACACTGTGTATTGACAAGGAGAAGATGATTAAATTATCAGAAAATCAAAACATTAATTTATAAAATATATAGTCTACCATCCTTGACATATTTACAAGGGAACAAGTTTGTTGAATTTACTTGAGACTTATTTCGGAAAAATCGTGTTTAGGATGGTACTCTCAGGACATATTTTTGTTTTTTGTTTTTTAATACTTAGTTTGCTAAACATTTTTTTTAAATTCTAATGAATACATAATATTTTACTGAACTGATGGGTAGGGTAATGCTACCTACTGCTTACTGGGGGTGTGGGGAGGGGGGAAATACATATTTTGCAATGTCATTGGAAAGGCCACCACGTTTCCTCAATTTCATGAGGGAAGGAAAGATATAACATATATTTGTTTCCAACTCAAGTTAAAGTCTAATCACTCTAATAAAAGAATAGTGAGTGGAGGAGAGAAAGAAAAGTGGAACAAGGGGTAGGGAGGCAATAATAACACAAAATAAATATAAAACAGACTGTTTTTTCTGTCTTAAACATCTTATAGTTACTGTCCAGTATTCATCATGTGTGGAAGTTCCTAAGAATTGTAAGATGCTGAAGTGTTTGTGCAAAGTGATCCCTTGTTCTGCACAGCAACTCATCAGCTATGTCTATAACCTGAAGCTGGAAACATACATGTTGGGTTGAGTAAGGCCCCTTATACACTGCCATATAAAATTCACATTATCTGCTTTGTACTGGATTATATGGCAGTATAGAAGGGCCTAAATTTTGGAGTCCGTTTCAGGGTTTGTATATTGGGAATGATGTGCTATGGCTGCTGTGCTCTGCTGTGACTTGCCTAAAGCAGTTGTCATGAAGGTGGCTCTCTTCCTTCCCTGCTAAACGACCTTGTATGAGGTCTTGTGCCTAGGATAAAGTTGTGTCATCAAGAAAGGCATGACTTGATTTTCATCCATGAAACTACTGTATTTCTTCAGTTCTGAGGCATATTTTTCCCTCTATATAAACATATTTAAAAATGGGGTGCATCTTAGAATAATAGGTGTGTTGTATGTAATTTTGTTGGTGGTACTGAAATTGTGGTACATCTTACCATCAATCGCATCTTACAATCAAAGAAATGTTGTAGTGTTTCCTTTTATCAGTTATGGTAATGTATGTCATATGTTCCAACTGTATAAAGCAATCTTCTGAATCCTAGCTTCTCTGGGCCCTTCTACACCATACTAAAACTCTCAGGTTGTAGTCCTCTCCCCTCCCCCCCCCCAAACCCAAACCCAAACCCAAACCACGGACTTTCCTGGAAGAGGTGGCTAGATGCTACCCAGCTCCCCACCAGCCTCCCATTTCAGCCCTCCAAACTTTCCGGAGAAGCCTGTCAGTGGCACAGGCCTCTCTCTACAGTGGAAAATGACACTTCAGGAGGTGTGTGTGTGTGGGGGGGGGAAATCCCTCCTCTCCTCTCCCTACCTATCAACACATCATTTTCTTGCTCTATGAGGACTGCAGAGAGAGGTTTGATTGCCAGCAGGTCTCTGCGGTAAATTGGGGGGGGGGATGGGGGGCTGCAGTGGAGGAGGTGGGCATCATTCACTCCTACAGGCTTTTTGGAGCCCGAAGAAGCGAGATTGAATCAGTCCCCACAGGGACCTCATCTCTGAAGACCTGCACCTTAGCTTAAAGTCTCCTTGGGGAGAGAGGGCAGGGAATAAAAAAAGTTGTTGTTGTTGTTGTTATTATTATTATTATTATTATTATTATTATTATTATTATTACTTCTTGGATCTTTAGAGGTGTTTGTTTAATGCAGAGCAAACCAGAAAAACCTAGTTTACTCTGCATTAATTTACTTTTACCT
Source organism: Anolis sagrei (assembly GCF_037176765.1). NCBI lineage: Eukaryota > Metazoa > Chordata > Lepidosauria > Squamata > Anolidae > Anolis > Anolis sagrei. The sequence goes on from NC_090021.1 coordinate 318,950,140, forward strand.
GAGGCATCGTTTGGATGCCTCAGGAAGAAAGCGAGACTGGTCCCACGTTTTGGGCCTGTCTAGGAAGGCCCTCAGTTACTGAAACTCAGGTATATTGTAGGACTGCACCCTTAGTAATTCATTTTTCTTCTAATGCTGTGATATGAACAAACCTATTTTAATCCTTTTCTTTCAGCCCATCAAAATTTGTGTACTTGGTCCTCCTGGAGTAGGAAAAACCTCCATAGCAGAACTATTATGCAAACATTACAAGGTGCACCACATTAAAATAAAGGAAGTAATCACTAAAGCAATAGAAAATCTGGTAAGCGTGTCATTGGAGTTGTGTGTTCCTCTGCTATCATTTGTAAGTTATTTGAGAAATTGTTAGAAATATGAATAGAATGCAAAATTAGCAATGGGTGCAATTAGGAATAAAAATGTTTTCATCACATTACATTTCCCCAAATTGGACATTTTGTAATTTCTTTGAAATAATCACTTTATCTAACAAAAGAATATTCTGCCAAACTATTTCAGAACTGTTACAAACACTGACATTCACTGTAAACATTTTTTTGTTATCCATTCTATATATGGATTTAAGAGGAGAAAGTGATCCATACTGTTTCAACATACATTTCTGGGCAGAATTTAACCACCTTTAGCTATACTTTGTAAATCATTTACATGGAAAAGTGCTAAATGTTACTATACAATTATATAGGACATGACTCCAAGGTTGTTAGAGATTAAATGCCATTTAAAATAATTTTGTGGGATTGTGATGTCAGTAAATGATAAAAGTTTTGTGAATTACACCAGAATGTTCAAATATCTTGAACATTTACGTATGCCTTACAACATCAATAATTACTAGTTTTCTATATTAGTGCATTTTTCTAAACAGAATAGGGTGTTGAAATGGCAGGTGGAGGTTGTTTTAATTTTTGTGTTTTTGAAACAAAAAATACAACATTCTTCAGGAATTTTATTTAATTCTTCATCCATAGGAGAAAATTATTGCTCCTAAAGATGTACCAGAAACTGTATTAGAGGAGGAGGAGGAAGAGGAGGAAGAAGAGGCAGAAGAAGAAGGAGACAATATAGAAGAAGCTCAGGAATTGTTAGATGCAATTAAAGAAAATATGGAACAAAATGCAGGTAAAACTCATTAGCAATGAGACAGTAGCTAATACAGATATGTATGCACCTTCTGTAAAAATAGACATCTTCTTTAATTTAAATTGTTAATTTTACACTGATCCCAACTATGTGTTGTAGTGTATAGGGTTTTAGATTTGGATTGGGAAGTTTAATCTAAGCCTGGATATACACTGCCCTATATCCCATGATCTGATCCTACATTATCCCATATTATCTGGCAGTGTAGACTCACATAATCCAGTTCAAAGCAAATAATCTGGGATCAGATTATTAGAGTATAGGGCAGTGTATATCCAGCCTAAGGTAGAGAGAGCATGCCTTGTTATTTAGCCTCACATGAAAGGAAGGAGGTTATATCCATTTTATTCTTAGATATGCTATCTGATAGGAAGATTTCCATGCAGTTCATGAAGCTCTCATAGGATAATTCCTATCCTATAACTAGTCTATGACATTCAGGGGGATTTTTAGTCTTCAACAGTATATCCATCCCTCTAATCCCACCTGTATCTATATGACTACAGAAATGTCTTTCATATCTGTGGAGAAATGAAAGATTTTCCACTTAGACATTTTGTTCTGGTGAAGAAAAAAACCTGCCCTCTATTCCTGACATGTACTCACACATGTCCTATTGAAAGAGAGCACATGAAGGGATGAAGACTATATGCTACAGTCTTAAGTATCCTCACTACATACTTTTCTGACCACATGTGTTTTCATGATGCTGCAATAAAGTAAAATGTGGGGAACTGGCTAGATCAGAGTTTTCCAGACTTTGTGTTGCAATGTGAGTTGGCTGCAGCATGTATGTATGTCGCATGAACGTAATGAGAAGCCTCTTGAGTCGATGTGAAATAAGCAATCAATAATATTTTTAAAAATATAAGTGAAAGGTTTTCATTAGATATATTGTATCCCCATACATTTCATGATTACAATTTGCATATTTGTCCACATCTCTTATAATGGCTGGTTAAGCCTCTAGTTTGTTAGTAAAACTAAATTACTGTGTCGTGAAAGATGCATGTCTAAAAAGTGCAGCACCAACATGAAATATTTGGAAAGCTCTGCACTAGATATAGTGATCTTGGTGCATTGCAAATATTTGTTCCTTTTGGTGTCTCACATCTTCCACTATGAATGATGAAGGTAATATGATAATGGATATTTTGTTTCCAAACTAGGTCGTATAGATGATCAGTATGTGATCAGGTTTATGAGGGATACACTAACATCTATGCCATGTAGAAACCAAGGGTATGTTTTGGATGGGTTTCCAAAAACCTATGAGCTGGCTAAGGATCTCTTTAATCGTAAGTACCAGTGCTAGTTTCTTAATGGCCTGTGAATGTTGGACAAGTTGGACAATTTATTTTGCCGAAAAGCCAACCCTGGAAATATGGTGCAGATGCAACTGCTTGAATCCCAGTTTTGAGAAAAAGGCAGAGTGTAAATGGCGATACTATTAATGTAAGCCCAGCCTCATGATGAATCCATTTTTGCATGCAAACCTATAAGGACTAAACTCCAGTGTTTAAGAGTGTAAGGGGTGAATAACTGATAGTTCTTCTGTCAATTTCAACCCTCCATGGAAACACATGAAGGCCAAGTTGGATAGGTTATTATAGATTTACGATGTCATATTGTACCTGTTTAGCTTCCTTTTTTAAGCAGATGGAGGATCCTAATATGTATTAGCACAATGATAAAAGAAGGAAAGTTATTTCCTGAACAGCACCACTATTCCAGTCTCATTCTCTGTCTCCCATACACACTCATCTCTACTTGAAAGAAATGTAAAAAAATCATTAGGGTTTTTTTTTAGAAACATCCAGCACAGTGGTTTTCAACCTGTGGGTCCCCAGGTGTTTTGGCCTACAACTCACAGAAATCCCAGCCAGTTTACTAGCTATTAGGGTTTCTGGGAGTTGAAGGCCAAAACACCTGGGGACCTACAGGTTGAGAACCACTGCTCTAGCACTTCAACTGCTTTATCCCTAAATTTGAAGTATGTTCTTGAAGAGTAGTCTTCAAATTTTATCACTGTATTGTTCATCATACAGTGGAGAGTAAATTTTCGCTATCAATTTGTCTCTCAAAGATCCCTTTCAAACTCTGCCCTGCTTCTGCAGCTGGGGCCCATCAGTGACCTCATACCATCTGACCACACATGCTGCATATTTTGACTATCTTACCACTAGATTATGCCAGTTTTTGCAGCAGAGCATGGATGGGAATTGTGCAGTCCTCCTGATGTTGTTGAGCTGCAGTATCCAGCAGTCTTATATACACTACGTGTGCCACTGCATACTTAGCCAAAAAGTAATGTAGAATTGGTTACCCAGTTCAGCTAAGTTAAAGTATTATTTTGGAAAGTAACTATGGTTGTTATGTCTGCATCAGTGTTTTGATTACTAAAATATCTGTCAGCCGTAAGTTCACAAGGCTCACTTGAAATGGCCAACCATGGCTGCTTGTTATGGTCCAGAAAAAACTACAGTTTGTGAAAATGCTATTATCAAGCATACAAAAATTAAATGAATGGGAGAACTTATGAAATGTGAGGGAGAGGATGAACACCTACAAGTGTAGAGTTTTTGGAGTCCAGACAAGTATTTTCTGTACTGGGACAAAATGTGTGGGATGCTATGATAGATATCATTTATAAACTCCAGATATCCTAGTTGCTATGCACATTGATTGTATTTTTTTCATGTAGTTGAAGAGGAGGAGGAGGAAGATGATACAAGAGGGAAAATTCACCACTTTGATAAAGTAATTACGCCCGGTAAGTTTGTTGTACTTAAGACCATCCTAATTTGATGGGTTAATTCCTTCATTCTAAACTGAGAACTGTCTAGAGATATAAAAAGGGAGCATAAATGGAAGGTATCTGCTTTTTTAGAAGCAAAAGAGACACTTGGGTAGTTTAGTTTATTTTCTTGCAAAAGTTATTACAAAACATCTAGCGGTCAACCAGAATCAGAATCTAACCAAGGGAAAAATGCTTGAGAAAAGGAAACCACAAAAATTCTTCTGGTTTCTTAGTAGACTAATAGACTCTCTGCCCCGGAGTGTGGTGGAGGCTCCTTCTTTGGAAGCTTTTAAACAGAGGCTGGATGGCCATCTGTCAGGGGTGATTTGAATGCAATATTCCTGCTTCTTGGCAGGGGGTTGGACTGGATGGCCCATGAGGTCTCTTCCAACTCTTTGATTCTATGATTCTATGATTTTTTTTGGCATGTGCTTTTTTGGATGGCAGCCCACATCATGTCAGAAGAGTTGCCTTAATTGGTAAATTATTATGCACTTGACTGAGTGAATGCGTAAATGGTTGAAGGATTTTAATCAGTGAGGTCATGGAGAATTGAAAGTCACAATATAAATAGTGGTCATTATCTTCATGGTGGTCCTTATCAGATATTACCAAGGTAGTTAACACAGCTACTCTCACAGGGGTACGTTGATGAATACATGCAGTATGATGAAAAGTCTTTGTTTCTGTTCCAGCAATAATGGCCACTTAAGGTAATGATCACTGTTCACGTTTCAGACCCCCTTAACCTCTTGGATTATAATTCCTCATCCAAGCACTCATTGCCCATGCAGTTTGAGAAGGGGATGGGTGGGCTCTTTATCTCAGCTCTAGCAAATGGCAAAATGTGCTGTCCACCACTAGCTGATCAGAGTGGGTTCAAGATGGCAAACATTATCTATGAGGAAAAACTGAGAAGTTAGGAAAGGTACCAGCAGTTTGCTTTTGCCTGGGTCTACTGGGAGGGAAAGATACCACTCCCCTCCCATCTGCTAATTGAGTGCAAACTATTTATCATACCTTGAATTCCATTTAGAGCAATCAAAATAAACTGAAGAAAAAGGGGAAAGTACGAGGAGGAAAAGGAACCTGATTTAAAATTCAGATGAACAAGTGGAACAACAAAGGACTGATCAAGATTGTCCCTGCCAGATCAGGATGGCGTGGCAAATACATATCCAGTCACTCCAATTTGGAAGACGGAGCCCCCGGTGGCACAGTGGGTTAAACCCCTGTGCCGGAGGTTTGAATCCGGGGAGAGGCAGATGAGCACCCTCTATCAGCTCCAGCTCCTCATGCGGGGACATGAGAGAAGCCTCCCACAAGGATGATAAAACATCAAATCATCCAGCTGTACCCTGGGCAACGTCCTTGCAGACAGCCCATTCTCTCACACCAGAAGTGACTTGCGGTTTCTCAAGTCTCTCCTGACACGACAAAAAAAAAAAAAACATTAGAAGACTATTGTGAAACCATTCTAACTTTTAAAAATGCTTTTCTTCACAGATTTTATTGTTTCTTTGAATGCACCTGATGAATTTCTGAAAAACCGAATCATGAATCTCCCCGAATCTGTTGTTGCTGGAACTCATTATGCCCAGGACCGATACTTAAGAGCCCTGAGTCTTTTTAGGGAATTAAATACTGAGGATGAAACTGTTCTCAACTACTTTGATGAAATAGAAATGCATCCTCAGAATATTGGTATAGTAGAAACGATTTGATTTATTGTACTTACATAGTTAATGCAATGGATTTTAACTCTTGATAGTTATTGTAGTTATTCGGCTAAATTAGATGCGGAGCAATTGATGCTAGGTCAAATATTCTGATTTCTGATAACACTAAATGGCAAAAGCCAGATGGAAATGATGACCAAGAGTGCTTACTGATACACCAGCTACACCCCTTCATAGAACTGGAGCTCATGCACTGGTAACCTCAAGGCTGTCGTTGCAACACACAGTTTTTTGAGCTACTTCAGAACCAGGTTCAGTAACTTTGGTTTTAGTTATGAACAAATGTAGGATGGATATATATCACTTATATTAAAATTACTCCACTAGCCGCCATTAGTTTCCAGGCAAGATACAGCATTAGTTGTCATCTTGTAAGCCCTACTTGGAAGTGTCAGACTTGTGGTCATCCAAATGTTTGGGCCTCCAACACCCAGAAACTCTAGCTAACTTGTCCAACAGCCAGGAATTCTGAGAACTGAAGTTCAGAACACTTGGAAGGTCACGATTTTGACACCACTCTGCATCCAAGATACAACACTGTATAATTCCCTGTATAATCCACCCCATACAATCTGGAAAGTGTTAACCAGAGGACCTTTTAACTTACCAGAAGAGATCTGACAGCTGGATAGGTTATCTGCAGTTAAAACAGTATTAAAGACCAATCTCTCCCAAAAGCCTTTCCAGATGGTTCTTAATATGTATAATTTTTAAATGTCATTATGCTGTTTTAATATTACAGTTAGCCACCACATCCACTGGGGTGGGGGCTTGGAACCCCTGTAAAAGTGGGGAGAGGCAAATAAAAAACCCCACATTTTAAAAAAATAATATTTGAGAGAACACACATGTCTAGGAATCTTTGAATTTTCCATTATGACTCAATGTTTAACTTCCCACCGAAGTATGCAAATACACAATATTGTTCTGTCCATTTTAATGGAAAAATTGTTATTTCTGCTGGCGTATACTATTTGTGTTTTTTTATGCATCCTGTGTGACATAATGCACTATTTCTCTTATTTCCTGTCTCCATACTCGAAAGATGTATCAAAGTTTGAGGGTCTGGAAAACAGTGTTATAGCGAGAGAAATAATAAAAAATATTGGCGAGCCTCGAAATTATGGTTTGACAGATGAAGAACTGGAAGAATTTGAACGGAAACAAGCAGAGGAGCGCCTTGCCAAGGAAGCTAAAGAAAAAGCTGAATTGGAGAAAAAAGAAGCTGATGAAAAGGCTCAAAAATTGGCAAATTGGGAAGAATGGGTAAGTTAATTTCAAACACCAGATAATTTTAATGTGAGCCTAAATTCAATTGTTAATCTCTACTAGAGTACACCTAATTGCTGATTGAACATATAATAGGACTGCCATTCAACTTGAAGGCTCATGAAAAGATTTCAACACTTATGTAAATAACATTAATATGGTAAATCTGGCAGCTGAATTTAGGCCATAATTGATTCTTTCATAGCATCACACCTTTCAGGTGAGCAGGTCGAAGGAAGGTGCACTTTCACTGCTGTTCTTAAATAACCTCTCAAGAGAAGAGAGACAGTAATACATTGCGGAAAATTTTCAGGGATTTCTTGATGAATGTCTAGTAAAAACATTCAGAAGGAGTTTTTTTTTTTTGTCGTGTCAGGAGAGACTTGAGAATCTGCAAGTCACTTCTGGTGTGAGAGAATTGGCCGTCTGCAAGGACGTTGCCCAGGGGACGCCTGGATGATTTGATGTTTTATCATCCTTGTGGGAGGCTTCTCTCATGTCCCCACATGAGGAGCTGGAGCTGGTAGAGGGAGGTCATCCGCCTCTCCCTGGATTCGAACCTGCGACCTGTCGGTCTTCAGTCCTGCCGGCACAGGGGTTTAACCCACTGCGCCAGCGGGGGCTCCATTCAGAAGGAGTAGTGACAGCACAAGAAATGGATCCTCATGAGATTTAATCATTGTACAGATTTTTCTCTGCAAATGTGACCTAGCATATATTTTTTGAGCTAAATTGGATTGGAAGAAACACAAGCTCGATTCTGTATATTCCAGTGTTTTACAGGTATTCCTTCATTTGTAACATTGAAGCCTGATTATTGGAACAAAGGTGATAAAGTTATTTTATAACAGAAACATTGTGCGTAGGCCATGTTACAGTTTTAATATCCTAAGAGATATACCAAAATCCAGATTTCTAGCGAAGCAGTTATCCTGCTAAGATGCTTCTTTACCCTCTTTTAACCCTTTTTTAATTATTACTATTATTATTTTTTATTCAAAGAAACAAACATACCTTCATACAAACAAACAGACACATGCAAAGAAACAAATTACATCAGAGAAACAAACATTTTTCCTACTATAAAAAACTAACTTAAAACAACAAAACTATTAAACCAAACCAATACACAAAATACACATACAAAAGTAAGACTAACAAACGTAAAAACTAACCTAACAACCTCTCACACTGTCTGATTTTTTTTTAAGTTTGGCTACTCTACTCCCTTTAAGAAATACTGTATATCACACTTCTGCATTTAGTAACATATTACTAGCTCGTAAATTTCACAATTAGTCAATCCCCTACCCAACCTTATATTAATCACTAAATCCCCAATCTCTTTTAAAGTTAGATAAATACTTCTCCGTCAGCCTAATTAATTTCTTGATCTTAATTATTTTACAAATCTTCATTTACTGTTATCATAAATGCTAGACATCTCTTTTCCATTCTGTTTTGGAATACAACTCCCACATTCCTTCACCCAACACAGTTACTGCCTTACTAGCTGGAACATTTGAAAAGATTTAGTCCAAAAATGCTGTTTCTATGGTACGGATACATTTATGTTATCAGCTTCAACCAAACAGTTGGGAGAACAAAGATATGCCTTTTCGCACAAAAAGATTCTCCCTTTTGGAACTGACTCTGGCAATTTCTTAATTATTGTGGTACATATAATGATAGCAATTAGTTAATCTGCTTGACACAAGTACTATCTGGTGATAACAGTCCATTAATTTCCCTAGAACAGGAAGTATGCTAGACTATCTGTACAAGTCAGTTTTTATTTCTCAAATATTTTTTTCCTATTTTATGAGGAACCTATGATTCAGGCCCCTTATACCCTATCATATAATCCAAATTATCTGCTTTGAACTGGATTATATGAGTCTACTCTGCCATATAATTCAGATCAAAGCAGATAATCTGGATTTTATATGGCTGCGTAGAAGGGGCCTCAGTGTCGCTGGAGTGCAATTCCAGTCACCCCTTACCACTGACTATAATGTCCGAGCTGATGTGTTTGGAGTCCAGTGGGATCTGGATAGCTGCATGTTTTCTGCAAGCAATGTGAAAGATCAGGACTCTGGAAAATGGTTGCTAATCAGCCTACCGTAAATAAGATTGGCCAAAATGATTGCCAGGTGAATCAGTCAATCTGTACACAGACAGTACAAAAGTTTGTACATGGGATGCCTTGTGAAAAAAAAACCCTCAACAGTATTTAAATAATTGCTGTTGTATCAAAGGTTTCTGATGGGTATGATGCTTAAGCTAAGTAATATCATATTCTAACAGCATGTATTTATATTAATTAGGATTTAAAAGTCAGGATCAGATAAAAAATGGCAAGTATTTTAAAAATGGCTTTTGTTTTTAAAGATTTTTGAACCTAACCTGGCTTGCGATTTTTTCCCTAAGCATAACATTTAAGATTTACGTTTATTGAAAAATGTCCATATTTCTTTAGAATAAACGTTTAGATGAAGTGAAGCGACAAGAACAAGAGCTTTTGGAAGCCCAGTCCATTCCGTTAAGAAACTATTTAATGAAGCATGTCATGCCAACTCTTATGCAAGGCTTGAATCAGTGCTGCATGGTTAGGCCTGATGACCCTGTTGACTTCTTGGTAAGAAAACACATTTTCTGTCTGTATGTGTAAATTAGTCTGCCTATTTATGTTGGATTAGAGTAAAAAATTGGTTCCATTTCCATTACATGCTTGAGTCTTCTTCATATTAATGCTGTTGAGAAAAATTAAACACACACACACACACATATATTGATGTGTGCATTGACCTTATCAGATCTCTACCACAAGAGAGGTAAAAGATGGACTCCAAGGCTATGTTTGACCCTGGTAACTTCTCTAGAGTCTTAACATAGCCCTTTATCTAGGCCAAAAATATAAATAAAATGAGAGGTGAATTATCTGTCTTGGAAACATACAGGAACAGCAAATAATCTTTTTGGTACATTTCAGCACTGGTAACATTTTAAAAAATACCAGTTTTTGAAATTGCCTGTTGCTTACCAGTGATAAAACATCATATTAGGAAATGCAACAGTGAACATGTTGGATTTGCATATTTATAGTACAAATTAAAATAATATGAAGAATATGGTAACACTGAACTATACTGTTCACGTTTATGGTGTTAACAGGTATAAAGAGATCCCTGTGCCTTTGGTTGTGTATCTATGTTAGCATCATAAATATGAGCAGTATAGTCCTGTGCATGTTTACTTAAAAATAAAAATTTAAAGAATCCAGTAGACCTTACTCATAGACTAGTGTATACAGGACTACAATATGCCATAATGTTCCATTGATGTCAGATCAGCAGAATTAATTTCTAGATAAGCGCTATTTTAGTAAAATCGTCTTTAATGTATTTTGTTGTAAATCAGCATGGCTTTAGGCGAAATATATTAAGATGTGTCTGAGCACTGGACCACTCTGAGTTACACTCAATCTGCTGTTTTCATAATTTCATAAATGTTTTGTCATGTGGTAAAATGGTCCCTAAAGCTATAGTCCCACTACCATTTATAGTAAGTTATTTGTAGCTTTGCAACCTAGGATTCATTTATAGTAGGAGTCTCCAAACTAAAGCCAGTGGGCTGGATGTGGCCTTCAAGGACATTTAGCCGACCCCTGTCCTGAACTTTAGACTTAGAGTTGCCCTGAGTCTGAAACAACTTGAAGGCACACAACAACAATCCTAATTAACTTGACTATCTCATCAGCCAAAAGTAGGTCCATACTTTCCATTGAAATACTGATAAGTTTATATTGGTTTAAATTAGTATTCATTTTAAATATTGTATTGTTCTCTCATGGTTTTTTGCAGTACAATTAAGATATGTCCAGTGTGCATAGGAATTCATTCATGCTTTTTCTAACTATAGCCCCACCCCCCAAATGTCCGAGATACCGCTTGAGGACCCCTGGACTATGGCAACTAATAGAATTAATGCAGTTTCACTCCACTAACTGTGATGGCTCAATGCTTTTTCTAACTATAGCCCCACCCCCCAAAAGTCCGAGATACCGCTTGAGGACCCCTGGACTATGGCAACTAATAGAATTAATGCAGTTTCACTCCACTAACTGTGATGGCTCAATGCTATGGGATCCTCAGAGTTGTAATTTTACACATTCTCTAGCTTTCTCTGTCAAATAGTGCTTTTGCCTCACCATACTAAATCCCCCATGATTCCATGTCATTGAGCCATGGCAATGACAGTGGGGTCAAACTGCAGTTTAGATGCACCCCTAATGGACCTAATTCATTTCATGTTTTGTACAATTGGATTGTATGAAATGGACTTAGTCAGCAGTAGATAGATGTCAGAATTGTCCAATGACTCGGACATAGCTGTGGCACCAGGAACAAGGATGTCAAAGTCATTGTCTGGTGCCACAGCTATGCCTGAATCATGGGACAGTTTGAATCCATTTTCATTAATCTGAGGAAAGACTAACATTGACCGGTGCATAGCATGCAAAATTTGTAACTGCGTTTCTTTGTATCATTTCACCAACAGGCAGAATATCTCTTCAAAAATAATCCTGAATTTGACTAAAAAGAGTAAAACGTTGTTACATTTTCAATCATAGTTCTTAATCATAGTTCTGTCACATTACTTTTTAAATGATTTTAAAATAGTGTGTTTATGGTAAAATAAAACGTCATTATTTAAAATACCTGTAGTTTGTGATTCATTACAGATACATGCAATCACCCTTTAAAAGTATTGTGATACCCAATAGCAATTGTTGCAATTCGGGGTTTAGAATACATGCAGCATGTAGGAAAGGGTTTTAAATAGCTTTTAAAGTTATAAATCTGACAAAAAAAAAAAAACAATAAAGATGTACTTCAGTATGTTGTGTTGCTGTATGTAATTATATAGTGGTTGCAGGGTTTGACTATATATTCATTTATAACAGCCAATAACCAGCACCAAAAAACAATCAATGTCAGAATAGGAACATATACATTTACGTATTATGAACTGTCAAAAGCCAAGTTAAAACCCAGTATTGAATATGATAGTTAAAATGGTATCAAACATTTATATGCTAAGATGACAATATAAATGTTTGAAATAAATATTGAAACCTTCTAAGACTGTGACAGCATCTTGCGCTGACAAGCTATTGCTACTGCACAAAATCTAGCAACTTTGGCAGTAATTTTAGGGTATTGGTTATCCAAAAAATAATCAACATAAAACCTTACAGACCTCCCTGGTAAACTTTCTAAAATTGGATTTATAAAATGTTTTCGAAGATCCTGGTAAAAAGAGCAGTACAACAAAACGTGCCCCACAGTTTCCACTGCCTTAGTCTCATAGGTACATAGGTGTTCATCGTATGGCACTTTGTTATATCTTCCCTCTTGTACAGCAGTAGGGAGTACATTGAATTCAGAGAGTACACTGAAGAACACCTTCCTATTTTTGGGATAATTAGGTTGTCTAAGTACTCTGCAGGAAGAAGTGCTCTCCCATTGTCTTTGAAGACTGGAAGAATAGAGGCTGTGTTTAGTTGTACAGCTCAGTGTCCCAGATACACTGTTGTATGTTTTCTTTCGCTTTTGTGTAGCCCAGTGGTTTTCAACCTGTGGGTTCCCAGATATTGTGGCCTTCAGTTCCCAGAAATCCTAACCACTGGGACACTGGCTGGGATTTCTGGGAGTTGTAGGCCCAAACGCCTGGGGACCCATAGGTTGAGAACCATAGTTAGGATGGTATTTCGTGAGAATCTAAGGTTTAGGATTTTCTCATCAACTAACTTGATTCCAACCTTGATTGGAGTAGATTACCAAGGGTCAATGGGGCCAAACCTTTAAACATAAATATCAGTTTTAACCAAATTTTTAATTTGTACATCCAGATCCGAGAACAAATCAAACTCTATAGAGGCCGTGTCAAATCTTTTTACAGTGCAGTCCTTTGCATTTCTGTTTGATTGAGAAAGTGGAAAGGCAAACGATGATAGGAAGAAAACCAACTAATCTGAAATGCTAGATAAAAGTTCTGCAACACCACATGAAATATTTGGAAAGATTTATTTATTTATGACATTTCTACCCCACCTTTCTCACCCCAGAGGGGATTCAAGGCTTTGCTCTACAAACATCACTGGTTTGATCTTCTTATATCTCAGTTTGGGCACTTTAAGGAGTGACAACAGATTTAGAACATTTTTATGACCCTCGGTTTTGCAGGGCTGTGTTGATTTTTCACCCATCATGTTGCGGAAACAATATAATGTACACAGAAGCATATAAATTTCCTGCTATTTTTGTTATGTTCCCCTTGATTCTGTTTATGTCGTACTTCATTAAAACCAATTTTAATTTTAAAAAATCAGCTGAGTTTTCTGTGACTGCAATTTAATAAGACAGAGGGTGCTAATTTTATTTTAACAGATTTTGGGGTTTTTTGTATTTTGACAATTTTAATTATTATTTTAACTATTTATTTTTAATACTCCTGTATATAATTGTATTAATATTTATAAATTACACATTGTATTTTTAAATTTTTTAATTGTTTTAACTATTTTTAAAACTCCTGTTTCCAATTCTATTTTAATATAAATTACGTAGTATTTTTTAAAAAACATTATTGTTTTAACTATTTCTTTCAATACTCCGATGTTTATAATTCAATTTTAATATAAATTACACATTGTATTTTTAAATTTTTTGTTTTAACTATTTTAATACCCATGTTTGTAATTCTATTTTAATATAAATTACATTGTATTCTTAAGAAATAATTATTGTTTTAACTATTTTTAATACTCCTATGTTTTTATAATAATAACAACAACAACATTTTATTTGTACTCCGCTACCATTTCCCCAAGGGACTCAGTGCGGCTTACATGAGGCCGAGCCCAAACACAACAATACAAACAATAATCACAACAATACATGCCATTAAAATAAAACATAGACGATAAACATATAACATTATCAATAAGTCAACATACAATTAAAACTGTGGGAAGGCCAAATGTAAAAATTAAAATTTTAAATAGTGCTGAGGCATGGACGAAAAGGTGATAATAGAAAAGGTATAATAGAATTAAAGGGCGTTTTTAATTCTATTGTAATTTTATAAATTACACATTGTATTTTTAAAATTTTTGTTTTAAATATTTTTAATACTCCTGCTTGTAATTCTATTTTAATATAAATTACATTGTATTCTTAAAAAATAATTATAGAATCATAGAATAAAAGAGTTGGAAGAGACCTCATGGGCCATCCAGTCCAACCCCCTGCCAAGAAGCAGGAATATTGCATTCAAATCACCCCTGACAGATGGCCATCCAGCCTCTGTTTAAAAGCTTCCAAAGAAGGAGCCTCCACCACACTCCGGGGCAGAGAGGTCCTCTGCTGAACGGCTCTCACAGTCAGGAAGTTCTTCCTAATGTTCAGATGGAATCTCCTCTCTTATAGTTTGAAGCCATTGTTCCGTGTCCTAGTCTCCAAGGAAGCAGAAAACAAGCTTGCTCCCTCCTCCCTATGACTTCCCCTCACATATTTATAAATGGCCAACATATCTCCTCTCAGCCTTCTCTTCTTCAGGCTAAACATGCCCAGCTCCTCAAGCCGCTCCTCATAGGGCTTCTTCTCCAGACCTTTTATCATTTTAGTCGCTCTCCTCTGGACACATTCCAGCTTGTCAATATCTCTCTTGAATTGTGGTGCCCAGAATGGACACAATATTCCAGGTGTGGTGTAACCAAAGCAGAATAGAGGGGTAGCATTACTTCCTTAGATCTAGACACTATGCTCCTATTGATGCAGGCCAAAATCCCATTGGCTTTTTTTTGCCGCCACATCACATTGTTGGCTCATGTTTAACTTGTTGTCCACGAGGACTCCCAAGATCTTTTTCACACATAGTTTATTGTTTAAACTATTTTGAATACTATGTTTTTAATTCTATTATAATTTTATAACTTACACATTGCCTTTTTAAATTTTTTAATTGTTTTAACTATTTATTTTTAACACTCCTACGTTTATAATTCTATTTTAATATTTATACATTACACGTTGTTATGTTTTTTTTAATCTCGTTGGCCTCACTGAGTCTCCTTTAAGAGGGAAACGCGGGATGGAATCCAAAACAATACATAAATTTCAGCGCCTTCCATCATCGCACCGCCCGCGCATGCGCGGCCGATTTGAAGCCCTCCTCTCGGCATTGGCCCCACGCGCATGCGCAGTCAACCCAATGTCCGTTACCACGTTCCTGCACTTCCCGCGAGGCCAGCGAACGCCTAGCCTAGCTTTAGCCTGACGCGCGAACTCCAGCCTTCCCTTGCGTCAGGCGACGCAAAGGGTGGGCGACGTCGTGACGTCATGACGCCCACACGCGCCCCCTCCCTCCGCTCCAGAACGTTGCTGTGGTAGCGCCTGGGCGCCATGTTAGGAGGCCGGAGGGGAAGAGGAAGAATCCGGAGCGGCGGCGGAAACAACAACAACAACAAGGGGAGCAGCGGCGGCGGCCGGCCTCTCCTCCAGGCCTGAGCAGCCTCTCTGCTTCCCCTCTGCCTCTCTCTCTTCCTCCGGACCGGGCCCGGATCATGTTCACGACGCCCGCTTTCCAGAGGCGGGAAAAGTGACTGTCCCGGGAGGAGGAGGTGGCGGCCTTTCACCCACAGCCGGAAAGACGATGCCGTTGTAAGTGAGGCCTAGCGGGAGCGAGGGAGGGAAGGAGGGAGGGTAGGCCTCTCGGTGCCCTGAGCAGCCTCCTGACCGCCTTCCCCGCGCGGGGCGGCCTTTGTTCCCTCAGCCCAGGCCTCTCGCCCTCACGCGGCGGCCTCTTCCTTCTCCTTCCAACTCCGAAAGCCAATCCGCGCCCTCCTTCGCCTGACCTCAGCCTTTGCATTTACTGGAAGCCATTAATGGCAGTCAGGCTACAGAAACCTACCTCCCGCGCCTCACTGGCGGGCCCCTGGCGCCTCCTCACGTGACTGGTCGCGGCCTGCTTCGGGGAAGCCTGGATCAGGCCGGAATGGGCATGATTCCCTTCTTCGCCGGCCGGCTTTCCTCGCCCTCCACAGGCCTGCATCTTTGCCACTTGGGCCCCTTCCATACAGCTGAATAAAATCCCACATTATCTGCTTTGAACTGGGAAATATGGCACTGTGGACTCAGGTAACCCAGTTCAAAGCAGACATTGTGGGGTTTTCTGCCTTCATGGTCCGGGTTATATGGCTGTGTGGAAGGGCCCTTGGACTGCCATGGCTCAGTGTTGAGTCTATCAACGTATATTTTGGTGAGGCACCGGCACTCTAAGGGCCCTTCCACACAGCCCTATATCCCAGATTATCAAGGCAGAAAATCCCACATCTGTGGTAAGGGCCTTTCCACACAGCCCTATATCCCAGATTATGAAGGCAGAAAGTCCCACAACATCTGCCTTGAACTGGGGCCCCTTCCACGCAACTGAATAAAACCTTACATTTCCTGCTTTGAACTGGAATATATGACACTGTGGATTCAGAGAACCCAGTTCAAAGCAAGACATTGTGGGGTTTTCTGCCTTGATATTCTGGGTTATATGGCTGTCTGGAAGGGCCCTTGGACTGCCATGGCTCAGTGTTGAGTCTATCAAGGTGTATTTTGGTGAGGCACCGGCACTCTAAGGGCCCTTCCACACAGCCCTATATTCTAGATTATCAAGGCAGAAAATCCCACAACATCTGCCTTGAACTGGGGCCCCTTCCGCTGAATAAAATCTTATATTTTCGCCTTCGAACTTGAACTCATATATCCCAGTTCAAAGCAGATATTGTGGGATTTCCTGCCTTGATATTCTGGGTTATATGGCTGTGTGGAAAGGCTTTTGGACTGCCATGGCTCAGTGGTACAGACTCCTTCGAGGTGTATTTTGGTGAGGCACCGGCACTCAAAGGGCCCTTCCATACAGCCCTATCTCCCAGATTATCAAGGTAGAAAATCCCACAACATTTGCCTTGAACTGGGGCCACTTCCACGCAACTGAATAAAATCTTACATTTTCTGCTTTAAACTGGAATATATGGCTGTGTGGATTCATATATCCCAGTTCAAAGCAGATATTGTGGGATTTCCTGCTTTGATATTCTAGGATATAGGGCTGTGTGGAAGGGCCCTGGGTTAGTTGAGTCCACACTCAGATAATGTGGGATTTTCTGCCTTGATATTCTGGGATATAGGGCTGTGTGGAAGGGCCCAGAGAAGATACAATAGCACAGTCATGGGCAGACTGGCCTCCATGTGTTTTGGACTTCCACAATTCCTAACAGCTGGAGTGGAAGTCCAAAACATCTGGAGGGGCCAAGTTTGCCTGTGCCTGCCATAACAGCTCAAAGCCATACAGCCATATAAACAATATCATAGAGTTGGAAGAGACCTCGTGGGTCATCCAGTTCAACCCCCTGCCAAGAAGCAGGAGAATTGCATTCAAGGCACCCCCAACAGATAGCAATCCAGCCTCTGTTTAAAAGCCTCCAAAGAAGGAGCCTCCACCACACTCCGGGGCAGAGTTCCACTGCTGAACAGCTCCCACAGTCAGGAAGTTCTTCCTAATATTCAGGTGGAATCTCCTATCATGGCAGAAAGTACCTACTTTGAGCTAGGTTATCTGAGTCCACACTGCTATATACCCCAGTTCAAAGCAGATAATGTGGGGTTTTGTTCAGCTGTATGGAAGGGGCCAGGGTGTCCATCTGCTGCATTTATTCTACAGTACAGATGCACCCTTTGGTTGCAAAGCTACAAAGAATGAACTGACTGACTGTTGGCTTTGGTGGCCATTTCAGTTTAGAACAGTGGATCTCAACCTGTGAGTCCCCAGATGTTTTGGCCTCAACTCCCAGAAATCCGAACAGTTGGTAAACGGACTGGGATTTCTGGGAGTTGTAAGCCAAAACACCTGGGGATCCACAGGTTGAGAACATCTGGTTTAGAGGATGATTAATAATAATAATAATAATAATAATAATAATAATAATAAACAACTTTATTTATAACCTGCTCTTATCTCACCAGGGGGGTTCAAGGCAGTTTCCAACAAAAGATGGCAAACATTCAGTGCCATAATAAACAATAGAAACAATACCCGCAAACTTTTTCCATCCCTCTTCCCCCCCCCCCACCTTTTTATGTTTTTGCATCCCTTTCCTCCTCAAATACTTTTTTTTACTGTACTATAAATAATCTAGTATAATTAATAAATATTTTTTAAAAACAATAGAAACAAGCCAAACAAAATCAAAACGGTAGACAAGTGCATCAATGCAAATTTATAATAATTAGCCAAAAAGGTAGGTAAGTAAATAGACGTAGTAATGCAGTTTGGCCCCACTGGGAGTTGTGATTTGATGAGGGACCAGCACTCTTGAGAAGACAAGGCGAAAGACCTTGTAAAACTACAACTCCCATCACTCCATAGCATTGAGCCATGGCAGTTAAATGGAGTACCGAGCTGCATTCATGCTATAGTGTAGATGCAGCCAGGGCCACTGCTCCACGTTGAGAACATCTGTGTCCAACCCTCAGAGCAATGGTTACCAACCTTTTTTTGACCAGGGACCACTCTCCAACATTAGTACCAAAATTTTACGAATCAGTTTTTGGTCAAATTTAGATTTGGTTTGGCTGTTTGGGGTGCTGATTCAGAAGATTGCATAGGATAGGCCACATTAGCTCTAGTTTCTGATATAGAACAGATGCCGTCCAGTAGTCGCTATCTGCTTACCCACAGAAAACCATATTTAATAAGCCTAGACACTATAAGAGCCTAGACACTATAAGAGGGTTTTGCAAGACCAATCGTTCACATTGCAACAATGTAGTAACTGTGAGGCCATGGACCATATTTTTGTTCTTGTGAACCACTGGTGGTCCATGAACCACAGGTTGGGAACCACTGCCTTATAGACTCAACACCAATTTTCCTACGGCAAAGGGTTCTTGTGGCACATTTGATAAAGACGTTGGTAGCATAAGATTTCATAGATATAAGTCTACCTCCATTGGTGCCTAAATGCTCTGCTCCATACATCTAAGGAAGCAGGGTGCATCTACACTAGAATGGTTGCAGTTTGATACCACTTTAGCTGCCATGGTTCAATGATGTGGAATCATGGGAGTTGTAGTTTTATAAGGTATTTGGGCTTCTCTCCTGGTGCTTTGTTAGACATTAACTCCCAGGCATTGAGCATTGAGCCATGGCAGTCAAAGTGGTGTCAAACTGCATTCATTCTAGATGCACCCTCCATCTACCATAGCTTATGCTACCAACTTCTTTTTCTTCACATACTCATTTTCTTTCTGCTAAAATAAGTTTCACACCATTTGTCGACAGCATCAGTCCCCTTCGGTCCTCCTAACACATGTAAAGCAAAAGTAATGTTTTCTTCCCTATAAGAGAACCTTTGCCCCATAAAATAAGCATATGTTACAGTTTGAAGTATGTTCTGTAAACAGACCCTTACTTATCATAGTTACTATGAGTGGTCTTATTTGCACTGTGCTCTCTGGCTATTCCTTTGTTTTCTTGTTCAAGTCTTGTGTTTTTAACTGTCTATTAATTCCTAGAAGTTATTTTTCTGTACCTACTTTATTGTTTTGCCCCTTAGTATTGTTTATAAGGTCTTCACATCCTTATAAATACATAATATATTGAAAGTGCAATATCTTAACTTTAAAAAAAACTGAATCTAAATTACTGACTGTTTTATGGCAACGGTGGACCTTACATTTATTATTATATACTGCAGGAATCCACTGTAGTTCTGCTGATATTAAGAAATGAAGAACTGTATGAACTTTGTCATATTTTCTCCTTAGTAGGTTTGGTAAATAATATGACAAGTGTCACTATATATGTGTATTTGGAGAGTATATACAAAAGTAAGATAAAAACATAGTTGCTATCTGAGATTCTTCTACTGTTGTTTTGTTAAATAAACAAATAAATTAAAAAATAAATTAAGTAACTTGAAGACTCTCAACTAAAAGTGTATTTAGAGTTACCATGGGGACCCTGAACATTCTTGTGTTCTAGACTGGAATTGTATTGATTCAGTCCATTTTCCCTCCAGGAAATTTTCCTAAATGTTCTACTTGTAGTAAATATAAATAAATCAGTATAAAATCATACAATATAAATAAACCAATATAAAATCATAAAATCACAAATTGAAATACATTGTAGACTAGAAATCCTGTGCTTAACAAATAACTATGAGTAAATACTTGAAGGTGATAAATAATGTAAATCACCTATAGATATGTCCAAATGTAAGCTAATAAGCAGAAAAGTGTAGCCAGCAATTTCAGAAAAGTAAACTGTAATCAGTGATTTGATATTTTGGTTTGTTTAAAAATAATGTTTTGTTTTTTTAACTGGCTCTTATAAAATCACTGCATGTGTGGGATGAACATTTGTTTCATGACTTTCAGACACAGTCAGATAGTGACTATTGGAACAAACACCGTCTAAATTAAGGAGGTGTAGCAAGCAACTTGGTTTAGCTGGACAAAGGATTTTTAAATTGCCCATGGTCTGTCTGTTTTTAAATTTGATTTTTCATAGTTTTATAAGTTCTGAAGAGATCAACCCTCTCTTTTGTGTCTGGAACTCACATGGTAACCATTTCCAAATGATACCTTCTACTCATGCACTAATTCTGTGTTAAACTCAATTCTTTGTTTATGCATTGTGCTGTCTTGATATGACACTACATTTGAAATTTTCAGGAATTTAGTGGAATTAAATAAAGCTGTCCATGCTTTGTTTTTTATAAATATTAAGAAAACAAAAAATAACAAATTTCTAAAGAACCACAATTTAACAAGTGACTGATAATAACTTGGATGATTTTGAAATGTTTAAACTCTCAATGCGTGTTTCAAAATGTTGTGGTTTGTTATTTTGAATTGTCAGATATAACTATTTGCAGCTGATAAAGTGGGATAGTAAATAAGTTTTTTTTTCAGTGAAGTCTTACCAGGCTTTTAATTGTCCACATTGTGCTTGAATGAGAAGCTTCAGTGTGTTTCTTCTGTTTTTGTCTAATTAATCTCAAGTCTGTTGTTGGCTTGGACAGAGGTCTGCACAAATTAAGGAGTATTTTGCTTCCTGTGTAGTAGGTTTGTTTCTTAAGTTAGGAAAGACAGGTTCCTTGTCTTTCAGGAGTTCTTAAATATGATGATGGCCACTGACTTTGAAAGGAGGTGATGGACATTTATGAAGGGCAAGACTTTCAATCGATATTAGTTCTAATGGCTGTATAATTGAGGGTCAGAGGCAGCATGCTTTGGAATACCAGTTAGCTGAGGAGCAGCAGTGTGAGAGTGCTGTTATTACCACATTCAGCTTCTGAATTTCTCTTTTAGTTAGGGACCATGCGGAGAAGGATGGTGACCAAGACCATCATCTGATCCAGATGAAAACAGAGTTCCATAAATATGATTGCTATTAACAACTAGGAGTCTCATTTTGTAAACTGCTTTTGTATGCAAATACCAAGCTAGTGTGTCTTCTTTCAAGTACACTGCATTAAAAAAATCTGTATAGAAGACAGCCACATTATTTTTTTTGAGAGAGAGATATCCACCCCTCAAGGCAAAGCAGAGATAAGTCACAGGCCAGAACGAGAGGCTTATTTTGACCTGTGGAGGCCAGGGCTGGCTCCACACTGTAGAATGTATGCAGTTCATCACCACTTGAATGGCCATGGGTCAGTGCTATGGAATCCTGGGAATTGTCGTTTGGTGAGGCATCAAAACTCTTTTGACAGTTAAAAGCAATTAAAGGGTGTCGATCTGCATTCATTCTACAATGCTGATGCTCCCTTAGGTGTATCTGCATTGTAGAATGAAGGTCAATGTTAAACATTAGTTCAGTGTTGGGGTCATGAAAAATTTGGCAAGAATAGGTTTCTGAACATTTACACAAATCTGTTAGCAAGAAAGAAACAGTATTTCTTGCTGTTTCTTTGCCAGTGTTGATGTGGAGATTGTCTGGTTTGCCCACCCTGGAACATGCAACATATCATTGTTCTTCTTTCAAATCTTTGATACTGCATCTGTCATATACATATATATGTGTGTGTGTGTGAATGGCTCGATGGCCCTTTGTCAGGAGGGCTTTGATTATGGTATCTTGCCCTGGTGAAAGGAGTTGGACTGGGTGGCCTTAAGGCAGCATTTCTCAATCTGGGAAGTCAAGACCCGGGGGAGGGGTCACCAGGGAGGTGTCAGAAGGGTCACCAAAGACCACCAGAAAACACTGTTGGTCATGAGGGTTCTGTGTGGGATGTTTGCCCCAATCCTGTCGTTGGTGGGATTCAGAATGGTCCTTGATTGTAGGTGAACTATAAATCCCAGTAACTACAACTTCCCCCCAAACTCCATCTGTGTTTATATTTGGGCATATTGAGTATTCGTGCCAAGTTTGGTCCAGATCCATCATTATTTGAGTCGACAGTGGTCTCTAGATGTAGGTGAACTACAGCTCCAAAACTCAAGGTCAATGCCCACCAAACCCTTCTAGTGTTTTCTGTTGGTCATGGGAGTCCTGTGTGCCAAGTTTGGTTCAATTCCATCGCTGGTGGAGTTCAGAATGCTCTTTGATTATAGGTGAACTATAAATCCCAGCAACTACAACTCTCAAATGACAAAATCATAATGTGATGGTCACTCCTTGTGTTGTGAGATGTTTTGTTGCCAAATTTGGTGTTATTTCGTTCATTGGTTCTTTTGTTTTTAAGGTACTCATTACGCACAGAGCATTTATATAGATAGATAGATAGATAGATAGATAGATAGATAGATAGATAGATTTTACCTGTGAATATTTGTTATATGTATTTTAATAATGTTTTATTTTATCTCGCTGTTTTAACCATGTTGTACCCCACCTCAAACCACAAAGAGGCGGGTAATAAATAATAATAATAATCATCAATGCCAACCAAATTTAGGAGTCCCAGATCTCAAAAAACCCCAATGTAAAGCCATGTCAGTGGCCAGTCATCTGAGCTGTAGCCTATTTCATCTGAAAGGTTCCAGGTTGGCTAACCCTGGTGTGAAGAGCAGCAGTGCCTTCCAAAATCTGTCTCCTTTATCAGAATTCTCTTCATAAACCAAAGGCTCCAATTCTTCCCAAACATTGCTGGCCATGTACTCTCAACTAACTGCATATTTGACTACAGTCAAATATTTCTTGGTGGTGTTATTTATTTATTGTATCAGAAGCAAACCAAGAGTACAGCTGTAATGTATTTAAAAACACAAAGTTTTAAAATTTGGCATATTAAATGTCCTTTGACCAGTAGCTGGCCACTTAGAGTGCCTCTAGTGTTCCTGTAAGGAGGTCCTCCATTGTGCAAGTGGCAGGGTTCAGACTACCTTGCATGGTGGAGTTAATGCTTGAGGAATTTTTTGATGCCAGTTTATCACAAGTGGGTTTTAAAACTCATCTGTTGTTTCACCACCATTAGTTTTTAGAAAAATGAATAGATGTGTACCAACTATGGACCATATTCCATGAAAAAGTTAAAAAAAAACGATTATTCCATTAATCGTTCACATTTCCAATCTTATATTTAAAAAATTACAGTAAGGTTTTCACAAGCCTTCAAATGTAACTGTTTTTCTTTTACAATAATTGGGATTAACTGTTATGCTCACCTCTTTGCAAATACAGGCAGTCTCCGAGTTACAAACATCCAATTTATATGTGACTCCTAGTTACAAATGGAGCTGAGACAACAGTAAGTGAAAGGAAATCTGCCCCTAGGAAGCGAAATTCCTATGAGAGTTCTCATGGGGAAAAGATGTCTCCACTGAAGTTTCTCACCAATCCTTGTTTCTACGACAATACAACTTTTTCAAAATCCAATTGTCAGTGACAGAAAGTAAGGTGAAATCTTCTGAACAGGGCACAGAAAGCAAAACAAACATTACAGTGGTGTTAACTCTTCCCTGTGCTACTCAAAACTTTTGAAAAATGATAATTTTGGGCTGGAATTACACTTAAAATATACCTGTTCTGAGTTGCATACAAATTCAACTTAAGAACGTACCTACAGAACCTATCTTGTTTGTAACTCTGGGACTGCATGTATTTGGGCCTCTTTCAGTGATCATGCTGGTCTGTAGCATTCTTCAGACTTTGGATTTGGAGATGTGTTAGAATATCTGTCAGCAGTGGTGCTAGAAACAATATCATACGAAAGCTGACTGACACAACCTGGGGATCACAACCAGACACAGTGAAGACATCTGTCCTTGCGCTATGCTGCTCTGCTGCTGAGTATGCATGCCCAGTGTGAAACACATATCACCATGCTAAAACAGTGGATGTGGCTCTTGATGAGACATGCTACATTATCACGGGATGTCTGCGCCCTACACCACTGGAGAAACTACACTGTCTAGCCGGTATTGCACCACCTGACATCCGCCGGGAAATAGCAGCCAATAGTGAAAAGACCAAGGCAGTGACATCTCCAGCTCATCCCTTGTTTGGATATCAGCCATCACGTCAATGACTTAAATCAAGAAATAGTTTTCTAAGATCTACAGAGACACTCGCTGGAACACCCCAGCAAGCGAGAGTCCAAAAGTGGCAGGCTCAAACCCAGAACCTCAATCAATGGCTGATACCAAATGAGAGACTCCCCCCCCTGGGCACACAGAAAACTGGGCGATTTGGAAGGCGCTGAACAGACTGTGCTCTGGCACCATGAGATGCAGAGCCAATCTTAAGAAATGGGGCTACCAAGTGGAATCCATGACATGCGAGTGTGGAGAAGAGCAAACCACTAACCACCTGCTGCAATGCAACCTGATCCTTGCTACATGCACAATGGAGAATCTCCTTGTGGCAACACCAGAGGCACTCCAAGTGGCCAGCTACTGCTCAAAGGACATTTAATCAACTACCAAGCTTGCAAACTTTGTGTTTTGTCTGTTTGTTTGTTTGTTTTGTTAAAAATGTAATACAATTGTCTGGTTGCTCCTGACATGATCAATAAATAAATAAGCAGACGTGATATGCTTCTGAAGTTTATCAGGTGTGTCCCAACAAGCAGAAGCCACATCACTCTTATTGTACTTAGATTTGGGAAAGAGATGGGGAATTGTTCCAGGACTTGCACAATGCACACACACACACACACACATCCATTCCATTTTGAAGCTATACCACAAGGGTAGGTGACCAGCCACTACATGTTTTTTGTTTGCTTTTTGGACCACCTACTGACAAGAATAGTGAACTGCTTTTAATTCATTTACAGGCAGTCCCCAAGTTACAAGCATCCGAATTATGAATGACTCATAATTAAGAACAGGGGTGAGACAACAAGAAATGAGAGAAAATCACTCCTGTAAAAGTCATTGTGGGAAAAGGTGTCTCCACTGAAGCTTTATCACCAATCCTTGTTTCCACAACAAGCCAAAATGTTCAAAAACGGTGATGAAAGTGAGGTGAAATCTTCTGAACAGGGACACAGACAGCAAAACAAACACCACAGCGGTGTTAACCCTTCCCTATGCTATCCAAAGTGTGTGTGTGTGTGTGTGCATGCACACACACACACTGGCTGGAGCTACACTTAAAAATTTACCTGTTCCGATTTGCATACAATTCAGCTTAGGAACAAACCTACAGAACCTATCTTGTTCATAACTTGGGGACTACCTATAAATATCAAACCTGTTAACATTAAAGAGACATTGATCCAGGCGTTCTGAGAGCTCAAATATGTTTTTGCAGCATATTTTTCTGCCCTCTGCCTCCCACAGACTCTGGGCTTAGGATTTTATACCAGGAGTTTGCAGTAGAATGGGAAATAGACAAAATTGCACTGGGGTAGTTCATAAGCTCGTGTCCTTGCTTTACATCTGGATCTAAGCAAGTACATTTTTATTCCTAGAATGAATGTTGACAGTATTTACCAGGGTCAGTATACATATATTTGCGTGTGTGTGTACGTATGTGTAATTTGTTTATATGCCTAAACTTTATGAATGCGATGGCATCTATTTTGGATTATGAATAAAATTAATTTTTATAAAAAGTTGATGTTTCTGTTAAATATTTAGACTTGTGGCAAAAGACTTCATATATCAAAAAATCAGTATTTGCCATCTGCTCACCCACAGAAAACCATATTTAATAAGCCTTGGCACTATAAGAAGGTTTTGCGAGACTAGTCGCTCTTGTTGCAACGGTGTACTAACGGTGAGGCCGCGGACCATATTTTAGTTCTTGCGGACCATTGGTGGTCCATGGTCCACAGTTTGGGAACTACTGACCTAAACATACATGGCTAAACTTAGTTGCTAGTTTAGAGTTCTTTGCTCCTAGTTTTCACAAATGTTGCGTTAGCAGTGTCATTAAGAAACTGAAGCTTATGTGATACTAAGCATCAGGGCAAACTTTATGCTATGTCATTTCATACATCTCAATAATTGGAGTCTAACACTTTAAAAAACCTTATTAATTATCTTATCAAGACCATTGTTTCTGCACAATGATCTTGGACGCATTGGACAATGATACTTTATATTGTAACCGGGCAGAATTTTATACACTTAGAACCATATTGGTCTCATTTTAATAATTGCTAACACTTCTAGAAATGAACAAGAATCTAAACTTGGTTACCTCTGATAGGATTGGGACATGGCACAATTACAAAATTGTTATGTATATGGCACTCAATGGCCACTAGCTTCTGGTTTTTCTCAAGAAAGCTTGCACCAAATTCCTTACTCAATTCTGCATATCCTTGCAATTACTGATGTGTAAGGAAGCTTAACAGGATAAACCTGCTTAGGGTTGTTCTATAAGGCTGTGATCCTGGAGCAGAAAGGCCTTTGGACATACTTGCACTATATTTTAGACTGCTGGGTGACATCGGCAACTAGGCTTACTGGCAGCAAGTTCAGTGGAGCTAATGTTCAGCAAGAAACTTCTTAGTGTAGTCAATAGACATTTTAATGGCCATTCTCATGAGCTGTTCTTGAAAAATTCAATAAGACAGTTTTAAGACCTCACATTCTTAAATTTTATTTAATATAAAAGACCCAAACGTTTGTAGTGTAGATTGAAATGATGTTCAGTACATTAATGTGTAGTTTCAGTTATCCTCCATTGTGACCTGATGTAAAGATTCGCTGCCAGAGTATGCAGCCTTCTGAGAGGCACTTTACTTGTGCTAGCGTATTACATTGATTTGAGAATAGTATGGTGGTGGTATAATATAGGTAAAGCTTTATATTTATAATTTATCTAGATATAGTACATGTGAAAGTCATGTCTTTTGCCACAGCAATGTTGGATTGAACTCAGTTTGTATTGATCTCAACTTTTGCCAGTAGATTTAGATTTCAGACATATTATTTCTCATTCTTTGATCTCTAGGATGTTTAGACAAACCCTGACCTTTAGTCGTGCTCTCAGGAGCTTTCAGGAGTTGACGTCAAATGAATCTGGAATACTAGAAGTTGAAATAGATAATTCTTTAGAAAAGAAACAAATAGAGCAACAAAAAAAAAAACCCAAACATATTGTCAAACAACAATGTGGTGACTTTTAGTCTATTCAGGTAAGTTACAAACACCCAACTTACAAATGACTAATAGTTAAGAATGCAGGTAAGACTATAGGAAGTGAAATTCACTTCTGAAATAGTTATCATGGGGAATAGGTATCTCCATTGAATCTTTATCACCAATCCTTGTTTCCACAAGGCAATTTTTTCAGAATCCCATTATTACAGGAAGGGAATGTGAGGTGAAATCTTCTGAACAGGGCCACAGTCAGCAAAACAAACAGCACAACACCACATACATATATACATACATACATAGCTTACAAACAATTTCAGCTTAAGAACAAACTTACAGAACCAATCTTGTTTGTAACTTAGGAACTTCTTGTGTTTTCTTTTGTATTCAAAATAACTGTAGGTGGTTTTATTAAAGTGCATGCACTTCAGACAGCTTATACCAACCACATGACAATGTGATTTTTTTTCATATCAGCTAGCATCAATCACCATTAAAGATGTTTCCATTAAACATTTTAAAGGTTAAAGGGACTTTACTCAAGGTACAAGGAATGAAATTAAAGGAATGCTCATTTTTGAGGCATGCATGCTTACGATTTTAGCACTAGTTAAGTAGGCTTTATTACTATTGCTTCAGTATGATCCAAAAACCACTTGCTTCAGTTCAGACTATGAAATCTCTGAATAGAACATGAGCATACTAGATACTAGTTTAATTTATGAATGTATATGTATGGCATTTCTCTTTTAGTGTTCTCTCCCTCCACCCCCGGTCAATATATTAGAGATGTAAAATATTAAGTTATTTTGGAGGCAAAATAATGGGGGGAGTCACTTTATTGAGTTAGAAACATAAAAATTGTTATACACAGCATAGTTTGGTACAAAAGTATAGTAAAAATGGGTTGTTGTAGGTTTTTCCGGGCTATATGGCCATGTTCTGGAGGCAATTTTTCTCCTGATGTTTCGCCTGCATCTATGGCAACCATCCTCAGAGGTAGTAAGGTCTGTTGGAAGTAGGGAAAATGGGTTTATATATCTGTGGAATGACCAGGGTGAGACAAAGGACTTTTGTCTACTGGGGCTAGGTGTGAATGTTTCAGCTGATCACCTTGATTAGCATTCAATGGCTTGGAAGTGCCTGGGGGGAATCTTTTGTTGAGAGTGATTTTATGTGCCTGTTTGTTTCCCTCTGTAATTATTCAGAAATTTAAAAAACACTTCCTTAATTGTAGAGTTATGAGGGCCTGAACTGTAAGGAACACCTGGTATGTAAGGAATTTTTTGATTTTGTCAGGTTAAGAAAATCATGCAACAGAGATCTAACAGGAAACCTCTGACACTAGTAATACATTTTTCTTTTTGTCTTAAATACTGCCAAAAAGATATAAAGCACTTGTTTGCCTAATAAAAACTCTAAAAGGAAATCTGGACTAAAAATTACAATGATCTCATAGAATGATCATCAATGCCTCTTAGGCTAGCTAATGTAGGAGAATTGGCAATTTTTTTGATATGCTAGGGCAGGGGTCCACAAACTTTTTAAACAGAGGGCCAGGTCACAGTCCCTCAAAACTGTTGGAGGGCCGGATTATAATTTGAAAAAATAAAAATGAATGAATTCCTATGCATACTGCACATATCTTATTTGTAGTGCAAAAAACATTTTAAAACAATACAATAATTAAAATTAAGAACAATATTAACAAATGTAAACTTAGTATTTCTATGGGAAGTATGGACCTGCTTTTGGCTGATGAGATGGGATTGTTGTTGTTGGGTGCTTTCAAGTCGTTTCAGACTTAGGTTGACCTTGAGCGAGGGCCAGGTAAATGACCTTGGAGGGCTGTATCCGGCCCCCGGGCCTTAGTTTGAGGACCCCTGTGCTAGGGGTTGGTACCATAATTATGTCAATTTGCTGCAGCTGTTTTTGTTGTGCAATGACCCTAGACTGCAAACCTCCTGTACAAGGCCTTGCGTAAAAATTTACCTGCTACATAGTTTTTTAAAATGGAAAAATGGAGAATAATAAACAGCCAGTGTAGTATAGTGGTTTGAGCTTTGGTCTGCAACTCTGAAGACCAGAATTCAAATCTCCTGCTTGGCCATGGAAATACTTTGCCAAGGCATATCTCGCAGCCTCAAAAAAAGGCAAAGGTAATAAATCTTGTTGAAAACTTCACATGATAAGAACACTGTAAGTTGGGAATGCCTTGAAAGCACAGATACATATGAATATTTTATTCATTCTAAAAGAAAAGCCATTTCCTATAATCTGTTCTTTAATTTCTTCCGGAAAAAGTTAAGGCTTCAAGGGAAAAAATAGGCCTTGACACCTCCCCAGGCTATTCAGATAGGCAAATTACATTGTTATTGGGGTGTTGTGTGGTTTCCAGGCTGTATGAATGTTTCGCCTGCATCTGTGGCTATCATCTTCAGAGAGTCCAAGTTGTTTGTGGTGCTTTGTGGTAAACCTAAAGTGGACTTAGTATGTTTTCTTTTCAAGCTTTATACAGAGGCAAGTTGCCATTGGTTTCCTCTGAGACTGAGTGGGTTTGTGACTTTCCCATGATTACCATATAGGTTTCCTTGGCTTAGCATGGATTTGAGCCCTGACCTCCAGAGTTGTCCCCATGCTCAAACTAGTATGGCATGTTTACATGCTAGTGAACTGATTTCTGGATAAGACTTCTAGTGTGACTGCAGTTGGAATGTGTAGATTTCAGGTTGCCATATTTTTAAAAAAGAATGATTTATAATATGTGTGACATAGAGCAGATGATCAGGAGAAATTTTCTCCATCTCTCATAATGTTAGAACTCCAGATCACTCAATTGAGCTTAGTGACAGAAGGTTTAGGAGAGATTGAAGCCAGTTTTTCTTTCTTTCATTGTTCTGTTTGATTTGATTTTTACATCACACACACTGTTAAGATGGAGTTTACTGTAATGAATGTAGTGATAACAGCAAGTTCAATTGGCTTTAAATGTTTGGCCAAATTCAGGGAGGGTTTAAATCAGATTATCGCTGCTCATGATAATTATACCTTAGCTTGATGATCAGAGGCAATATGCTTTTGAATACCAGTTACTTGGGGATAAATAAAAAAAACTTTTATCTGCACAATGGGCTTTCCGAGGGCTTCTGATTATGTCTTGTGGGAAGCAGAATGGTGGACTAGGTAAGACATTTGAGCTGATCCTGACTCTTATGGTCTTAAAACTATTGATTGTTCTTTTATTAGACAATTGCCAGCCACTTAATTTTTGTGTGACTTAGTCAGGAGCGATTAAACAAATGTAGAGAGTGTGCTT
This sequence comes from Anolis sagrei, assembly GCF_037176765.1. NCBI lineage: Eukaryota > Metazoa > Chordata > Lepidosauria > Squamata > Anolidae > Anolis > Anolis sagrei. The sequence goes on from NC_090021.1 coordinate 318,981,052, forward strand.
TTAGAAGAGTATACATATGGAGACCAGGGAGTTGTAGTTTTATAAGATCTTTCTGCCTTCTTTGCCAAAGATTCTTGTGACTAGTCAAAACTGCATTAATTCTACAGCTTAAATACATGCAAAGTGTCTGTCATGTCGAAATGTTCTGATTTACAATATTAAGGTTACTGTTTAAGCAATTTGCCAAATGTCTGCCTTTTTCTTTTGTGGACACCTGCCTCAAATATGTTGATTGATTTCATTAGCTTTGATGTAGCATTTCTTTTAATTTGGTTTTATTTATGTTTACTAGCCCAGTTACAACCCAGGGATCACAGCAAGCGCAGCAGCCACAGAAACATTATGGCATTACCTCACCCATCAGTTTAGCTGCCCCAAAGGAGAATGACTGTATACTTACTCAGAAATTAATCGAAACCCTAAAACCCTTTGGCGTCTTTGAGGAGGAAGAGGAACTGCAACGCAGGTAAGCATCACATTTTTGGTTTATCAGTGTTCTGTGACAAGAAAAATAATACTGAGATTATACAGAACAATTATTAACAGAACAGCACTAACTATAGTTACAGCTATTTTCCAGTTTTTAATAATGTTTCATGCGGTGGAGACAAAAATAACATAGGAGTTATGTAGAGCAGCAAAATAGTGAATAGATCCTTAAAGTATTTCAAGCCTGTACAAGGAGAAATGCAGGGAATGGATCAAACAATAAATGAAATTGAATCTTTAGACTTCTGAACACAGTCAGCATTTCTCATTCACTGGGGTTAGCTGCAAAAGTGAAAAAACAGTGAAAGAAGAAAGAAGAAATTTCTAAGTAACTCTATGTCCTGAGATTCCTGAAGAGGTGTTCTATCTAGGAATCTATAGGTCAATGTTTCTCAAACTCTGCTGCTCCAGGTATTTTGTGGGAGCTGAAGTTTTAGGCAACATAAATTTAACAGTATTTCAGTGGAAGGCCACCGGGATTATCCAGTCCAATCCCCTTCTGCTATGCAGGAAAAGCACTATCAAAGCACCCCTAACAGATGGCCAGGCAGCCGTTGCAGTAATAAACAGAAACCCCAGAGGCCATTCAAACCTTTTCTGCCACAGGAAGAGCACAATCAAAGCACCTCTGGGAGGGAAAAAGGGTTTTGAAAGCAAAGAAAGCACGGAGGGAGGGGGGAGAAATTCTGGGCGGCGAGAAAAAAAGAGTCTGGGCAGCAAGGGAGGCATGGGAAAAGGGTCTGGGCAGCAAGGAGAAGAGTCTGGATGGAGAGGGAGGATGGTCATGAGCATGGTAATCAGGCGGTAATCAGCATGGTGTCATAGAGCTCCTCGCTGTTACCAGTGGAGCCCCAAGGGCTCCACGGAGCACAGTTTGAGAACCCCTGATAAAGAAGTATATTTGAGTAATAAAAACAGTACAATAAGGGAGCGTTAGTAATTCTTGCAATATATCCCTCCTTCTTTATAAAAGTGCTTTTCTTGATTACAGCTGAACATTTTGTGGTTTTGATAACTTAATTTGATTTGAGGCAGGAATTGATCACTTCTTTGAATATGCTTCATCTGGTCCCCCTCTCCAAACGAAAGGGAAAGAAAAAAAACATACAGTAGCAGTTTGGAATCTGTTGTTCCAAAATAGTGTTGTTTCAATTTACCCCCTGCTGTGGCTGTTATAACCACCAAGCATTTAAGTATAGCAATTTCTCATCAGTAGCGTGTGGCCTCTAGGTCTTTATGCAAGTTACATTTGGTGAGTGCCAACCATTCCAGACAAAACTGTGTTCCTGCATTCATTTTATATTATTGCGGCTCAAAATCGTAGGATCATATAGTTGGAAGAGAATACAAGAGTCAATCTGCCTGCCATGTAGGAAAACACAATCAAAGCCATCCAGACTCTGCTATAAAACCTCCAGAGAAAGGGACTTCACCACATTTCAAGGCAGCACATTCCACTGCCAAATATCTCTTACCATCAGGATATGCTTCTTAATGTTTATGTGGAATCTCTTTTCCTCAATTTGAATCCATTGCTCCATGTTCTAGTCTCCAGAGCAGTAAAAATCAAGGTTGCCCCTTCCTCAATGTGGCATTGTTTAAAACCTTTAAACATGGCTATCGATGTTCCCCTCTCTGCCTTCTCTTCTCTAAGCTGGACATACCTAATTCCCTTGGCTACTCCTAAAATCAGTTGTAAAAAGCAGGGTTGGACTGGAAAGACATAATTTCATGTACCAGGGTTAAACCCCTGTGCCAGCAGGACTGAAGACCAACAGGTCAGTGGTTCGAACCTGGGGAGAGCACAGATGAGCTCCCTCTGTCAGCTCCAGCTCCCCATGTGGGGACATGAGAGAAGCCTCCCACAAGGATGATAAAACATCAAACATCCAGGCATCCCCTGGGCAACGTTTTTGCTGACAGCCAGTTCTCTCACCAGAAGCGACTTGCAGTTTCTCAAGTCGCTCCTGACACACACAAAAAATGTATCCGATCAATGTGTGATCTCACTTACTGTACTCAGCTTATAGTTAGGATCTCAGCTTTTGATCTGACACTTTAACACAGTATGATCCACACCTGTTAGTGTGGGTTGAAAAGCTTCAGTTGAGAGCTAGATGGTTATTTATTTATTTATTTGCTATATTTCTATCCTGCTCTTCTCACTCTGAGGGGACTCAGAGTGGCTTACACATAAGCCAGAATTGAAATACCCTTATTAGTAGGGTTATTAGTAGGGTTTGAGAAGTCTATATAAGTTAACAGGTATGCCACAACAAACTCCTTCAGGAATAGTAGCATTATAGATAATCGTGATAACATTGAGATTAATTTAGCAAATTTCTTGAATTGGAACATATTATGTGATATAATATGAAATGCCTGTCTAAATTTCCTGATTGGATGTACTTTATTTTTGTAATGTGTTTCATCAACAGAATTCTAATTTTGGGGAAACTAAATAACCTTGTAAAGGAGTGGATACGAGAAATCAGCGAAATTAAGGTACAAAGTAAAGTATTCTATATTATTTATTTTGACACGGGGAGAACACTGGTTTTCTGTATTAGGTCCCCAAATGCCATTGAGCTACAGTGCCTGTTCTCTACAGCCAGAATGGGGGTCAAAGAACCCCATATTTGGAGGTCTGGCATTGAGAATCATAGTAGCCAGAATTGATTGTCCACGTTTCTTCACTTGCTTCTTGTGTGTTGATATCACTGGAAATAAGATGGCAATTTCCTCTGCCCACAAAATGTTTAACAGTTGGGAAACAGTTATGGATGTTACATGACTTTCAGTTAAATGTGTAGTTAGTTTACTGTAATGAAGGATGTTTGGTGCACCATACTTCTGTTTCTGTTGATAGAAGTGGAGTTTAAATAGAAATAGTATTGAATTGTAAATAGACATTCTTGTCATATGTAATGGATACTGTATCAAATTTATCTTATTTTCCAACCAGAAAACTCTGATGATTATTTAGCAATGATAATTAGTTGATCTTATTCCCTGACTACATATTACAGTGCCACAGCGCTATGTTACTGTCTGTGAATTAAAGCTGGTTTTTTTGTGTGTGTTTTGTGTGGTTGAATGTTGTGTTGCTTGGATTGCTCATAAACATTCAATTCCTGTGTTTTCTTCCCTTAGAATCTTCCACAGTCTGTAATAGAGAATGTTGGAGGGAAAATTTTTACTTTTGGCTCATACAGATTAGGTGTACACACAAAAGGTAATGTGTCTGGGTAATGGTTATAAATATTTTCTATGTGTATAAATGTTTCATTGTTTAAGAAATAGTGGGTCAATATGATAAATAAAATTGCCTAATATTCTGATATTGAGCCTACTAACTATTCCTTAGCAACTGTTATTAATTTCTTATAGCAGGAATTGTTCCTTGCAAACAGACTTGTGATCAGATAAGGTGTTCATTGGAGGTTGTGTCCTATTAATCATAATATGTAGTTCCTGAATCTAGCCGTGCCTCCATCACATATTGATATGGCAGGCAGTCTCGTGTACTTCATTCAGTCAGGGCTGTAGTTGTATGTCACAGGCAGACTTCACTGGTAAGATACTTGCCCTGAGTTCCCTCGGGGAGATAGGGCGGAATACAAAGTATTATTATTATTATTATTATTATTATTATTACTACTACTCAAAACATGCAGTGTGCAGATAATATGCTTATGCCTGCTACAGCATATTAAAGTGAGAAGTTTTCCTCAGATCTTTTGCAGGTAACATGCTAAATAATGGTTTCTGTCTTTGAAGGTTTGCATTAAATGCCAGCATGAAGCTAAGCAGATTTTGGAATGCATTTAGAATTAATGCTGTTCCGAATAAATTTGATTTACACATTACTAGCCATCTAATCCTAGAGATTTCCGTTAAGGACTTACCTTCTAGTGAGACTTTTGTTGTAATATAATGGCTTATTTGGCCAAATTCCAATTTACTATTGTAGCTGTTAGTATGACAGCATTTGAACAGCAGTTCTATCCACTTTCCTTTTCACAATACACCCTTGTCTTGGGTGATGCAGTCCCTTTTTGGTGTCAGTTGTTTGTCAGGTTTCAGCACTGGAACTGTCTATCCTTGGTAGGACAAATTTGAATCTAATTTATAATTGTCTAGAACTATAGTTTCATGAATGATTTTTGCAGTTTTCAATAATGTTTGGTCAAGTTGTTGATGCCTAACCACTCAGATAAAGGGCATTTTCCTGGCATTCTCTACCACCTATTGAACAATGATGCACAAGATACAAATTGTGCATCATTAATGGTCTGGGTATAGCATTCACTGTGTTCTTCAAAATGTGATAAATAATAAGTGTGATAAAAGCCAAGAATATTTGCAGTTTATCTGTCAACTCATAAAATACATACACTTTCAAAATGTTGAAATGCTTATCTAAACGTTTACAAGAGGAGTGCAAAATTATATATTTGTGCATTTAATTAACTTACATTTGTCTTAGCTTAAATAATGGGTGGAAAAAATGACCTATGTGGCCCGGGCTTATTTTTGTGGCCTCTGGGACCCTCTACATGTTGTAAAGGAGCCATGGAGGCATTGTGTACGTTTTGGAGAAGTACTGTGAAAATCTATGAGATTTTCCAAAGTTTTGAAGTAGATTAATTCAGCCTTACAGTCTCCCACAGTTGAATTTCTATTGAAAAGTAGGTATTGCATCATTTGGCTTCATGTGGTATCTAACAATGTTTATGCATACTTATTTTAGGTGCAGATATTGATGCATTATGTGTAGCACCAAGGCATGTTGACAGGAGTGATTTTTTCACCTCATTTTATGAAAAACTGAAGCTGCAGGAAGAAGTAAAAGATTTACGGGTATGTATGTTCTCTTAAACAATTGCAATTCTCTCATCCTCAATGTATTCCTTGTTGTATGAAATAGATGTAAAACTATTTTGAAGTTGGTAAGCGCACTATATATTTTCTATATAGAAATTCAGTTAATATTCTAGTACTTGGGTGCTATTTTCTGTTTTTGGGGTTTTTTTAGAACCAAGGTTGAAAGGGAATAAAAAGCCCTCTCACACAACCTCTTAAATAGTTTAGCTATCTGTATACATTCCATGTATGTTCACTTGATTACAAAATATTTTATTCTGCAGGCTGTTGAAGAAGCATTTGTTCCTGTTATTAAGCTCTGCTTTGATGGAATAGAGGTAAGAGAAAATAAGACCGCATTTTGACCCCATACATCTCATGTCCATCATTCCAGAAGACAAACACCCAGTTTCATATGTACTGGTCATATTTTTGACTGCTTGCATTATGAGTGTACAAGTCATCTTAATCTGCAGATTGGTCTACCACTTGGCACTACCTACATTATACCTGAATTTATTATAGTGGTGTGATAAAAATGCCACTACAATTACTGAAATAATACTTTTTCCATATTTGATCCCCTCACAGAGCTGTCAGCCCATTAAAAAGCCATTATGTGAATTGTCCCAGACTCATGTGCTTGCAGTCACTAAAGCTGTTGGCAATGGTGAAGTACTACCCTCCCCCCAAAGTCCTGTATTACATTGCATGTTGATGAAAGAACATATTTGCACTAAGTTTTTTAAAATAGCAAGCTAGCTAAAACTTTAGCTATATTGTCAGAAGTATGCTCATTTTATGACTTCAAAGTCTTATATGTCTTTTAGACTTTTTCTATAGTAGGGAAGGGTTAGAGTGAGTAAACCTCTCTTCTATGTCAGGCAATGTTCAGATTGACAAAAACAGTGTTTGTGTAGGAAGCACAGGGTATTACTATTAGAGAACATAACTTTTTTAGAGAAGAGCCAAAAAACCCTTTATATCAGAGTCTCCTCTTGTAGTATATAACCAAATATAATTATGCTAGGCAATGGTTTCAATTGTTAAACTGATTAACCTGCAATCTCCGATCTGTCAGGAAAACAAGAGATTTGCCAGTGCGTAAAAACAGCAGAGCTGTAGAAGTTTTTTTTTTTATTTTTTTCACTGCCTAAAAATACTCTCCCATAAAACAACTTGTTTCATATCATGCACTCAATAGACAAAAATGAAGTAGACTTTGATGGAAATAACATATTTGATTTACTCTCAACTTTCATGTGATCAGCTTACACAGATACAAAAACTTATTCGTGCAGTTTCAAATATCTCTGAGATGGCTCCCTGTTCCAGGGCATCTCTCTTGTAACAAAAAAAGCTATCAATAGGTCACATTGTCAAATAGCAAAAGAGAGAACATGTAATCTACAGCCCTTTTTATAACTTCCCAGAAACCGTAGAGTAAAGGAAGCTGCACACCAGAACATGCATACAGGAAACAGTAAGCAACAAGATCATAGACAAACTGATTGCTAAAGAAGGCTTGATGAAGGCTGTCATTTCCAACAATTACACATAGAATCATAGAATTGAAAAAGACCCCAAGAGTCATCCAGTCCAACCCCTTGCCATTTAAGAAGAAACAATCAAGCCACCCCTGAGAGATGGCCATCCAGCCCCTGTTTAAAATTCTGCAGAGAAAGAGATTTCACCACACTCCTAGGCAACATATTCCACTGCTGCACAGCTTTTACCATCAGGAGATTCTTCCTTATCTTGAGGTGGAATCTCTTCCTGTAATGTGAATCCATTGTTCTGTGTCCAGAGCAGTCGAAAATAAGCTTGTCCATTCCTCAATGTGTCATTTTTTCAACATGGCTATCAATGTCGCCTCCCTAAGGTGCTCCTTGGTTTCCAAACCTTTGATCTATGAGTAATGACTTAAGGAGCTGTATAAACTCTGGACATTTCCTTGGCTACATCTTAGTACCTGCAGAATTTTACATTCCATATCAGACCACATGCAACATGGTATCAGTAGGAATCAATGAGCTAAAGGCTAATGGAGAATAGAGGATACTGTAAGAGGCAAGGTACAAAGCAGAATCCCCTCTGCTGTATCCTGTTTCGATTTTGATGTTCACTCCTTTATGCGATAAGCTCACTGTTGTTATTATTTTGCATTACTTTAATGTATTGGCATTTGTTTGGGCATTGAATGTTTTCTTTTTGTGTGTGTAAACCGCCCTGAGTCCCCTCGAGGAGGGGGGCGGTCTATAAATAAAGTATTACTATTATTATTATTATTATGCTATTGAGGACACTTCCCCCTCCTTCTGCTGTTGGCTTCTTTGCTTTCTCACCACACACTGGGAAGCTGGAGAGCAACCTGTTGTTTTCTCCCTACTACTTCTTGTCGGAATAAGAAAGAAGTGAAGTATTTTATCTTGCATGTGGACTGTACCGTGTGTGTGCAGTAGATCTTTGCTGAACAATATCTTGACAATAGTAGTGACTAGTCATGATCTAGCCCTCCTCTTATTAATCCATTAGAATGTACTTTTGCCCCATATTAAATGTAATGAAATTAGAGTATACACTGTAAACAAAAACATGTTAAAAGGCATAGCACTTGAAAGAGTTCAACTCTTGCCCATACGGTTATCCTGGGGAAGATCTGTGGGAACATATTAGCAATTAAATATTTCGAAGCCTCCTTTGTCTTTTGTATAGTAAACAGTGTGCTTACTTTGATATTTATGCAGAGAATTAAGTGTTGTGGTTGTTAGTACATCCACAGATATGGTAAAATTATAGCTTAGAAAGTCATTTGAAAGTGACACTGGCATTTCATATGGTTAGTTATTTTATCTTTATCCTTCCTTTTGCCCAGTATAGAGTTATTGAATTGTACAACTAAATATGTATACATAAAAGTGATGAAAACCTACTTACCTTCTTTATTTTTGCCCCTTTAGATCGATATCTTGTTTGCCCGGTTAGCACTGCAGACTATTCCTGAAGATCTAGACCTTCGAGATGATAGTCTACTAAAAAATTTAGACATTAGATGCATTCGAAGTCTTAATGGTGAGTATATTATCATTTGCTGTCCCCAAGTTATGAACAAGATATGTTTTGTAGGTTTGTACTTAAATTGAATTTGCTTGTAAGTTGGAATGGGTGCATTTTAAAATCAAACTGGAGTTCCAGTGCTCTGGCAAAGGGCAAGGGGACTGGCAGGAAACCAAGGCTCCCCATCGCACTGGAGATAAGGTGCCAATGAGCTTGTTGCCTGCTTCGTTCGCCAACCTCCTTCACCTTGGCTGGGGAGCAACAGGGAGCTAACTGCACCATTCTTCAGCTAGCTGCCCCCAACCCATTCATATCTACAAGTTATTTCTAAGTTGGGAACTGCCTCTACTTGTGAAAAGTGAGAAGCCAGTCTTTTGAAACTTTACAGATATTTTGTATGCTATCAGTTTTATAAATGTGTAATGATATATCAGTATATAATGAGTTCGGTCCAAAGTTAGTCGTATTTAGAGTGTGAAATCAGTAGATCTATTCTGTGATTAAACCTGGATAAAAATTACAGTTGTTAAAGTGGTTTTGCCATACAGTTAAACTGCTGTTGTACTGCATTTACATTTTTTCACTGCCAGAAACAGAATCCATATTATCAGTCATTCTTAGCGCAAATTTAAAACCTCCTTATGTCATCACCTGCTACTTAAAAATGTATTGCAGATTAAAAATTAGCTAAGGAAGGCTCTTTGTCTTTACCCATTCCTTAATGTACCTTTTACATATGATTGCAACTCTCTGATACAAAGTATCTATGTTCTTAATAATAACTTTATTTTTCTACCCTGCCTCCCATCTCCCCGAAGGGACTCAAGGTTGCTTACACATGGCACAACGTGCCTAAAGCAGTGCATAAAATAATCACACAACACAATAAAAGAGAAAACTAACAGTGTATAAAAGAGTAATTCAAGCTCAAATCAGTGCCCAATAACCTATGGTGAGAACCGGTGTAAAACATGGCCAGCTGTAAACGGGAACAAGGGAATAGGATAGTACAAGTTGTTGCTCATGAGCTGTTCAAACTGTTCTAATATATTAGCAATTTACTCAACCAAAGAACTCAAAGCAACTTAAAATATTTCAGCAAATTATTTAGAATTGCATGTTGCTATTGTAAGACATATGCCCATATGCCACCACCTTCATGTCAGACATAAAGGTGGTAGCTAATAAAGTGTGGAATAGACCTGCAGTGTGTTCCGGCAACGAAATCTATTTTTGATATTTTGAATGAGTGGATACCTTCTGGAAAACCATCTTTAGTCAAATTGTGTGTAGAATTTTCTTGCCTTTTCTTTTCTTGCCTTGCCAATATTTTTTTCAGCTTAGACAGAATTGTTTGGCTGACTTGTGCGATGTCATTTGCTAATCAAATGACACAGCTCAGACCTTGACATTGACTATCAGAAAGGATACAATTTAATCCAGAATTCCGATTTTGCAACTTTCTGTAATTGGTATTTTGTAGCTTAATTCTGTTGTTGAAAAAGTGGTAATAAAACTGTAATAAAAAGTCCCATAGCTCATAATTGAACGGATCTGTTGACTCAGCCGTTGGCCTGCTTGGAAAGAAGGCATGATATGACTTAAAAGTATTCTTCAATGAAGAACAAAAGGGACATCATAATTCACCAAGATTTACAGTCTTGCATAATATTTCTTTACAATTAATTATACAACCTGGGTTTGTCTTCTAGGTTGCAGGGTAACTGATGAAATTCTCCATCTAGTCCCAAACATTGACAATTTCAGGTTAACACTGAGAGCTATTAAACTGTGGGCCAAACGTAAGTGGAGTTCTTCAAACTTGACTTCTTTTAAAAAACTGCTTTTTTTCTAGTTGAGTGAAAATGACTAAAGCTGTCTGTCTTTTTTTCCTCTACAACAACAGGGCACAACATCTATTCCAATATATTAGGTTTCCTTGGTGGAGTTTCCTGGGCTATGCTAGTAGCAAGAACATGCCAGCTTTATCCAAATGCAATAGCATCAACTCTTGTACATAAATTTTTCTTGGTATTTTCTAAATGGTATGTCTCTTTAGATTACACTAAAATAAAATTTATTATTGACCCTGAATTTTAGTGTTGTTTCTATGGCATTCCTTCAGATGGTGTCAGGTTAAGAAGTACACCTAAAGGAATAGTTGCATCTCCCTGGGGAATTGCAAGACATCGTGCCAGGGATGTACAGCTGTCAAGTCATATTTTATAGCCCTCATTGTACATCTTCAACTTTTTGTTGAAGTGTTAAAAAATAAACGTGTAGTCTCTGGTGGAAATGTGTCCACTTTGTTTGTGACTCCATCTGTCTTAATGTCAACAGGACTACAGAGGGCACACCATATATGCCTAATCTGGGTGGCTTGGTGTAATGGAATGGTATCTGTAAAAGTGTACAGTTAGACCAAAGTACAGTCAGCCTTCCACATTCACTGGTGTTAGGGGCACAGGACCCATGTGAAAGTGAAAAAATACAAATAAAGAAATGGCTATTTTTTTACCTGAAGGAACACCTCTCTAGGAATGTCTAGGTCTTCCAGCACAACACACTGATCAACTTTTGCTAGAAGCTGACCATGGAGTCATACCAGAGAACCTAGAGATTCCTACAAAGAACAATTTAAATCAAATCCACAAAAGTCAAAGGAATGACTGTGGGGATGACGGTAGCTACCAGTCTTATCCATGTTGTGATTGCCATGACCCATGTTTCAGGAAATAACGGAGAATCTGGACTGGGGTGGGCAACCATGGAAGATGACTGTATTAGCTCTCCGGGGGTCTTTGAAGGGCTATATCCCCCACCCTGCAAGAGTTTTAAAAAAATCCCTGCATGACTTCTAGGAGACACAAGAACATTTCCATTGTATTCTTAGCCTTTCCCCATGCCATTTTAATTCCAAGAGGACATTTCTTAACAATAAGAAGTAAGAAGTCACATCCTATTTTTTTAAAAGACCTCTTATGGTCCTTTAGTACTAGAAGGTTAGCAAAAATATGGTGAGAATGCCTCATACTCCTTAGGGCACTTGAGGGCAAACAAAATTTCTTAAATATATTTTATATTTAATGGCCCCTCAGAAATGTAAAAATCAGCTCTGGGAGCCACACTATGCCCATCTTTGTTGTAGATGGTGATCTACTACTTTCCAAATTTAATTAATAAATAAATTGCTGCCTGAAATAGTTCCAGAAAGAACAAAAAGGCAATTTCATTGTGTATTTCAGTAGAGAGGTAAACTTTTAAAAGTTTTGCACAAAGAACCATAAACTTTTAAAATTTAAACTTTCAGGATTGTGTGCAAAATGTGTAAGCTGTCCTTCCATCTTCATTCAAAATTGTGGGATCTTGGAGACTTCGTTTTCCTAACATAGCTTTCTCAGTTGAGTTGATAAAACATTGTGATATATTACAGATGTTAAAAACACTTTATACATTTCATGGCTTCATGGTCCATTTACGGTACTCCTGTTTTGTTTCTTCAGACTCATTTGACTCTTCCCTGCAGTTTTAACTAGGAAAAGTGGAATTGTGCTTTTTGGGGTTGTCCTGGCCAGAATTAAAATTCTAAAACAGTTGTGGTTCATTACACACATACACAATTGGTTTATGCAAAAGCTTCAGATATATATCTGTTTAACTTGCCCCATAAATATCTAAGATGCATAACAAATAGGTAGTATAGTGTGTATGAAATGGCAATTCAAATTTATATTCGAAGTAAACCCTTGTATCCAGCATCATTCCAGCAGTTGTTCACTAGCACAGTCTGTCTTATTACCTCTTTAATGTTCAGTGTTCCCTCCTTCACCAAAGCCTAAATATTTCTTGTCTCCTAGGAAGTATCAACACTGTGGAATTATTGCAGATTGACACCACTTCAACTGCCATAGCTCAATGTCATGAACTCATAGAAGCTGTAGTTTTACAAGGTCTTTAGCCTTCCCAGCCAAGAAGTGCTGGTGTCTCACAAAATTACAACTCCCAGGATTCCATAGCACTGAGCCATAGCATTTAAAGGGGTCTCAAACTACATTAATTCTACAATGTAGATGTTCCCCGAGATAATTTTCTTCCTCGGTTGTGATGATTGAAGATGATTGAAGTAATCCCTCCCATGAAATAAACCTCATGAGCAAAAGGGCCCAATAGTGAAAAATATAAATAAAACTACATATATTAAATGGTGTAATACTTCCCAGTAACATTGGTGGCGGTTTGCTCATCAAATCAGGTAAAGAGCCTGAGCCTGGAAGTCCACAACTTACCCGGATATGTGTTTATCAAAAAAAAAAAAAAAAAAAAAAGCACGTGCATACCATCAATATTTCTTTCTGACAGTAGCTTACTTTGTATTTCACAAAGGGGATGAATTTAAATGTTAAAATAATATTCTTCATATATAATTGCTGCATAATAGTATTGAGGCCTCCTAAACTGAACAAGTACATCTCAATATGAAAGGTTTTTTTTTCCCAACTGTTAACATTTGCTGATTTTAAGCACTATGAAAGTTGTATGGATTCAAAGAAATCACCCCATAATCAGGAAACGAAGTAGCCAGTTGTCTTTGAAAGGAAGTTTCATCTGGTTTATAAACTGAAGACTCGCATTCAAACATGTTTGCTTGCTTGTTATAAGTATTTTTCTTACTCAGTACTACAATCTCTCTAAACAGGGAATGGCCAAATCCAGTGCTATTGAAACAGCCAGAAGAATGCAATCTTAATTTGCCTGTATGGGACCCAAGGGTTAGTGTATTATTTTTTCCCCTATAAGTTCAAACTGTAAATCCAGTTGCTTCAACCCCAGTGAACTGCTCTTTGTTTCATATTCAAATATTAGTTAGTCTTACAGCACTAAAATGGAAAATTACTTAATTTTGTCCCAGATTATTTTGAAGACTGGCACAAATCTCATATTAAAATTTAGTAATTTTGAGATGCCCGAACTTAAATGTGAATATGCTTCAGTTTCATCAACTGTGATTTTCTTAAGACTCTAAACAACTGTATTAGGCACAAAATAGTGTTCCAAGTTGGACCAAGACTGTATGTACACTTCACTTACATCGGAAGTGTAATTGTTTATTCTCAAAAAGAAAAGAAAAGAGCATCCTTTTTTCATGGAGAACAGGAAAAACTTTTGTACTCAAGTATGTTTCTTCCATTTGAAAACCCAGGGTGGCTTTCATGGTACTCCTAGTGATGCTCCATTGTTTGGTCCATATCTCCTTAGTTTCAGCATTGCAATAGGGTTATGTGATGCAGGGCATTTTGCTGGGCTCATACAAAACCAGCACAATGCTCAAAGTGGAATAGAATAGGATATTTTCTACCATTTACAAGTTCTAGGTTTGCTGAAACTGAGCTGGAGATAATGACACTTACGACTACAAAGGCTTTGGAGCCTGTTGGATAACACAAAATTGGTGTTTATGAAGACTGTGCATAGTGGCTTCAAATATAGCTTTCTTTATTAAAGGCCCATATCAAATGTTAAGCTTGTTCACCCTTTTCACATGTCGAAAACCTGTACTCTAGTATCTAAACAAAATGAAAGGGTTTCAGGTTTTTTAAAAAAACATCTAAAAGTATTGAAATGCGTCCACAATTTTCCTTTCCTCCCTTCCTTCATCAAATATAATGTTCTAAATAAAAGCTATGTTAAACACATTTGGTCCTGTTGGCTACTTAGTCTTTTTTAAAAACAAAATTGGCTATTTCTTGACAATTACAGGAGTAATTACACCACATATTACAAAGGGGTTCCAGATAATTGTGTATCTGATAATACTTCCTCAAGGATTGGATGCCTCCTGAATTGTGTGACTATGAAGTAGGATATACAACTTCAAATGGAAAGAAAATATTGTTTTTTAAAATAACTTTATATCTAAAACTCAGAGTGGCAAACTCCTGCTACAATTTTTATAAATTAGAAGTAGGATACCAGGAAATTATTATATGAAATTTCTCAGTAGTGAGTTGTAAAACAATCTTTATGATTTGAAATGGCTCTTAGCTATCAGTATAGCATTTTATTTGCTGTATTGGATTTATTTTTTTTCAGTGGACAGATCCAATTTTTTTAACTTGAATATGATTGAAGAAAACTGATTGGCTGTTGTTATGTATAGGTAAACCCCAGTGATAGGTACCATCTTATGCCTATAATTACACCAGCATACCCCCAGCAGAACTCCACCTACAATGTATCCGTTTCTACACGTATGGTCATGGTTGAAGAATTTAAACAAGGTAAGCAGTTCTGAAAATCTATTCTGAAAAATCTGACCTAGTTTATATTTGCTGTAGACTGATAACTTGTTAATCCTTAGCTAATACTAATTTGAACCTCAAGGTTTTTTCTAGTCCTAAGAAGAGCATTCTCAACTAATTCAAAAGGAGCATCCCGTGGCAGTAGTTCATTATCTAGCTTTAGTTCTCTTGGCCATCCTAGTAGTTAGGTATTATGCTTGGAAATACAGGCAGTTCCCAAGTTATGAACAAGATAGGTTCTGTAGGTTTGTTCCCAAGTTGGATTTGTATGTAAGTGATGCTTCAGCCATGTGTGTGTGTTTGTGTGTGTTGGCTCTGGATAGCATAGAGAGGGGTGAACACTCCTGAGATATTTGTTTTGCTGCCTGTGCCCCTGTTCAGAAGATTTCACCTTAGTTTCTGTCTCTGTGAGAATTGGATTTTGAAAAAATTGGTTTGTTGTGATAACATGGATTGGTTATAAAGCTTCAGTGGGGACACCTTTTCCCCATGATAAGTCTTCCAGGAGTGACTTTCCCTTCCAAGGGGTAGAATTTTCTTACTTCCTGTTGTCTCACTTCCATTCTTAACTATGAGCCATGTGTAAGCCGGATGTTTGTAACTGCCAGTAGTTGCTTTGATTTCAATGAATTATTGTCTAGTAGAAGAAATAATATACAAAGATGCTAAAATCTGTTTTTGTAATTCAGGTCTTGCTATCACAGATGAAATTTTGCTGAGTAAGGCAGAGTGGTCCAAACTTTTTGAAGCTCCAAACTTCTTTCAAAAATACAAGTATGTATTTAATATTAATCTAGAAGAATTTCACTTTTGTTTTCATTTAAATTAGATAACAACAAATGATGTCATAGCAAGTAGACAAGGGATGATTTGATTCCCATATTTTATCTACGTTTTCTCTGGGTAATAAATAGGATACTTGTGGACTCTACTTGTTAGCAAAAGGCTTTCCAGAACTCCTCTTCAAACTTTTCTGAAGGAATTTTTGGACAATAAACATATTACTATATTCATTATATTTCAAATATTAGTTTGATAGGAAGTCTTGTATGTATCTTGTATTATGGCGAAAGCATGATTATATTTTAAATGAATATTTTGTTTAATTTTGGTTAAAATTGATAACTTACCCACTCAAGGTGAAAAGTAAACTTTTCTGTATAGGGCGGCTATGTATTAGTCTAAAAGAATGACATTACAGCTTTCCCCTATTAAAAAAAGATTGATGACCATAATAATGTGTCTGTGTTTTGCTTTTTCTTAATATTTTTGCTTTACGAAGGTTCATATCTTTTATGGAAGATTAAATCTACTTTGTTTCAAAGTGGGAAATAATGCATTTACATGCCTTTGATAATTCCAAGAATACTAAATATAATTCTCATTACTCATGTTGCCAATGTGCAGTGAAGGCTGAAACTGATTTACTCATGAAGTCAGCTCTTCGAGTGTCAAATTTCTACCAGTTACAAATATCAGCACCTTATTTAACGTGATTTTTTTTATTAATGTACTTCTTAATGTTTCTAAAAATATTTAGTTGCAGGTTTATAACCATTAATATTAGAATTTGTATGCCTTACTTTTTCCCAGCCTTTAAAGATTTGGCTTACTAGATCAGAAATAGCATATTTTAAAAAACACAACAACTCCCTGTAAAATGATAACATTCAACTTACTCTTCTATTTTAGTGTTTCTCAGATTCTGATCTTTCAGATACTATGGAGTTCCAACTCCTAGAAAACCTTACCCATACTCGTTGGTGTTTCTAGGACTTGAAGGTCAGAAAGCCTAGGGGTCAAAAGTTGAGAACCATTGCAGTGTATAGTTATGTTAATTTCCTAAAGTACATATGAAAGGATTTAAAATCAATTGTATGAGCTTCATGCACAATTTTTAGAATCATGGTACCGATGACAAATCCCCCCCCCCCCCAAGTAATAGCTGTTTGTATGCATCAGTAATATGAATTTGATTTTTTGGTGAAAAATGAAATAAAAGTAATTTCTCAGCATGAGAATTGGAGATCTTAACTGGTATAGAAGTTTGAATAGGGGTACTAAATTGAATAATAATGAACTTAGCTGCAAGCTATTTTCATGCAGGAGAAAATATTTTCTTCATGTTTGGGTATGAAATAGCGAATGCAGCAAATGCTTATTTCTATCAAGATCTAGTTTTTATATCCAGATATGAGCCTCAGCTTCATAAAGGTTGTGGACATAATTCAGACAACTCTTGAGGTAAAGCCATTACAGCAGCTCTCTCCTATAAATGATTATAAAACCACATAATTGTTAGAATTGAAAGGAAGCAAAAAGGCCATATTGTGCAACCCTCCGTCATGCAAGAATACACAACTAAAGCACTTTTTTTTCCATGTCAGGAGCGACTTGAGAAACTGCAAGTCGCTTGAAAGATGCCCATCAAATGCCTTTCAATTTCAAATCAAACTTATTAAAGAAAACTTGTTTGTTGTGATCCAAAGATTGCCTTCACCAGGCTGCACTCACTAGATGTACAAATCATTTTGCAAAGTTTGCATGTGGGAATAAGTGGTGTTTCTTCTTCCAACATTTTGGAATTTTAGCCCGTAAGACAGTGAAAAAGAGGAAAACTTACTAAAGCACCATAAATATTTTCATTACCATATGTCAGAAACTGATATTTAATAATTTTAATGTGTCACATCGTTTTCCTTATATTTAGGTACAAAATGCTATGTTTTTGTATATCCCAGAATAATAATAACCAACTAATTCATGCAGTATTTTTGAGGCAAAGGATCACAAACTATCAATATGAATATGATAAAATTGTTTTCGGAAAATACTATTGGCTCTCATGTAAGATGGAAATGATGGGGGAAAGTGCCTACTTTCCAGCATTCATCAGAATGTTTTGACTACCCTCTATAATATTGGTTGCTTTTAAAAAGTAAATGTAATATTAATTTTATGAAACATGAAAGTATGAACGGGGGGTTAGCTAAAATTGTACTTTTTGATCAGTTGTAATTTTTTGGATCAAAGATTCTGATAGGATTATTTGTTCACAAAGGACTTCTCTTTCCAAAATATTCCTTCAAACTTTGCTGGCAAGCCAACATTCATAAAGCAGTGGCTGAATCATGGTTCATAATTCTACAATTCTTTCCCTTGTGTTACAAGTATGCGGCTGCCTTCCCTTCAATAGAGATAGCAGATTATTTTGAGGACCTATGTCTGGGTGAAGAATACAGTTGTGTGTGTTATCAGGGCACATATCATCTGTCTCAGGCCAATGCATTTAGGTTTGTGAAGATTGCTTGAATTTTGGAAAGGTTTGGTCCATTTTATGAATTTTACTTCCCAGAATTATCCTAAATATGTGCTAGTCATGCATGGTTGCTAACTATGAAACCTTAAATACCAACCTTCTTCAATAAGGACACATTTATGTTCATCCTTCCCAATAAATCATGTTAGGTTATAAGACTTGAAGTATTAAATCCCCCCACCTCCAACTTTACAAAAAATATCAAGTCAACAAATGTGTTTTTGTGTTGCTAATTAATGCTGTTTGTTCTGGCAAATGGAGTTCATGAGAATGAGAATGTGGCTCATAGGGAGTCTGTTTTTGAAGGCCATCCGAATATCATTGTAATTTAGTGAGAATTAATATTTTAATTATTTTTTTCTGAAGTAAATAATCTAAAAATTGTATTAACACTATATTCATAAAATACTGGAAAATATAGAGGGAGTGATCTGAATTTTCAAAACTGAGACAGTATATCATATTGTTTTTATCTTTGAAGGCATTATATTGTACTTCTAGCAAGTGCACCAACAGAAAAACAACGACTAGAATGGTAAGTAACTTAACAGATTCTTTGTTCTCTTTCCCCTATATCAGTCTTTATTGGTGTGAACCCCATTTTCTACCTTTATATTTTTATTTTCCATAAATTGTGTGTTCTAGATGGAGGACACTGGTTTGTCAGAATATAGTTTTATCATGCATAATTTTATTTTTTAAATATAAAGGTTTTTTTGCAAGTGCTTTGATCTCATCCAAAGAACTTAACTTAGAAAGTACACTGTTAGCTAATGCAAACGAAACCTAGGGACACAAAAGAATGTTGTATTTTGAGTGCCAAAAGATTGGACTCCCTTTTATTTCTAAAAATCTTGAAGGATAATAATTTGTACTTAATGTCATAATTAACTGATTGATTGAATAAGGTAGATAGGCATGTACATGTCAAACATATTGGGACCTGATTATATCTGCCATGATTTGCTTTTCTGTTATGTACCATAATCAAAATAAACAGTTTTAACAAAAATAAAAATAAAAATCTTGATGGTCATGATTTTCTCTCAACAGAATTAAAATAGGCACCTTGCTATCATAAATCCACATTTCGCTTATAACTGGAGCTTCATGCCAGAAAGCACAAAAGTTTAAAAATTAGTTTGGGCATTTCTTTAGAGTTTGTTTTCAGAGAGAGGTTTGGAAAATCAAGGTGATCAGAAGTCATGAAATTTAGATTCCTCCAGTCCTTCTCATAATTTACAAGGGGAGTCACAGGGATGATTAACCCCTAAATCCAACAGCAAAATTGTTTGTGAGTGGAACCCAGTTCACAAGCAGTAGGCTGTTAACAAATTCTGTCAATAGCTGCAAATTTTCCTTGATTGTATTTGACATGAATGCCCACAACATTGTGTGGGCATAGTTCTCATTCTTCTCTTGCCGTCCCCTTAACTGAGCAGATATTGGTGGGTGGAGGGGTCAAGCGGTGAACAGCATATATAGAAAATTCGTTCCACCAGAAGTGTCCATTAACTGGTCTACGAGCATAGTTTGATATTACCTACTGCTTCCATGAGTTTAAATTGGAATTTCCTTTCTTTAACTAAATTATATATTCCTTAACTTTTACTGTCCAGTGTTAATACATTTGTTTTCTTCCAGGGTTGGCTTGGTAGAGTCAAAAATCCGTATATTGGTTGGAAGTTTGGAAAAGAATGAATTCATTACACTGGCTCATGTAAACCCTCAGTCATTCCCAGCACCCAAAGAGAATCCTGACAAGTAAGACTTCTCATCTTAATGAGGCTATTGAAAGAAGCATCAGTGAGAGCAGAAAATACAAGTTTTTTTTAAAACAAAAACAAAAATACTACTTGTACTGTATTACAGATATTTGGTTGGATGCAAGGGGCACTGACAAGTATAGATTCTGGCAATTTCACTAATAATAAACGTTTGTGTAAAACATGTAGAAGACGTGTTAGTGATTGTATACACAATCATATGAAAGATGGCATGCATTGTTCTCACATTTTATTGAGATGATGCATTAATACCATGTGTAGGTGGCGCAGTGGGTTAAAGCACTGAGCTGTTAAACTTGTTGACCGAAAGGTCGCAGGTTCAAATCCGGGGAGCGGCGTAAGCTTCCGCTGTCAGCCCCAGCTTCTGCCAACCTAGCAGTTCGAAAACATTCAAATGTGAGTAGATCAATAGGTACCGCTCCGGCAGGAAGGTAGCGGCGCTCCATGCAGTCATGCTGGCCACATGACCTTGGAGGTGTCTACGGGCAACGCTGGCTCTTCGGCTTAGAAATGGAGATGAGCACCACACCCCAGAGTTGGCCACGACTGGACTTAATGTCAGGGGACAACCTTTACCTTAAATAGAAGTGCATATCTGATTTTTGACTCACTTATCACTTGAAAATATTTTGTTCACTCAAGGAGCCTTCTAGTGATTTAAAGGCACTTGTGGATCTAAACCTGTTCCATAGATAAGGTTCTAATTTGACATGCAGTTGCAACTGGAAGGTGATAGTTACCATTGGTCTAGAAGTGTTTATCCCACTTAAACACTTTACACAGATACTCCAACAATATTATGGTATGTGATAAGTAATCAGATATAATGACAGTGTTCATTCAAGACATCCAAAGCACACCATGTTGGGAAATACCCATGTTTGTAAGTGGAAAAACAGTATTTAGATGTGGAATTCATGTATTTCAAATACCATTAATAATGGGCTTTGACTACAAGGCTCTAATGCTAATAGATTTGTAATAATACACCGAATATATCGTATTTGTTAGAGGTACGAGCACCTATAGCTCTCCAGATTTTGTTGGATTGCAACTTCTAGCATCCCTCATTGAATATATTGCCTGTGGCTGATGGAAGATGCAGTCTAGTAACATCTATAGGGCCATAGTTGGCAGCCATTTATTAGCATAGCTGGTAATGTAACATCTGGACCAGAGCGAAGAGAGGGGAGGCCAGGGGACAGCACCATCTTGTCTCCTGTATTTGCCATCCGTTGGGGACCCCTCCCCACAGCACCAACTGCCGCTCTGAGCCAGAGCAAAGAGAGGGGAGACCAGGGGACAGTTCCACCTTGTCTCCTGTGCTATTCTAATAATATGTTATAATATAATATATAATATACTGTATATACATATAATATTTATAATATTGTAATGTAATGCAATATAATACTACTAATAATAATATGATATTATAATTATATTTATATTACATGTAATACTACTAATAATATTACAGTATAACTGATATAGTGCAATATAGCAATATTTAAAACTGATATTGTACTATGTTAATAATATATTGTATGTATATATATTTTGTAAGCCGCTCTGAGTCCCCTTCGGGTTGAGAAGGGCGGCATATAAATGTCGTAAATAAATAAATAAATATCCAGAAAAATCAGGTTCTGCTGTGTGATTGTCTTTAGCGAAATGCAAAAACTATAGCTGGCTGCTTATTGTTTATTGTTTAAAATGTGTTCACTGATCGTCAAAACTATACAAACTATACAACATACTTCGGTTTATCATATTGAGTATTTGTCAATGACTTAAGAATATTTTAGTTAAATATGTAAATCATGCTAGGTTTTTTCCATTTACCAAAAGCATGGTTTGAAAAGTGCAAATCTCATAATCTGGTTGATGTTTTCATTCAAATTTTGGGTAATATTGGTACATTCTAGATTTTGTGGGTGTGTTAAGGATTTTGTGCCAACTCAGTGTTTCTATTACTGCCTATTTGTGAATTGCAAGTACAGTTATTGCTTGATGATAATCTGCTTAGCAAAAAAGGCATTTCAGAAGTGTTTCTGTTGCCATATGTAATGGTTGTTTTCATTGTATTTTTTTCCCCAGGGAAGAATTTCGGACAATGTGGGTGATTGGGTTAGTGTTTAAGAAAACTGAGAACTCTGAAAATCTGAGTGTTGATCTTACATATGACATCCAGTCTTTTACTGACACTGGTAAGCTTGAGCATTGGTGCTGGAGATAATTAAAAAAAGATGTATGTGTTTTGTCATACTCCTTTAGTTACCTATGTTCCATGAGATGCTTTTCTAGAGGGTCAAGGGACTTTCTAAATAGTGAAGGAGGTGTCACTGAGGTTTCCGAGTATGGAAGGAAATCACAGTTTGATCTCTTCCTTTCCTTGAGGATGATCATGGCTTTATTTGGAAATGGAATGAGTTCTTCTGTTTGATGAGAGGCAGGTCTGAACTCTTGCTTCTGCGCCAAAATATTATGTGGTGGCATTATTGTAGTTTCCCTTTCTCATGATTGAAGGAAGACTTAACCAGGATTGAAGAAAGTAAAACCAAAATGCTCAGGTTTGCACATTTCTTTCAGTTAATGGCTTTCCTCAAAGTCGAAATGTCTTAATGTTCTTCTCATTCTGTAGTTTATAGGCAAGCAATAAACAGCAAGATGTTTGAGATGGATATGAAAATTGCTGCAATGCATGTTAAAAGGAGGCAACTTCATCAGCTGCTCCCCAGTCACGTGCTTCAGAAGAAGAAAAAGGTAATGATATATGTATCAGTTGTATGTACTAAAGGACAAGTGGATTCTAGATTGATGTTTAGGATCTCGATTATATTAATGCTTATCATCATACCATAATTACTAGCAAAGGCATGGATATGTTTGAAGTAATCCACTATTCTATTTTCTTCTAATATGTTGGTTTGCCATTTGGATGATAATTGCCCCCAGATGGTTGAACGTTTCATACTTTAGTGAAACCTGATATTTTAAGACAGGAAAGATGTTTAAGAAACTTGTCTTCAGGCTATGTAGAGATCAGTTTAGAACTGCAGTTTTTCACAGCAGTTTTCTAGGCTGCTGTAGCAAACTTTCAGGATGATAAAAAAACTGAATTTGGGGTACATGTTGAGATCAGATACATAGATTCATTTTGCATACTTAATCATATTTCTCACTAAGTGTGATGATAGGCAGTGAAAGAAAAAAAACTAGAGAGGTAGCTAGGCTTCTGATATTTTATAATAAAACTAAAATGCAGTTTACAAGGCTATGAAACACTGAAATGATGCTACCATAGAAATTTTAATTTCAAAACAACAACTCAGTTTTCTAGTTATTTTATTTTCCATTTTTTTTCAAAATGGCAGTGTCTTGAGGATTTTTTCATCACTTTTTATTTTATTTTATATCCCGCTTTATCTCCCCATACAGAAAGTCAAAGTGACTCACAATCAAAAATATTAAAACAGTATATCAGTATCTATTAGCAGTAGTAATTATATTTAATATATTCATATTACTATATTACAATATTAATTTTTCAACTAATAGCCATGATGAGAAAGAATGATTTGATGCAAGTTTTGTTGTGTGTTTTTTTTTAAAAAAAATAGTATGTTTCTGAAGTGGGACCCAAATACTCCAAAGGCACCAGGTCTCATCGTATTTTAGAAACTAAACAGGTTCAGTCCTCTGATTATTCTTTGCCTAAGAAAACCTCATGAAATTCATGGGATCACCATACGTTTCTGAAACATACACATACTAGAGTTTTTTTTGTGTTGGGAGATGCTTCACAATATACACCCCATATTAGTCCCACACTGTTGGAAAAAGGGGGTGTGGATTGTTAAGGAAATTGAACAAAGTCCATAATTTGGGAGAAGTGTGTACACATGGCTTTTCACAATGTCATATAGGACATGTGATTACATTTCATTCAAGTCTCCTTAAATTTTATCTCCTTTTGAAAAGCTTTTGTGATTTATTGTTTTATTGGTTTCAGCATTCAACAGAAGGAGTGAGGTTGACAGCACTGAATGACAGCAGCCTAGACTTATCCATGGATAGTGATAACAGCACATCTGTGCCTTCTCCTACCAGTGCTATGAAGACAAGTCCATTGAACAGTTCTGGGAGCTCTCAGGGGTATGTACCTCCAGTATTAACTTGAGTGTACCACCAGGTGTACATTTAGGTATTTGTTTTGTAAAACCTATTCAAAATCATACTGTCTGATGAGATATGGTTCATACTGTAAGGCATATTTACTACCATACATTTTTTGGGTGAACTCTACGGTGAATATACAGAGTTATCTCATGGTTTTCTTCATATTAAGCATTCTATGAGCAGGTTATCAAAGTAAATTGATGTTAATCTGCCTTGAGCTGTCTTAAACATATCTGTTAGAAATGTGAAAGGAATCCCACCTTGAATAAAAGCAAAAATTTTAACTATATTGGGGTTCTGTATCTGTTATCTAAAGGCCTTGCTTGCTGGGGCCAATCTCTACAGCTTTTCAGTTTATTTTTAGTTCTGTTAAATGACAGTAAGGTTTGAAATACTCGACAAACTATAAGAAAAATCTAATAAATGGGCCCTTTGATAGTGATATTTCTATTCCTGTTACGTTCTTACACCATCTTCCTTGAAATAGTTTTATTGTCATTGTATTATTTCACAATGAAATCAAATGCTTTTCCATCACACATCACATAACAACACACCCATCCCTCCACACTCCAACCACCACTGCACCCCCAATGATTTAAGTAATTTAAATGTCAAAGGCTTCCAAAAAGAGCCTTAAAAGGTTAATTTGTCCATATTTTAAAATAAATTAGCACTATAGTTCCCTGCAGTTGCAATATTATTTGAAATAAAGAGAAGAGGTTGCTAGAGATGCAGAAGCAAGGCAGTTTTGCTCCTCTTTCTACTGTTCAGAGGATTCTCTAGAACTGCATGTTTGGAGACTCCTGTCAGAAGCATATCATTTTTATTGCAACCTGCAGAATGCTTTTCCTCCAGAATTATCAACAAGGATGGTTGTAACTGTATGATGAACTGGAATTTGTATAGGTTTTTAATTAAGGCATGAACAATTGATGAGCCATTGTGAATATATCTCATTGACCATGTATTGTGGTCTAGTAGCTTAAACTAGATTAGTTTTGACATAGTAAGGAAGTATTTGGAAGCTTATCAACGATGATAATGGTTTACTGATCAACTGTTGTAGGGATGTTTTGTAAGTTTGCTGTAGTTCATTGCTATGTTCTGTTTTTTATTATTTTAGCAGAACTAGTCCTGCTCCAGCTGTGACGGCAGCTTCTGTGACCAACATACAGGCTTCTGAAGTCACTGTGCCACAAACAAATTCCAGTGAAAGCTCAGGGGGTAGGAAATCAATATAATTCTGCTGTTTTCTAAATTTCTTGTCCATTAAACCAAACCTCCCCCCTCCCCCAACAGGCTCACTATTATTATCAATAGACGTGTGCTACTTGACAACAACTTTTCATGTTTAACGATTGTTTGCAATTCTGAAAAAAGTGTATAAAATACAAACCACATAATTGTGCTGGTCTGACATGGAGCTGATGGAAATTTGTAGATTAATAGGGAGCCTCCCCATTTTAAGTCTACACATGATAATTCAGGCACTTGGGATAAGGGATCTCCACTTACTCAGAAGGTACTAAGGGCCTTCTACTCCTGAAAAAATCAAGATGATAACTTTGAATTATCAATAATTATCAGATGATATCCATCAGAAGTATCTACATGAAAGCTGGGAGGGGGCACTGTATGTGGTGTGTGTCTTTCTTCTGTTTATTTGCAGAGTTCAAATTATATTTTAGTGTCAAGTCCACTTTCCTTTTTATTGTATTGTAGATCATTTAGTGATCTTATGCCATATTTACTCGAATCACTCGTTTTTGGGCTAAATTACATAGCCAAAAGTGAGGTGCACATTACATTTGATGGCACATTCGACTTATGCACATAAACTCTCTATCAGGCCAAGGCTGGGAACCCAGCTGACCTCATTCACAAGACCTTCAAAACCTCAGTTTTGAGAGCCTTGCGAATGAAGCCTTCTTTGGGAAGCTGCTGCATGTCTATCAGAATGAGGCTGGCGAGTTTGCCGGACTCAGTCTGATGGAGGGGCACATCTTCCCCTTGCCTTTCAGCTATTCCAAGGGGAAGCCACGCCTAGGATTTTTTTTTTTTTGCAGTGCAGCGTACACCTTCAGAATTGAGGTGCGCATTACAATCAATTGCACATTATACTTGCATAAATATAGTAATTATGAAAATATATCTTCCCAGGTACTTCAAGTGAAAGCATTCCTCAAACTGCCACACAGCCAGCCATCTCTCCACCACCAAAGCCTACCATCTCTAGAGTAGTTCCTTCAACCCGTGTTGTCAACCAACCACAGAGACCTTCAGGAAACACTGCAGCTAAAGTAACTAGCCCTGTAGTTGGGGTGAAGCGGACATCATCCCCTCATAAAGAAGAGTCTCCCAAAAAAATAAAAACGGAAGAGGTACTTTTATTTGCGGACTAGGAACGCCAGTCTATATTGCTAGGTAGCAGTACCACAACCAAAGTATTGATTCCATAGAAGTATCAAAAGTGTTTTTAATGAGCTTCCACTAGGCCAGTTGATGTTATATTGTGAGAAGGAAACAAAGTCTCAGGATGTTGAAAAAAGGGGTGGTTTTTTATTCCGCAAAATAAACCTAATGCATTCAAGTCTGGAAATATTTTTATGACCTTTTTCTTTCATCAGTTGCCAGACATAAGCTTTAGAAACACTCCTTGGAATTCTTGCAGGTTGATTTTAACACTGCAACTCCCCAAGGAAAGCTATAAAAATCTGTCCAGGTTGAAACATGTTGACCTACTTTCAAGAATCAAAATCTCTTTTTTTTTCAATGCCATGTGACTTTGTCTCTTCTCCACAGTTCATCTAGTGGTTGCTACTGTGTTCTTTGTTTGTTTGTTTGTTTTCTTTTCATGTGATATAGTTAGGATAATTGTCAGCATGCAGTGCAGGGAGAAAGTGCAATGCTTTTGTTTCCATTCAGCTGAAAAAGCATATTATGAGCTGGCACTTTCTAAAGACAAACTTGCAAAGATGTTCAGCAGATGTTTTATTTGAAGAAGTACTAAGTGAAAACTTCCTGAAAAAAGCTAGGTGTATGTGGATCTGTTAACTGCATCACCCTCTGAAGCTGTTATAGTAAGCAGTAATTGGCACTAGACCTGTTCTGTTGAAATTAAGTTTATATATATATTTCATGTTTATACACTTTAAACATGCTTTATAGCCTTGCTTTTATAATGATGAGTCGGACACTGCAAGACAGATTCAGTAGTTTAAAGCATGTTCTTGGAGCTAGCCTTTCAGGGCTCATATGTGCTGCAAATAATAATAATAATAATAATAATAATAATAATAATAATAATAATAGAACTGGTGGGATCACAAGCCAGAAAAAGTTACAGAAAATGAACACGTCAAACTCTTCTGGGACTTCCGAATTCAGACAGAGTTCTGGAGCACAATACTCCTGACCTAAAGATTGTGTTAAAAAACAAAGTATGGATTATCGATGTTGCAATCCCAGGTGACAGCAAGATTGAAGAGAAACAACTGGAAAAGCTGACACGATATGAGGATTTGAAGATCAAACTGCAAAGACTCGGGCACAAGCCAGTCAAGGTGGTCCCAGTGGTGATTGGCACACTGAGTGGAATGCTAAAGACCTTGGCCTGCACTTAAACACAATCGGCACTGACAAAATTACCGTCTGCCAGCTGCAGAAGGCTACCTTACTGAGATCTGGACGCATTATTCGCCGATACATCACACAGTCCTAGACACTTGGGAAGTGTCTCACGTGTGATCCAATACAACAGCCAACAGAGTGATCTTTTCTGCTGTGGACTCATCTTGTTGTGTTTCAAATAATAATAATAAGAAGAAGAAGAAGAAGAAGGGGAAGGAGGAGAAACATGCACTGGCAGATTATGTAAAAGGGAGTCATGAACAACATTGAGGGGGGTAAATAGTAGTAAATTGCTTAAAGTGCAAAAGACAAAGAGTGAATACCGTAACAACACAATCCAGAACAGAAGCAAAAATGGTGAAAGAACGCTCTCCATGAACAGTTCTTTGAAAAAATTGAGAGCCAAATTGACAAAGAAAAAAACATGGCTGTGGCTCACAAATGGAACTTTGAAAAAGGAAACGGGGGGCCTGATTCTGGCAGCGCAAGAACAAGCCATTAGAACCAATGCCATCAAAGCCAGAATGGAAAAGTCGACGACAGATCCGAAGTTAGACTCTGCAAGGAAGCAGATGGCAGATGAAACAATAGATCGCATCCTCAGCTGCTGCAAGAAGATCGCGCAGACAGACTACAAGCAGAGGCATAACACCACTGCTCAGAGGATTCATTGGAACTTGTGCCACAAATACCATCTGCCTGTGACAAAGAACTGGTGGGATCACAAGCTGAAAAAAGTTACAGAGAATGAACACGTCAAGCTACTTTGGGACTTCCGGATTCAGAGAGAGAGAGTTTTGAAGCACAATAGTCCTGACCTCACAATCGTGATAAAAAACAAAGTATGGATTGTTGATGTTGCAATCCCAGGCGACAGCAGGATGAACAAGAAATAACTGGAAAAGATGACACGATACAAGGATTTAAAAATTGAACTGCAAAGATTCTGGGAGAAACCAGTAAAGGTAGTCCCAGTGGTGATCGGCACACCAGGTGCAGTACCTAAAGACCTTGGCCTGCACTTAAACACAATTGGCGCTGACAGATTACCATCTGCCAGCTGCAGAAGGCCACCTTACTGGGATCTGCACGCATTATTCGCCGATACATCACACAGTCCTAGGCACTCGGGAAGTGTCCCATGTGTGATCCAATACAACAGTCAACAGAGTGTCTGCTGTGGACTCATCTTGTTGTGTTTCAAATAATAATAATAATAATAATAATAATAATATATTTATTTATTTCTTGCCTGCCTCTCCTCACGGCTCGAGGCATAATTGTGGGAATTGCAGCTGAAAGGATGTCAGTGCCCCTGGAGATTTTTAGGTGATTTCCCCAGGCTTGTTCTTCCCACATGTTTTCTGGTTTTACATGCATGAAATCTGCATGTAATATGCAGCTATGATGAATAGTGACAATATTAAATAACCAAATTCTTTCAAAAGCATGAGAAATACATGCTTGATAGGGATTTACCCCATGACTATAAGGTATTGGCTCCTCTTGCAAACTTGTATAGATTGAAGCATGAAAGATTTTGTAGAACTGGTCATTTTTTCCTCTACATCAAGCCTGCATAACCATACTCCAGGTGTTTGGGCCTCCAACTCCCACAAACCATAGCCAGCTTGTTCAATGGTCAGAAATTCTGGGAGCTGAAGTACAAAACACCTAAAGGGCCACAAATTGCGCTTAAACTCTTGTTATAACTCTTATACAGGCATTTGTGGAGCAAATATATTAATATTTCTTTGAATTCAGCTGAATATTTGTATCAAGTTATGTCCAGTTCAACCTTTAGTGAAAACAATGCAGACCTTTAAATCCCAGTCAGAATGTTTATTCTTCTGTCTTGACCTATTGTGCTCATAAGTATTTTTGTCCTGTTTTGTGACAGGATGAAATAAACGATGATGCCAGTTGTCTTGATGTGAGTGATCATGAGAAGATGGAAACTAAGGTAAAATAACATGGAAAATAAGGTCGTGCTCTGGATTCCAATTGCTCACAAAACTAAAGTGTCTTTTTACATCCATTTAATCAGGTACTTTTTGCTGGTGCCCTCTGTGGAGGCACTTGTCATTGGGTAGATGGCCTGTTATCATCTTGGGAGTCAAATAAAATAAAAACAGTAGAAAGTTTAAATTTCTTTAAGAAACTGCCAGATAAGAGCAAAGTGATTAGAGTGTTTTGTTAGTGTGTGCATGGAAAAGGTAGAAGTTGGATGAACCAGTGGAAGGAATGTGTGGCCAAAGCAAGGCAGGATAAGACACTGAAGCGGTAAGAGAGCAGGAATCAACTGAAGAAGTTAATGAACTCTTGACTCCCCTTTTAATCTGTTAAACCCCCAGTGGTTGCAGATTGGTCATCTGCACCTTTTCAGAATCCATCTTCATGATGAGTAACAATCCTACAATTGTGGGGTGCTCCTTGCTAGTTCAGAACATCCATTTTAGAGGGAATATGAGCTGCTATTGTTTGACAGGGAACCAGTTGAGATGTATTGGCACAGTGTTCTTGTTTCCATTCTCTTCAGGAACTACTTGACACAGATTCAGATATGGCTTCTCAACCAGAAACACTTCCAACAACAGTATCTCTGCAAGCTCCTCAGGTGAGCCTTCATTTTCGTTTTATTACAGAAGACATTAATAATGTAGGGCTCATTATTCTTCAAAACTAATGCAAGAAGTTATTTTACTGGGATTTTGTGTGTTTTCTGCTTTGTTGTTTAGCCCTAATCATCCACACACTCTTCATTTATTTTATTTTATTTAGAGTATTTTTATCCAGCTCTTTAACCACAAAGGCTCTCAGAGCAGCTTACAATTGTTAATTTGACAGTTCACTGCCCTCAAGCTTACAATCTTCATAAGACAGAACACATAAGGAAAAGAGAATGGCAATCCAGGAGGGGATTAAGTCCAGTAGATAATACTGTTTGGTTCCCAACTGCCAATGCAATGGAGGGCAGGCTTTGCTTTATTTCTGGGTGGCATGTCATGTTAGTGGATTTCTAATATAATAAGCAGGAGAATTTCTTACAGGTGACTCAGTGTCTCAGAATTCCCTGAGCCAAAAGCACATTGATCTATGTGCATCTTTGTTGCCTTTATTACATAATAGTACCTTTTCTTTTAGCTTATTGCAAATCTAAAACTAAAGGGTCACACATAAAGACTTCCCACAATTTGAGGGGGCATTGTGTGTGCTATAGCCTGGGTAGAGAGGTACAGTAGGTCTAATTTGGTAAGTTAGGCTCTGTTGTTTTCAGTGCCCATCATTAGTTGGACTGGTGAACATCGGGGCGTTGATGTTCAAGTATATTATGAGAACAAACATTCTGTGATAACAACACAGAGAATGTTCCGTACACGCTTTTCGCTCGGTCAAAATGCATCTGTACGAGATAGAAAAACAATTTTGCTACGGATTTCTAATCTTCGGGCAATTGGAGCCACACTAAAAAGAAAATCACATGGCAGACCTAGGACTGTGTGAACGCCAGACAATGTGGAAGCAGTAAAAGCATCCACTCAACAATTGCCAAGATGTTCTGCCATAAGCATGCCATGGTATTGGAGATATCAAGTTGGAGTTTGAGGAGGATTATGCATGCTGATTTAAAACTGCATCCTTACAAAATAACTTTAAAAATCCATTAAAACAAAACTGTTTTTGTATACTTTTCAGAAATAGATAGCTTTGTTCATTTTTAATGCCCTTTCAAAATTTGGCTGGTCTTTATGCCCCACCCCTGTATTTAATGGTGATAAGACAAGTATGGCATATTTTACCATATTCCTAATCTCATTGTCTAACTGTGTTTCTCTCTCTTTCTGCTTAGAAAATGCCCAGTACAGACCTTTCAGATATCCCTGCTCTCCCTGCAAATCCTATTCCAGTTATCAAAAATTCAATAAAACTAAGATTGAATCGATAAAACCAACCTCAGGGGTCCATAAACAGTATCTGCCAATTCAACCTGTTGTCTTCTAATACTGAAACCGAGGACAGAGGGTGCAAGACAAGAATGTGAACACAGATGGATTTAGGTATATATTGTGCACTTCCCTTGCTGGGCTGTAATCACTTGATCTGGAGGTCCAGGTTAATATGTGAAGCCAGGTGTACTATTAATGTGTTAGCAACAGTTACATTTAATACTTCAGAGGATTACTGCCTTTAAAAGGAGTGGGAATACTATTTCTAGCCATATTTGACTTACTGATTGGATTTATGTTGATGCATTGTTTGGAAGAGGAACAACTAGAACTAAAACTGGCAAAAGAATCCCTTAAATGCACTTTTATGTACTTTTTTATTGGACTATGACTAATTTTAGCGCTTCAGCTTGAAAGATTTTATTTTTATTGAAGAGATTCTTCAATATCTGTGACCTTCAAATTGGAGAAGGGCCTGATATATTGTGTACTGAAAGTAAAAGTATGCACTATATCTAGCGCAGTTACCATTAAGCTGCAGTAAACCCTTAAAAGAAAATGTCAAGGCTTGAGGTTGGAAGTTTGAGAAAAGAAGTATTGGGTATTTGATGGGGCATGATTAAGATGTGGTCTATTTTTTATTTGGAGGATTATTTTACAATGCATATAAATTAGTTATCAAAAATCAAACAATTGTCCCTTGACCTAATCAAGCCTTCTCCTTATTCCCATCCTGTTCCTGTCAGCATATAACTTGGAGGGAAATAATACAGAAACTTTTACATTTAAGGTATTTCAGTTTGTATGTGCGGAATAGGACTAATGCCAATTAAATGCTGGTGTTTTTTTTTTCTTTTAATGGGTCATTATAGCTACATAAGATCTATAACTGTGGCCCTTTGGCACAAATGACATGTTTCCTCCCCATTAACGAAACAATAAATTGTGCCTGTCAAACATAACCCTGTCTCATGGCCTTTACATCACTAAAATATGAGAGTTTTGTACACTCTTGAGTCCTGTCTCCATTACAAACATCTCAGATTTTAAATATAAAGGCAGATCTTGCTTGCCCTAGGATTTTTAACAGTTTTATTTTTAGATAGTTCATCTGAAAGTAGTCTCTCTGCTTAATTTCTTTTTTAAAAAAAATCACATTTCTAGCAGGCACTTACAAGATCTGATAAACTTTCCTTATCCAGTTGTCTTTGTTTTGTTCTGTAGAACTATAAAAAATGATTAGCAGCAGCATTGTTTAGAAGAGAAGGAAATCTCTCATGGCTAAGCAGCAGAAAAAGTGAGGAATGCCAGTGATTGATTATCAGACAGAGATAAACTATATGTGACTTTGATTCAGTCAAAATTAAGTGGGATGGTTAAGTTGCCCTTCCCATATTTTTTCTGATCAGCATGTTTAATGACTTCTTTCCCTGCATTGTGCTCAGTTCTCCTTCATGTGCATTTCCATGTTGAGGTAAAAACGACTCACTCTTCCCCTGTTCCCAATAAGTTAATTTTCCCAAAGTCCAGAGATTGTAGCTTATTCCCTACCTCCCCAGCTGTGCAGTTACCAAGATCTTTTATTTTCTGCCATTTTGTCTACAATGTCAAGTATACAATATTCTTGCCCTTGCCCTGTACTGCCTGCTGTAACCCAACTTCCATCCCTTTTTAAAATGCTCCCTCACTTTCCTCTCCTTTCCTCCCCTTCCCCCTTCCACACAATCCAAAAGGTTTAACTAACAGTTGAAGTGTACAAGCTGTCTGTGTATTTTGTGTAGCTATGGAGTTTAGATCGAACTTGCCAGGCACAAATTTAGTCTCGTTTTGTTTACACATCAGGAATTTTTTTCCCCCCATTTTATTAAACGTTTCATGTATCTGCACCCAAGTTTTGCCAAGCTGGGAACTTGGAGTCTTTTCTGTATAGTGACTTTTTAATTCTAGTTTTCATAACCTGGAGATCAGACTGTTGCTTTCGCATGATGTACGTAGGTGTCTCATGACTGGAGTTGCTTTGTTTTATAGTATCTGTACTCCTTGTATTTTTCAAGAGCTATTTTGTAAACAGATGATGTATTTCTCCATGGAAAACAATAAAAAAACAGCACAATCCCACAGTCGCTTGGCTTCTTTTGAATGTCTAAGATGAGCTCTCAGAAGGCTCACACTAACTTGAAGGAAAACTATGTATATGAAATGATGCTAAGAAAATACTGAATAAAACAGTCAGTGTATTGTCGAAGGCTTTCATGGCCGGAATCACTCAGTTCTTGTGGGTTTTTTCGGGCTATATGGCCATGTTCTAGAGGCATTTCTCCTGACGTTTCGCCTGCATCTATGGCAGGCTTCCTCAGAGGTCTGCTGGAGCTGGGAACAAAGGGGTTTATATATCTGTGGACAGAGCAGGGTGAGACAAAAGGCTTTTGTAAGTTGGGCTAGGTGTGAATCTTTTCAACTGACCACCTTGATTAGCATACAATGGGCTGACTGTGCCTGGAGCAAACTCTTAATGAAAGGTGCTTAGATGTCCCTGCCTGTTTTTCTCTCTGCTGTTTTAATTTTAGAATTTTTTAATACTGGTAGCCAGATTTTGTTCATTTTCATGGTTTCTTCCTTTCTGTTGAAATTGTCCACATGTTTGTGGATTTCAATGGCTTCTCCATTGAAATCCACAAACATGTGGACAATTTCAACAGAAAGGAAGAAACCATGAAAATGAACAAAATCTGGCTACCAGTATTAAAAAATTCTAAAATTAAAACAGCAGAGAGAAAAACAGGCAGGGACATCTAAGCACCTTTCATTAAGAGTTTGCTCCAGGCACAGTCAGCCCATTGTATGCTAATCAAGGTGGTCAGTTGAAAAGATTCACACCTAGCCCAACTTACAAAAGCCTTTTGTCTCACCCTGCTCTGTCCACAGATATATAAACCCCTTTGTTCCCAGCTCCAGCAGACCTCTGAGGAAGCCTGCCATAGATGCAGGCGAAACGTCAGGAGAAATGCCTCTAGAACATGGCCATATAGCCCGAAAAAACCCACAAGAACTGAGAAAACAGTCAGTAAATGGAAACTATTGAGACTATTGAGTTCAGAGGAAAGAAAAAGAAAATATAACCATGCTAAGTGTTTAAGAAATGACTAAGTCAGCATTAATTATGTTTGCAGACTATGTGGCTTAATCACTAATAGTAAACTATGGAGAAAACATTTTTCTAAACATTTGCACGGGTGGTGAGATTTAAGCTTTTGAAATTCAGATTTTGAAACAATCAGTTTTGTGTTTTGAACAGCACATATGTGAAAACATTCTGTTAATCGTATGATTGCCAGCAGATGGCACTGTTTCCTTCATTTCTGTAGTTAAGGTCTCCATACAATGATGACAAAGACAGGGAAGAAGCCATATAAACTGATACAGGTGACAGTAAAAATGCTTGAAAGCATTATCACCTTTTCTTAGCTCACCAAAGCTTAAATTTAGTATTCAGTAGTATTCAAATTTGACCTTCTTAAACCATTTTATTGATTATCCCACTTTCCAGGTAACTGTCAGTTTAGTAGAAGTTGTTCTAAGTTAGTAATTTCTAATCTCACTTCAGCAAGTGGTCAGATTCCAAGGAACTTGCTTTTGATGTTTCAGGACTTTCAGGATTTCTACTGATTCAGTTCGTCAGACTGCATCAGGAGCAACTTTTCTCAGGAAACTGGGAAAAGTGGAAAATAAATCATACAGGACATAGGTAGAAGTTGTCAGATGTATAAGAATGCTCTACCTGTAGGGCTTTTTTGGATTTTTCTCAATTTTTGAATGTAAAAATCATTTAAATAAAATTTGTTGCAGAACTGCTATATCCAGCGTGTGGTCACTTACCACTTGTTATTGCCCTATATAAGTATATTATATATTTTATTCACACAACATATACACCACTTTATCTATATTGGGAAACATAGGATGTGTACCAGTCCCATCTACAAATACCGAACCAATTTGAAAGCCATTTTCTACTTTTCTCCTGTAAATCAGATACATTTCTGAAGACTTGTGTTTCTTGAAAGCAAATTGTCATTCATATTTCCTAACACAACAATATTAACAAGTCTTTTAGTTTTCTTTAATCATCTTTAAAGCATCAGCTTGGTATTCTGCAGAACCAACTTGTCACAAGTTTGTTGATAGAAGCAGATGCAATTTGAGAAGGTTCAAACTAGTATTTGAAATCTATAGGCATCAAACATCTGCCACTATCATCACCAAAAGAATAGTGCTAACTTTGATATCAAACTTCAGAGTCGATGCCTTGTTGTAAAAAGATAATACAGTGAACCACTGCTGGATGTCCCATCTGTTTTGGTTGATAGTTAAACCCTCAATGGCTTTTAATGAAGTTAGATATGTCAGATTGTTGGTACTAAATTCCACAACGTTTTGTGATCACATCTAGCTGAGGATTAGGTTATGGCAGGGTTATCTACAGTATTCCTTTTTTATCCATATACTATACTACCTAGTTTTCAGCACTACAGGGAAATTATTTTAATTTTCTTTAAGTACATCAAGGATTCCCTGCATGTTCCAATAAATATAACAAAACGAACTTTAAAGGCAAAGAGGAAAACTGCTGAATTCAAATAAAATTGTTTTATGATAGATGCAAAAGCTGTGAAATAATTAGCCTGTTGAGACATGACATGTATTAAATTGCTGCTTTTAAATAAGAATTCATATCCAGAGAAGAATTTTAAGCTGTAGTTTGGAAAGAGGAAAATTGAAAACCGTTGAAATATATAAAGATTAACAAAACTAAGCAACTACAAGGACTGGTGGTTGGAAAAGATCAAATTAGGCAGCATCTTTAAGTAGTCCAGTCACAAAAAAACAGTCATTGGATCTTACAGCTGTGTGTACACATCTCAGGTATAATGGAGTCTTCTGCACTACGTATTAGACTTTTATACAAAAGTAATGGGAGGGAACTTACTGGG
This sequence comes from Anolis sagrei, assembly GCF_037176765.1. Taxonomy (NCBI): domain Eukaryota; kingdom Metazoa; phylum Chordata; class Lepidosauria; order Squamata; family Anolidae; genus Anolis; species Anolis sagrei. Next base: position 319,017,622 of record NC_090021.1, read on the forward strand.
ACAGCTTCACTGTCTAGACATATATTGGGATAAACTAGTAGTAGATGATACTGGAGATAATGAGTCCAAATATATAAGTATCTTCAGGCTGCTGATAACACTACTGTTTTGAGAGTGGAACATGAATAAGCAACAGAATGCAAACCAACAAAACAGTAGTCACACAGACTTGGTTTGTGTTGTCAAAGGAGTACCATTCATGTCTTGGAAAGCAATTCTATGGCGATGCTTTACCTCTGTGACGAAGCCTTTGGAGAACATAGATAGATTTGGAATGATGTGCAATGACTATTGGAATGGCTCAGATTATGCTTGAGGATTACATGATTAATTGTGAAGATACTGACTTCAATGTTTTTAATTGTTTTAATTTATTTTATAATTCTATCTAAATGTTTATTTTAATTGTACGTTTTATGGCATCAAATAGTTGCCTATGTGTAAGTCACCTTGAGTCCCCTCCGGGATGGAGAAAGACGGAGTACAAATGTCGTAAATAAATAAATAAATAAATAAATAAATAGATTGTCTAGGTTTAAATCAAAATGTGACATTTTGTGTAGTAGTGAGGGTGGTAGTAAGGTGTTTATTGTAATAATTAGAAGTCTTCCTACAACCTGCAACATGTGCCTATTGAAAGTATTTTCAGCGTAAGAGTTGGCATGGTTAGCAAATAGCTCGCATAACAAGCCTTGAAAACACGATATCCAATTGTTAGAAGTATGTGTGGGACTTTCTTTTAGAATTGTAACTTTTTTTTGTCCTGTCAGAAGTGACTCCTGGTGTGAGAGAATTGGCAGATGCAGGGTTTTTTTTGTCATGTCAGGAGCGACCTGAGAAACTGCAAGTCGCTTCTGGTTTGAGAGAATTGGCCGTCTGCAAGGACATTGCCCAGGGGACGCCTGGATGATTTGATGTTTTTATCATCCTTGTGGGAGGCTTCTCTCATGTCCCCGCATGAAGAGCTGGAGCTGATAGAGGGAGCTCATCTGCCTCTCCCCGGATTCGAACCTGCGACCTGTCGGTCTTCAGTCCTGCCGGTACAGGAGTTTAACCCTGCGCCACTGGGGGCTCCAGAATTGTAACTAGAAAATCGATACTCGGGTTTGCTCTTGAAAAATGTTGGTATGTTGGGCAGATATTCTGCCAAATAAATTGGTATCTATAGCAGTGAAGACCATTGAACCAAAATGAATAGACACAAATAGAAGGAGACACAGAATGGTCTTGTGTTGACCATATACCCGCTAAATTAATTGTAATGAGTCAGAGAGGCAATGTTATGCCCCTTAGACCTTCTAAAGTACCCTACATATTCGAGTATAAGCTGAGGCACCTAATTTTACCACAAAAAATGGGAAAATGTATTGACTTGAGTATAAGCAGAGGGTGGGAAATGCAGCAGCTACTGGTAAATTTCAAAATAAAAATAGATACTAATAAAATTACATTAATTGAGATATCAGTCGGTTAAATGTTTTTGGTTTTTACGTAAAACCGTAATTTAAGATAACACTGTCCAACTCTGATTAAACCAAACCATTATTCTTACCTTCAATGTAAATGTGCTTACGTATCCTTCCAATAATAATAGAGTAAAATAATAAATGTATTTAAAACAATAATAATAGAGTAAAATAATGGAAATATAATAACAATAATAAATGTAATAATAATAAAGATAATAAATGTAACAACAACAACACTGAAATAATAAATAACCTTGATTCGAATATATGCAGAGGAGGACTTTTTCAGCCTAAAAAAAGGACTGAAAAGTCAGCATATACTCAAGTATATATCGTAGTACTACCCATGGATCTCAGTTCCTTATTTTTCTGAAAATTCACCACTCCATGGACCACCACTTTGAGTAGGAATCCTTCAGAGCAGACTTTTTCAAACATTTCATATTGTGACTCACTTTTTAGACATGCATCATTTTGTGACACAGTAATTAAGTTTTCCTAACAAGCCAGAAGTTAAACCAACCTCTTATAGGAGATAAAGGCACGTGCATAAATTGTAATATGGAAATGTATGGGAACACAGCATATCTCATGAACACCTAGCATTTACAGTTTTAAAAATACGTGATTTATTGCTTATTTCACATAGACTCAAAGGTTTCTTGTTATGTTCATGCAACACACTTAGTGCAGCCAAAGTGTCATGACAAACAGTTTGGAAAGTTCTGCTTTAGAGAGCCATAGTTCCAAACAAACTGTCAATACAATTGACCCCAGTTTGCTTCTGGTTTAGAAAAGAAGAGGGTTTCTGTTTCTGTTTTTGATCTTGAATAGTAGTAATTTTTAAAGAGTGAATTGCCACTCCTGGAAGGTGCCAGAGGAGACTGTTTCTAACTTTTGTTCAGGCCCAGAATAAAAGAAGTCAGGAGAAGGTTAAGAGCAAGGGCTTCAAAGCCAATTTTGGGGGCTATATATGCCTTCATAATTCCACTTTACCCAATTCTGTAATACATATTTTCCAATCTAGGGAATTTTGGCTAGCGATTTTCTATCACCAGCTTCCTGTATTAAAAAAACACTATTTTCCTGTATTGAACACGCATCTCTTCTTTTTCTTAGATCAAGATATTTTGACTACTTACTTTCTAAGGTCCATACTGTCTGTGGTATAATACACTCTCCATGGATATTTTGGCAAAAGCACATACTGTTTTTCATTCCGCCTGCAGTAGCAATGGAATAAATTTGTCACTATTCCAGTTTTCCCTACTTTCAAATCAAACCTTTAAAGTCTCAAACTATTTATGTCTTGGAGATGAAGAAATGTTGGAATTTTGGACAGCACTAAAAATGAAATGACATTCTCACCCATTTATTAATACTATCCAAATTCAATGCTGACCTATGTTTGCTGGCCAATTTGCTGTTGCAGATGAGTTTGACCAAAGGAAAAGTAAGAAAGGAAAAGGAAAGGAAACACATTAACCCAAATGCAGCACCAAATGGCTGAATACATAGAAATAAAACCTAGATTTTGAAGATGGAAACCCTTTCATCCCTGAATCTGGATGGATAAATCTATCAGTTGAAATTTCCCACCTATTCCAATTATTTGTTTATGCTGAAATGTTTTCTTTTTCCATACTTGAAAAATATTGTGGATTTCTGCATGTTCCGATAAAAATAAAGAGAATCAGCATTTGCATTGCTCTCATATTCACTGGAGTTGTTAGTAGGAGATTGATGATGAAGTTGTTAGAAAGCGACATGTGCAAAATGCTCATCTCCAGAAGGGACAGAGGATATGTTTTGTCATCAGCCAAGAAGTCTGCCCCCTGAAGAGAACTGGCTCAGTTCAGGCATTTTGTCAAAGCTGTTAGGTACATGCAAGACTTGGGTCTTCGCTCATAATCTTACCTTTGGTTTTCTGCTGGCATTCCCTTTTAATTTGAGCTTGTTTTTTTTTCATTAGTTTTTATGAGCTTAATCACACCTAGACAACAAATGTCACTTTTACAGACAACTCACTTGGGTTTGTGTTTTAATATACAGCTGCAGTCTCCCAGTGTCATCTTTATTAGTTTTTGTAATATTTTATGGGGAAAGTGATTTTAACCAAATCGGATCTGGGTGGATATGCTTTCTGACACAAATTACAGTCAGGCCTTCACATTTTCATGTTTGACTGTTCTGGATTTGTTTCAAATGAATTGGTTGGGTTAAAATGTCTCTAGGAAGCTCTAAATTCCCCAGTGCAGCTCTGGTTAACTGCTGCTGGACGTTGGCCACGGAGTCACATTGGAGGATCTAGCAATTCCTAGAGAAGTGTCCTCTCAGAAAACAAAAATAAATCTTTTTCCCTCTCTGTTTTCCCATTTTTGCAGGGGTACTGTGCAAATGTAAAGGGCTGATGGTAGTCACTCAAATTGTTCCTGTTTAAAAAGAAGTTGTGATTGATAAATGGTGAATTGACACAATGAAATAATGAAACTGAAATAACACCCTGCTTCTTTCTTCAGAACTTTACTTTGGAGACTCTTCTTTTATCAAACTCAGATTATCAGGCAAAGGAATCTCAGGCTGGATCTACACTGCCATATAACTCAGATTATCTGCTTTTGAACTGGATTATATGAGTCTACACTGCCTTATAATCCAGTTCAAAGCAGATAATCTGGATTTTATATGGCAGTGTAGATGGGGCCTCAAAGCAGCTAGTGTATTTGTAAAGAACAAAATTCATATATACACAAGCATAACATTTTGAAGACCTACAAAAGAACTAAAAATATCCCTGGGTTGTTGTTTTTTCAGGCTGCATGGCAATGTTCTAGAAGCATCAAAAGAAGTCCTCAGTGGATTGGGTTGTGCCAGAGAACAATCCCTTTAGAGTTAGGAGACTTTCATGCTTCTATTCTGGCATATAAAATCCAGATTATCTGCTTTGAACTGGATTATATGGCAGTGTAGTCTCATATAATCTGATTTAAAGCAGATAATCTGGATTTTCTGCTTTGATAATTTGGATTATACGGCTGTATAGAAAGGGCCTCAGTAATGGACCATTTAGGAATTTACAGAATAAACATCTTGGAATTGGAAACAAAAATAGACTTGGAAGGCAATCTTGAATTGAAACTGGTAGGATGTGCCTATATGCCTATCTCCATCCTTTTAGCCTGGTTTTGATTGGAATTCCAAATGTTGTGGTCTAAACTGAATGAGGAGGCATTTAATTCCCCCAAAACACAAGTGCATGTCAGGAAGAAAAAAAAACAGCTACTGCTCTCGTGCAATCTAAAATAATCCAACACTGTGAACATGCCAGTAGTGATCTTTTGTATCAAATAGACTTCTGAAAGGAGGAACTGTCTTTCAAGACCAATTTGCATTCAGATTAAAAAGGGTGAGCATGGTATTAATGGTGTCAAACCGGGGCAGGATACTGCACACACAGACTAAGATCTAGCTTTCATGTGGATTCAGCTTGACTCTAAGGGCACACACAGAGAAACCAATCAAAACTGGCAGGTGAATCTTCCAACACTGGTAATGGGGCACCATGGCTCATTGCACCTGAGGGCAGTAGGACAGTTTAGGGAGGTGGTGGCCAGGAGCACATAACTCTGTTCTCTTGATACAGTAAAATTATCACCTAGTTGCCCCAGCTACATATCTAGAATTTGCTGCTTAGAGCAACATCATGGGTGCATTATCACATTAGAGCTAAACGAGTAGGCAAAGAGTATGTATCCCATCTGAAATCCTCTGGTTGCCTTCAGCAAAATTCTGGGCTTATAGTTTAGGAGAGGGGCCTTTACAAGGCTTAGCCATAGAAGTTCTGGGTCTCATTAAACTGTCTCAGAGTTCTGCAGAAGGTAGCCACAGGATTTCAGATGGGATGCATACTCTTTGCCTACTCTTTAAGCCCTACAGCACTGTTTCTCAACCTGGGGGTTAGGAGCCCGGGGGGGGGGGGTTGCAAAAGGGCATCAGAGGGGTCTCCAAAGACCATCAGCAAACAATATCTTCTCTTGGTCATGGGGTTTCTGTGTGGCATGTTTGGCCCAGTTCTAGCATTGGTGGGGTTCAGAATGCTCTTTGGTTGTAGGTGAACTATCAATCCCAGCAACTACAACTCTCAATTTTCCCCAAACTCCACCAGTGTTCGTATTTGGGCACATTGAGTATCCGTACCAAGTTTGGTCCAGATCCACCATTATTTGAATCCACAGTGCTCCCTGGATAAAGGTGAACTACATCTCCAAAACACACGTTCAATGCCCACCAAACCCTTCCAGTATTTTCTATTGGTCATGGGAGTTCTGTATACCAAGTTTGGTTCAATTCCATTGTTAGCGGAGTTCAGAATGCTCTTTGATTGTAGATGAACTATAAATCCCAGCAACTATAACTCCCAAATCAATCCCCCCTAATCCCCCCTAACCCTACCAGTATTCAAATTTGGGCATATTGGGTATTTGTGCCAAATTTGGTCCAGTGAATGAAAATACATCCTACATATCAGATATTTACATTAAGATTCGTAACAGTAGCATAGTTTCAGTTTTGAAGTAGCAACAAAAATAATTATGGTTGGAGGTCACCACAACATGAGGAACCGTATTAAGGGATTGCAGCATTAGTTAGGTTGAGAACCACTGCCCTAGAGTGATACTGGCAACAGAGTGAATGGGGTGAGAGCTGGCCCATCCCAACTGAATTTGAGAGGTTGACTCCCCCAGCCATGAAATGATCTGGCAAAACTGGCCTTGGGAATGATCAACTGGAATTGTACTTAATGCTTAAACACTAAGAAATATTAAAATTGTGTTGTTGAGTCCTCTCAGAAATAAAGCACACCTATCCTACACTTCCTTTCTTGGGAGTAAGCTACACTGAACACATAGAGGGGACTTTTATGTACACATTGTGATCATAAGGGTGGTAACTATCTTCCTATTTAAGGATATTTCAAAGCTGGTGTGTAGAAAACAAAATTTGCTCCCTTGAAAGTCCCTTCAAGTAAGTAGAATCAATTCTGCCTGCCAATGTTGAGCCCTACATTTAAAAAGCCCCGAGGTCCCAGATCTCACTGTGCCCTTTGATAAAGCTAGCCTGGTTCTTAAACTTTGTCTTCAACCTTGTCTTATGACTTTCACATTTTGGATCACAAATGACCATATGTTCCTCCCTATAATATTCCTTTCACACAAGGAAAAAGATCACAAGCGTGTCAGAAGCAGGGTGTGAATTCAATCATACTAGACTCTTAACTAGTACATTTAGGATAACCATCTCAAGCTCCGTAAGACCTGAACTTTGCCAACGAAAGCAATGGACAATATCATCAACCTGACCCTGCAGATTTTCAAAAAGGTATACATGAAGGTTTTATAAGTTTCCGTGCACATTTTAGTTTGCCACTTCAGATGTTATCTGGTGTAATAATATAGCCAGGTTTTTGCTCGGAAAGAAGGCGAAGCATTGAAGATTTTCTCTCTTGCCTGCTTTGCTGAAACCAACTCCCTGGAAATCTTCTCTGTTTAAAAATCTCACACTTCTTCTGGTATTTACGCTGCAGGTTTGTCCTTAGCATATACAAACACGACAGAAGGCAGATTTTATTTATGGCAAGGTGCTCAAGGTCCACTATCTGTTTTGCTCCTGGTTCTTCTTCTTGCAGCCTCCTGTTTTCAAATCCTATAAATGCCGCTGACTGGTTCTGTACACAGCTGAATATGTATGAGTCCTTTATTTAAACAACTTTGTATATTTTTTTACTGATAAACTCTGAGCTGAAATATGGACAACCCTGATATGAGAAGCTGCTTGGGCCTAGTGAATGTTCTGGCACTGTGCCATTTCTCCTCTCTTCCCCCGCACCCGTACGCTCACACCCCTCCGTTGTCTTTGTCATATTTTGAACTTTATATAAGCACCTTCCATCATCTGATTTCAAAGCTTTTGGCAAACATTAATTAAGCTTCACAACAGCCCTAGGAGCTAAACAAATATTGGACCATAGGAGTAAGATGCATATTAGATGGGTAAAGGAAGATAGAGAGGTTGCAATTTGACCAAGGTCACCCAGGGAGTCAGCAACAGGACTGAAAAGTGCACAGAGATGGACGTGGAATCCCTAATTCTCTCACTTTCTCTCCTACCCACCCCCTCCACTCCCTGCTGTCTTGAACGTTGCTAGTTGATCTCTTCGTGCATATGAATGAGCTTGGTAGAGTGATGCCTGCATGCCAAGAACACTGGAGGGAAATGCAGAATATTGTCCTGCTTCTTAAGAATTTTTCTATCATTTAAAGTCTTAGGACCTCTTCACATTGAGCATTTTTGCCCTGCTTTGCTGCTTTTATTCATGGCAATGATGGTGCCTGTTGTATGTTATCACACGACACATGGCTGACGGTGCCCACATTCCTCCCAAAGTGGGGTGGAAGCCCCAAAAGGTGCTTTCACCACTATGGAGAAGAAGGTGTAGTTTGGGTAGTTCTGTTGGAGCTACCTGCCTTTTCCTCCCCTTTTTGCCATATGATGGCAGAAAAGGGAGCAAGACAACACACGTTTCTGCCTTTCTGCCATCTGATGGGGACAGGGTGCCAACCTGGGCACCCTGTCCCATCCCTACCCCCTAATAGAGGAAGGAGGGAGGGTGTGCCAGGTGCCATAAGCAGCCTCACACACCTTCACTTTTGTGGAGCAATGGCGCAGCCCAATATGGTGTGTGAAGAGGACCCCAGTTCTGCTCCCATAATTTTATCACTGTTGCCATCATCAAGCACTTTATAGAGCCTAGGAGAGCTGGGCAAGGAGGAGGAGGAGGAGGAGGAGGAGGAGACATGAAAAAGTATATAATTTGTACTTATACACCACCCATATTTTTTTCCCAAATCTCCGAAAGATGTTAAATTGCATAATTGTATGATAATCCCCTTACACTGACAAACCCCAACATTACTGAATCTAATTCCACCTGTACATTAGGAAGAACTTCCTGACCATAAAATCTGTTCAACAGTGGAACTCACTGCCTCAGAGTGTGGTGGAAGTTCCTTCTTTGGAGGCTATTAAATATAAGCTGGTTGGCCATCTGTCATGGGTCCTTTTAGTGTGCTTTTCCTACATGGCAGGGGTTTGGACTAGATGATCCATGTGGCCTCTTCCAACTCTATGAACCTATGACTTTATTACTAAAGGCCCTTCATTACCTTAGGGCCACAATGCTGTATTGTTAGATGTAGTTACATTGATAGATCTCTATCATCATAAATACTTTCCCTGATTCTTCTCCTCACCCCTCAGTATTTATTTTTTTAAAACAGATAGCACCCCAACTGAAAGATTTTCACAGATCATGGTGTTGGGAAATGGTGATTACAACATTTTCCTGATTAAATGGCCCATTGAGACAGATAGCTGGAGAGACCTCTTGGGATGATGGCTCAACTGTATATGTCAATGCTAACTGTGACCAGGAGAATGTTGGTCATTGTTTCCCAGTATCTTGATCTGCGGGTGCCTCAGAAACCCTTCAGTTGGAGTGCTGCCTGGCTTAGCACATCGTATTGAGAGACAACATTCACACATTTACGACCATAAATATGAATTTCAAAAGTTATTGGATTATAAGACTGACTTACAACCTGAAATACTAAATAAGATGCCAGCCTAGATTTTTTTTTTTGAAACATGCACCAAGAGGTGGATTTGATGACCCTACTAATAGAAGAGTGTTTCTCAACCCGGGGGTCGGGACCCCTGAGGGGGTCACGAGGGGGTGTCAGAGGGGTCGCCAAAGACCATCCAAAAACACAGTATTTTCTGTTGGCAATGGGGATTCTATGTGGGAAGTTTGGCCTAATTCTGATGTTGATGGGGTTCAGAATGCTCTTTGAGTGTAGGTGAGCTATAAATCCCAGCAACTACAACTTCCAAATGTCAATGTCTATTTTCTCCAAACTCCACCAGTGTTCACATTTGGGTATATTGAGTATTTGTGCTAAGTTTGATCCAGGTCCGTCATTTCTTGAGTCTACAGTGCTCTCTGGATGTAGGTGAACTACAACTCTGAAACTCAAGGTCAATGCCGACTAAACCCTTCCAGGATTTTCTGTTGGTCATGGGAGTTCTGTGTGCCAAGTTTGGTTCAATTCCATCATTGGCAGGGTTCAGAATGCTCTTTGATTGTAGGTTAACTATAAATTCCAGGAACTACAGCTCCCAAATGACAAAATGAACCCCTCCACCAACCCCACCAGTATTCAAATTCGGGCGTATCAGATATTTATGCTAAATTTGGTCCAGTGAATAAAAATATATCCTGCATATCAGATATTTACATTAGAATTCATAACAGTAGCAAAATTCCAGTTATGAAGTAGCAAGGAAAATAATGTTATGTTTGGGGGTCACCACAACATGAGGAACTGTATTGAGAGGTCATGGCATTAGGATGGTTGAGAACCACTGTAATAGAACAAGTCTTGGCAATGGCAGCTATGCCCCTCCAAATATTGTTGGACTGTAACTCCTATTAGCAATATGATCAGTGCTGAGAGATGCAGTTCAACAATATCTGGAGCGCCATGGTTGCCCAACCCTGTTCTGTTGGAAGGGTTGTGAGGCCCAAGAGAAGATGCCTTCAAACAGAGAGGTCTCTTTGTAATGTAAGACCAGCTTCCAGCCTTAACTTTCAAAAGTTGAGGAGGCAGCAATCTTAAAGATGACCCAAAGGACAGAGGCGGCTGTTTCCCCTCATCTCAAAATGAATGTGAATTCCGTCCTTTTATTTGCCTAGCAATGTAACTGTGACTTTTAGAAAGACTGGCTGATATTTTCTATGTAAGGAATATTTTTACTATGTAGATGAGGCTCTTCCAGCTGATCAGGACACTTTGTGAGCACATGTGCAAGTCTGTGTGCCATCCATGCACCATCTCTATAATTACACAGCACACAATCAACTCTGACGTCCTCCTCTCTTCAAAAGGCCACTTCTAATTATCCCAGCCTTCCCACAGAATGTGTGAAACTTTTTGACCAGGCCGAATCCATTGAAGTAAACACTCTTTGGTCCTGAGCTGGCGGCAAGCCTTGAAAGCGATATAGTCCGAGCTGGAAGAGGGCCACAAATGGCTGCCTCGATTTTTGGCACGATGGAGCCTTCAAAAGAAAGCAGGTGCCCTCCTGGCATTTTATAAAGAGAGTCATTTCTGAATGCAAGAGACGTGTATTTTGCATATTAGCGTGAGTGCCAATATAAACCCAGCTGTGTGAGACATAAAGTGAAATATATATTTCAAAAACTAGGACACAGTATTTCTATGGAGTAATCGCAAAACATTTGCATATGGATAAGCGGTGTCTTTTTTGAAATGTTGGCTTTTCTTTGTTTGAGGGAATTTCCTCCCCCATTCCCTCATAAGTAGAGGGGAATTTTAAAAAATGTTCATCCAAGATGACAATACAATAGCCCAGACATGAGCTGAACATAATGCAGGCAGGTGTTCTCCAGGTTTCAGGAGTAAATTGCTGGTAAGTTGAACCGTTCTGCAAAACCTCAATCTTCACTATCCCTTTTTGGATTATCCAACCTGAAGAGAATGCAGTCAGCCCTCCACATTCACTGGTGTTAGGGGCACAGGATCCCTGCAAAAGTGGAAAAACTGCGAAACAAGGACTCATAGAATCATAGAGTTGGAAGAGACCACAAGGGCCATGCAGGAACACACTTTGCTGTCTTTTCAGGACAAATGGCCATCCAGCCTCTGCTTAAAAATCTCCAGAGAAGGTGTCTCCATCACACTCTGAGGTGGCATATTCCACTTCTGAAGAGCTCTTACCATGAGGAAGTTCTTCCTAATGTTTAGGTAGGATCTTTAACATTATGAGAAACTTCCTGATAGAAAGAGCTATTCAGCATAAGATAACAACCATCTAGCAATGTGTAGGTTCTACAGTGTGACTCTATGGTCAACTCTTTGACCACAGAGTTGTATTGGAGGGTCTAGAGCAATGTTTCTCAACCTGGGGATCGTGATCCTGGGGGGGGGGGGGGGAGATCACAAGGAGGTGTCAGAGAGGTTGCCAAAGACCATCTGAAAACACACTATTTTCTGTTGATTATGGGGGTTCTAAGTGGGAAGTTTGGCCCAATTCTATCATTGGTGGGATTCAGAATGCTCTTTGATTGTAGGTGAATTATAAATCCCAGCAACTACAACTCCCAAATGCCAAGGTCTGTTTCCCACCAACTATGCCAGTGTTCATATTTGGGCATATTAAGTATTTGTGCCAAGTTTGGGTCCACAGTACTTTCTGGATGTAGGTGAACTACAACTCCCAAATTCTAGGGCAATGCCCACCAAACCTTTCCAGTATTTTCTGTTGGTCATGGGAGTTCTGTCTGTCAATTCCATCATTGGAGGGGTTCAGAATGCTCTTTGATGGGTAGGTGAACTATGAATCCCAGCAACTACAACTCCCAAATGACAAAATCAACCCCCCCCCCCATCCTCACCAGTATTCAAATTTGGGCATGTTGGGTGTTTGTGCCAAATTTGGTCCAGTGCATGAAAATACATCCTGCTTATCAGATATTTACATTACAATTCATAACAGTAGTGAAATTCCAGTTATGAAGTAGCAACAAATATGCTACGTGGAACGCCCTACCTGTGGACATCAGACAGGCCCCTTCACTGCTGGCATTCCGGAGGAAGGTCAAGACTTGGCTTTAGGAACAAGCGTTTGGATAAATAGTGCAACGAAATACAGTAAGATGGTACAACTGAACATAGGAATTGGTATAAAGGATTATGATTGCGGATTCTGATTCTGATTTGTTTGCTGAGGCGCACGTTTATGATAATGATTGTTTTTGAATTGATATGTTTGCATAATGTGTTTTAATTGCCTTTTGATATTGTTGTATTGATCTTTACTGTGTAAACCGCCTTGAGTCGCCATTCGGCTGAGAAAGGCGGTATAGAAGTAAAGCAAATAAATAAATGAGGAAGTTAAGGGGTCGCAGCATTAGGAAGGTTGAGAAACACTGGTCTGGAGATTCCTGGGGAGAACATTCAACCCATTCATTTGGGATTCTGAAGAAAGAGGGAAAAATACTGAATGGAATGCCTCACATTTAATATTGCATTGATCTAGGTAGTGCACTAACAATTGTTGCCTGAAATTGATGCTAAATCACACTTCACCCTAGAGATTGGAAAAATCTGTTATTTTTACTATAGTCCCTAATCTACCAGCCATCATGGTATGTTTTTTCAGCAATAGTCCATACTACACAAACTTTTGAAGGAGAGGCCACTGTTGCTCCATTCCTAATGATCGTTGCCATCTGGTTCCACAGTTTCATGTCATTTCTGCCCCTGGAAGGAAGCTTTTTAGTCACTGCAAATGAAGATCAGCAACATCAGATCTTTCTTCTGGTGTGCAATACTGTTTATTTATTTCATGTCAAAAGCATTGCATAAACAAATATAAAAGTGATAAAATAGAGGGAACACAAGCAGCTAAACAATTTTAGACCAAAAATGGGCAACAGCAACCTCATTGCTTTAAACAGTTCTTCCTCTGTGCATGAGGAAGGGCATTGTGAGTTCTGCTCCACAGTTGCACAAGGTGGAGGATTCTTCCTGGTAGAGCCATTTAGCCAGATTGTCTTTTGATCTCTCAACACCACTTCTGAGCCTGTTCAGGGATTTTCAAGTGGCCCATTCTTGGTTTGCCCCTGCTGGTGACCTTGGCCTAACAACACAAGCAAAAGACTTTGAAACGGTTGAAAATCAACTTACTAATGTCCTGAAAGGGCTCACCAGCTACTACAAAGATAATCACCTGAAGCCTAAACCTGCCAAGACACAAGTGTGTGCTTTTCACCTATGCAACCCTGAAGCTAACAGGAAATTGAAAATTGCCCGGGAAGGCCAAGAGTTCAAACACTGTCCCCCATCCTAAATATCTTGCCGTCACCTTAGATCGAACACTAACATTTAGGAAACACTGTATGAACACTAAGCACAAAGTAGCTACATGCAATAACATCCTGCCGAAACATACTGGTAATGCATGGGGTGCAGACTCATCATTAATAAAAACATCAGCCCTGGCCTTGTCTTACTCAATTGCTGAGTATGTTTGCCTTGATTGACACAAGTCTACTCCCACAAAGTAGGTGAATATAGCCCTGAATGAGACATGTAGAATCATCACAGGATGTCTGAAACATACACCGGTTGATAGACTCTATAAGCTAGCTGGCATTGCCCCCCCCCCCCCTCCATGTTCAATACCTTTAATCTTTGCCCCAAAACATTAAATGGCCATGTTCCCTCTCCTAGTGCGTGGAAACTGCAGATACCAAGAAAGAGGAACTGCAGAGAGCAGTACTGAAGTATCTCTATTTGTAATGTGGTCTTCTTCTTTTCTTACTGGTTTCTGCCTTATCAAATAGTATTACCTTCTCATGGTAAGTCCAAAATATAACAGTTTCAGCTTTGTCGTCTTGCTTTCTTGGAGAGTTCCAGTTTGATTTGCTCTCAGACCCATTTATTAGTACAAGTATACCTAGAACTCTCTTCCAGCACAAAATCTGAAATGAATTGGTTCTCTTCCTCTTAGCTTTCTGTCCAGCTTTCATAATCATGCCATCGTAGAAATAGGAAAGACAAGGGCACGGTGCTTTAATTGGCAACAATACCTCTATAAGGAATCTTGCCATGCATCTCAAAATGTTCCGTTTCTTTAGTGATCATAACTCAGCAATAAAAGTAATGAGCTGACATCATCCTGTTTGCAGGAGACATATGAAGAATGTGAATTGTAGTAAATGTCAGGAAATAATACAGAATACTTCCTGCCATGAAGGATCCAAAGATGACAGAGGAGAAGGGAATGTCCACAGCAACAAATGACATAGACATGAGTGTCAGCATTTGATAGACACAAAAATTATCTCAATGATTGGAGAATACAGCTATATCCTTGTGGACCAGAAATCTGGACAGGTAGCAGCTATACCCTACCCGCATCAATAATCCCAGTTAGGCATGATTTCCTCTTTAGTCTCAACTTTCTCCTTCATTGATTTGTAGTACACTTTCTAAGTTTTGAAGTTTGGCAAGCTTGTTGTGTATCCCTCAGACACCGAACCACAGTTGTGGTGGTGCCAAATGCAACACTATATGATTGTTCTAGATATATCTGCAGAGTGGGAGATGGAGGTGAATCCATTCAAAAAGAACCTCTATGCTCAGGCTGACAAATGTGTTGCCAGCCAAGTTCAACCATTCCCAAGATGGCAAAGCTCAACAATTTGTACACTTTGAATATTATGCATCTATCATGCCCTGATCCAAAAAGATGATGTGAGACATCACAAACAACTGCTATGAAATTGTAGGATAGGGATGAAGCTCTGCTTGGTTATGCCTTCTGGATCATAGACTGAGAGATTTGAGTCCTATTTCAGAGAAATGCAGGGTATAAATCAAATAAATTATATTTATATTTGGTAGGTTACAGTCCAGCAAAATCCTTTACTAGCAGTTGATATGGTAGCATTTAGAAATTCATACAACCCAGTATTTTCTAAAGGAGGGGGGAAGATATGATATGAAAAGACGTTAGGAGTGGGCATTGTCTGTCAACTCATGCATGAAATTGATGAAGTAGTTTGTGCGATATATGGTCAAAACCCAACATTTTACCCCAACACACCCACACTTCCCCAATGCTACATCTCCTCAGACTCCTTGGTAACCCTATATAAATACCCACATCTATGATTAATTTGACAGCACACACTTCACACAGAGAGACATGTACAGACAGACAAGACAAGCACATACTAGACGGAAGATGGGGGTGGCAAGAGAGTGGCGACAGGGAATGCGACACCAGTCTAACAACTTTCATAATCCTTCTCAGTCTATGTTAGCCATCAAAAAGCTCCAAGAAGGGGGACAATATGCCTTTTAGAAGTGCCACATGAAGGAATTCATATCACAATATTCATTTTGAACCTTGTCTTGATTCATATCTCTCTGACATCCATAGGGAAGGGTCCAAGAAATATAACTGCTCTGCTGCCTCTAATGGATGTGTTTCATGAGGAGTCATTGAACACATTATCTGTCATCACTACTTCCTTAATAGGACTGTCCCTAGTCTCAGAATCAGAAATGATCCTTAAAAAGTGGACCGTCACAGAGGGAAACAAAACAAAAAGAGGGTGTTTTATTTTTTAAAAGGAAGATCTTGCTTCTTTAGTTATCAACTTAAATTTGGGGCAGTTGCTGTTTTCATCTTCCTTCTTGAAATATTAAATTGTTTAGCTACCTTGAATATCTGTAAAAGAAAAAAAAAGGCTATGAATTCCAGCAATCAGTAGGTGGTAACTTTTGAAAAGTCGAAATAAAGAAATAAAGAAAGAATAGACAGCTGCCACTTTCTGTTTCTGAAAAGGATTTTTTGTTGATGTTGTTTTTAAAATCCTTCAGTGGAACCTAATTTTGAATAGACTCTATGGGTTGTTGATATTTTTAATTCACATCAAGTAGACATTGACTTATGGGGAACCCGTGAATGAGAGACTGAAGATCCTATACACATGGTAAGACTCTTGACTTCTGTTCAACTGAAACAGAATTAGCAGGGAAAGCCCTACTGGAAAATAGAATGTGTCCAAGTCACTATACACGTATGCACAATTCTCAGCAACTCTATTTGCCACATGCATATACTGAGTTGCTGAGAATTGAATGCTTAAGACCATACAATTTAAAAATAAAATCATCAGAGCAAAAGAGCCATAAAATAAGAAAAACAAATTTAATACTAACACAAAGGGGACAATAGATTCAAGTGAATATGTCTGGATAAATTGAAAGATCATCAACTGCACCAAAATGAGCATATCATGGGTTCTCATCAGTGGAGTTATTAGGGTAGCGTGGGAGGTACAAACCACACCATGTGACACCATCTGAGGGGGTGACACCACAATCATTGTCTATAATTTTTTGTGCAGTAGCACATTTTTTATTTAAAACATTCTTATAGTTAGCTACAGTCTTGATTCCCTGTGTGGAGAAAGGAGGCTGAATTTGTCAAATGCTATGGTATTTTAGCTACAATATTTTGGTATGATCTGGTATGGGAGGAAGTTCATGAGTGACACTAGAAGTTACTGCACTGGGTGGCACCAACTAGCTCTCGAAGGCACTATCACTAAAAAGTCACTGTTTCAAATGGTATTCTTAGACTGGATCAACACTGCTTTATGTTCTGACATCATACAAGATAAAAGACTAGAAAATGCTGGTGATTAAAAGAAAGGAGGAAGTCCTGAAATCAATTTGAGTGATACAACTATAGGGTAGGGACGATGGTACAGTACAAGAGCCAGATATTGAGTTATGGCTGGAGGGGCAACAATTTTCTAGTGAACCGATTAATCATGTTTTTAATTATTTACGGAAAATGAACAGGGTGGGTGTCAATCTAATCTCCCCAGGGAGAGAGTTCCAGAGTCAGGGGGCCACCACCATGAAGGCCCTCTCCTTCATCCCCTTCATCCCCACCAACCGAGCTTGTGACAGGCGGGAGTGAGAGAATGTCCTTCCCAGAAGATCTTAGAGCTGGCGCAAGTTCATATATGTTTATCATGAAGATAGGCAGGACCTGAACTGTTTAGGGCTTTGTAGGTAATAACCTGCACCTTGAATTGGGAACAGAAGCTTATCGGCAGCCAGCGGAGCTGTTTTAACAGGGGGTTGACTGCTCCCTGTAATTCGCTCCAGTTAGCAACTTGGCCGCCAACCTTTGTACCAACTTCCAGGCTGTCTTGAGATTGGATTACGTAGACAGCATTACAGTAACCCAATCTGAAGATAACTAAGGCATGGCCCATCATGGCCAAGTCCCACTTCTCGAGGTACAGTCACAGCTGTTGCACAAACTTTAACTGTGCAAAGGCCCTTGGGCCACCACTGACACCTGAGCATCAAGCGTCAGTGCTGAATCCAGGAGGACCCCCAGACTGTGACCTGTGTCCTCAGGGGGAGTGTAACCTCATCGAGCACAGAGTTTTAGAGAGCTACCACACTGTTGTAGAACTGAAGTTACATCTAATAAAGATATTGCTTGGCTGTGGATTTTAGGTTTTTGTTTTGTTCTTAGGAACCACCATGGTGATCCCTGTTTTTTCCATGGTTTGGTACTGAATTTACCTCAGTTTGTTTCACCTAGCAATATGGATCTGTGGAATCCACTTAAAGCTGATGCAAGCTTTGCTCTTTTGCTCAGGGACAAAAACCTTTGTTCCCTTTATTAGCCAAAGTGCCAAGTGTGCTCTCGCTGAATACAAAACAATCGTATTTGCATTGACTTCTGGTTTAATATTTTTGATTTGTTGGCATTGTTGTTCTGTATTTGGGGGATATGTTTTTTTAATACCCCCCCCCCCCCCACCAAACAGGTGCTTGGTTTAACAATATTCGTTCCCTTTTCAGTTCTAGTAGATTTAATAGCATAGTAACTAAATGGAGTTTATATAGCTTATCCTGTATATATTTAGAGATAAGAAGTTCATTTAGGGATTAGGGAATGCTTCTTGTATATGCACCATTAAGCACAGCACATCTGCTACTGAGCTGGCAATCAGCAGAATATTGAGAAAAGTTATAAAGAAATCTTTTTGTACATTCTAACACACACACACACAGAGGCAGCAAGGACATTTGCATACAGGAGGAATCAGATCAGAGATTCGCAGCTCAAATCCACAAGGAGAGCACCAAATTCATAAAGTTTTCAAGACAAGAAGTGAAGAGGGAGGAAGGTTGTAGAGGATGGGGCGGGGGGGGGGGGAGAAAGAGAAGATAGAAAGGGAGTGATTGTATTTGAACTTTGTGAAGATCTCTTTCTGGTTTGGAAAAGTGGGTCAGCAAGATGGATAACAACAACAACAGTAGCAACGATCTGCATACTCCATAGGAAAAAAAAGTCGAGGGTTCCCTTTGTAATGCCGTGACAGGCTGCTTATTCTGTTTTGCAGGCTGTGTGATGAAGCAGAATAATAATAGTGGAGGCAGAAAACAAATAATAGATCAAGGGTTCTCCCCCACCCCAGCCCAGTTACTTCATATTCAGATGATGTGAAGGGCCCCAAGCCATGGTCTTTCTAATAATGCAAAAAGGAAAGAGCTATAATGAATACTTTGGCCCTGGACTCTCAAGGGCACTTTAGTTATTTAGTATTTGGGGTCCTGATGCCCCAATACAAAAAAACAAAAACAAACAAAACAAAAACAGGCATAATATCCTTTATAAACAGAATCGTCAACTGACCAGAAATATCTGGACTATGATTGTAATGACATAGAAAATTGAAATGTAATTGAAGAAAATGAACAATTGAAGAAAAAGCAATAGGAACTTATAGTTAGTTGCTGGACAGCAGATTGAATAGTCTCATATGTCCCTTGGACACCAATCTTCCCCAGAGTGATGAAATGTATTGCATTCTAATTTCCATTACAGCAATTTTTTCCTGCGGATTTATTACTGATCTCAGTTTAGCAGTTCAACATTAAGAAAAGAAAAATAATCACCACAGGATACTTCTAACATTTTAAAGTAGATGGTGAAGATATTGAAATACAGTGTTCCCTCACTTACTGCGGGTGTTCCATTCCAGGACCACCCGCGATAAGTGAAAATCTGTGAAGTAGGGATTCCATTCCAGTGGGCGGAGTCTCCCTACTTCACTGCACCCTCCTCATCACCTCTGTTGCTCCCTGCCACGGAGGCCCCTTCCTCACCAGGCTGGGTGCCCAAACCTGGTGGCCAGCCTGGTGAGGAAGGAGCGGGGAGCAGCAGAGGCGGCAAGGAGGAGAACGCCACCAAGGCCTTCTTCACCTCTGTGCCTCTGTGCTCCTCTCCACCTCTGTGCTCCACACCTCGGAGGCCCCTTCCTCACCAGGCCAGGCACCCAAGGGGCCTCCGAGGCAGGGTAGGGATGCTCAGCGGTGACCTCTTCCTTACCGCCTCCACTGCTTCCTGCCTCAGAGGCCCCTTGGGTGCCCAGCCTGGTGAGGAAGGAACAAGGATAAACTATACAGTGCTCCCTCTATACAGTGTTCCCTTGCTGCTTCCCATGAATCAGTGAGTCCACAATAAGTGAACCACAAAGTAGTGAAGGAACACTGCAGTTCAAGATTTTCTTCATCTTGACTGATGAGAGGATGACTTAAAGGTCTACTATTCATGGATTTCTATAAGTCAAAGTCGACTTGATGGCATTTAACATCAAAGTAGAGGGTGAAGATATTGAAATAGTTCAAGATTTTCTACATCTTGGCACCATCATTGATCAGAATGGAGCCTGCAGTCAAGAAATCAGAAGAAGACTAGGACTTGGAAGGGCAGTGTAAATATATAGATTTGAACACTGAACTTAGGACTGTTCATTTTTATGTAGGGTTGTGATATTTGGGAAGAAACGAAGGCAGGTAGAAATAGAATCAATTCATTCGAGATTCGGTGCTGGAGAAGAGTACCGAGGATACCATGCACAGCTAAAAAGACAAATAAATGGGCCTGAGAGCAAATTCAACCTGACATAACTGTGAAGACATGACTCACTAGAAAGGACAGTAATGATTGGTAAGGTAGAAGGCAGCAAGAAAAGAGGACAACTGTATTCTTTATGGATATACTCATTCAAATAAGTCACAGCTCAGAGTCTGCAAGACCTGAGTAGGGTTGCTGATGAGGGGATGACTTAGAGGTCTACCATTAACGGATTTCAAGGTGGACTTGATGGCATTTAACATCAAAAACAATGTCTCTTTCCATCTGAACATATATGATTGTGTATTTAAATTTTAGACAAACCAAATTCTTCCTTTATGGAGGGTGACAGGTGTCCATTTATGACAATATATAAACTGTGTTGTGTGTGTGTGAAAGAGAGACTCCTCATTTGTAGTTGCATTTCCATTTCTGTTTTAATGATTGATTTAACTTGATTATAGCTGGTCTGGGTGCGTATACTTGAAATACTGGTGATCCTAAATTCAATTTCCCCAAAAATCAGTGTCAGGTGATATGAGAACCTTCTGATGTTTCTGAGAGTCTACAACAAGGTTGGCAACTGCAACAGAGGGGGTCAGTTTCACCTCTGAACCATCTCATTGTGAATCAGAACTTGAAAGTTGAAGCCACTTCTGGTTGAGACAGGCTGGTTTATGGTGTTTTCAAAGGCTTAGAAGGAGGATATGGAGTTAAAGTATATCTAAATCTTGACATTTCTTTTGGAACTTCTTCGTCTTCAAATTTGGGTGAGTTGGACTTGAAGGATCCAAAAGACAGCAAAAAGGTGGACATTCATATGAGCTACAAGTTGCACTTTCCCCACCAGTCTGAGTGACTGCAAATCCAAGTAGAGTCTACTACATCACTTCCTGATTGAGGGAAAAGATCCCCCTGAGCCCAAAGTGGTCTAGAAATGGTAATAAAATGGTGAAATTGCCTACACAAGCCCCTTGTGTTGGGGTGGAGACCGATTCTTTTCAGGGGCATTTGAGTTTTCAAGATCCTTTAGAGCAGTGGTTCTCAACCTGTGGGTCCCTAGATGTTTTGGCCCTCAACAACGAGAATTCCTAACAGCTGGTAAACTGGCTGGGATTTCTGGGAGATGTAGGCCAAAACACCTGGGAACCCACAGGTTGAGAACCACGGCTTTAGAGGGAGCAATGCAACTGTCTAACACAAAAACAAACATTGTGCAAAATTGGCAATGCTGTAAAGTTTTGTCCTTCTCTCCATGGATCTGATCTTCTTATAATGTTAGGCTATGGCTTTCCCTAGACTTTTTCTCTGTTTCCCACTGCCTCTTTTTTCTTTTCAGCTTGTTCTTGTTCTTTTAATAGCCATTTGACATGCAGAAATTTAATTGAGCTAAATTTTGTTTGTAGAAATATATAATGAACATAAAAGTTTATCCCACATTAATTTCTGCATGTCACCCTGCTGTTGAAAGACAAGAGCAATGGTGGAGAAAGAGCTAGCAAACTATTACACTGAATCATACTCTTGGTCCATCTAGACCAGGCATGGGCAAACTTTGGCCCTCCAGATGTTTTGGACTTCCTCTCACAATTCCTAAAAGCCCTAGGCCCTTTCCTTTCACCCCTCAGCCGCTTAAGTGGCAGAGGGGGGAAAGAAAGGGGACTGAGGTTGTTAGGAATTGTGGGAGATGAAGTTCAAAACACCTGAAGGACCAAAGTTTGCTATACCTGATCTAGACCAATTCAATTTGCAGATGCTCACCATCAGATTCACAGAAATAAGTCTTGTTTCACCTTGCTTTAAGTAAGACCATAGCAGGAACTATAGCTATAAATCTGGCACTATACAGCATATACTATGCCTCTGAATTATGTCCCTTTGTTTACCAGATGAATAAGTGACTTGGATATAAAAGATGAAGCTGATGGTCCTCTACCACAAGCCACATTGCAAAGATTTCTGCTCTTAGGGACTTATGAGTTTACATTAATGGAAACAAGGGGGCTTTTGAACAAATTGTGGAAGTTTCTAATACTGTAGGGATTATCTTTCCTTTGTACTGACATGGTTATGATGTACCCAGTTTTCAAATATGATTTTAGTATCAGCATCTTTTATCCCAAAACACTCCAAAATCTGAAATTGTCCACATGGATGGATGAGATGGTGATACATTTTTATTTCTGATGGTTACGTACACACATTTCCTGCACAAAATTATTTAAAAAGTACATAAAATTGTCTCCAGGATATGCATATAAGGTGTATTTAAAACATAATTTATTTTTGCGTTTAGGCTTGGGTCCCATCTTCAACATGGCTTAATTTATTATAACTTTACTTACTTATTTAGGTGATTCCTCATTATCCGAGTAAGACTGTCCTCCAAGTGTGGTGTCCTAGCAGTGGGTATGTAGGTAACTGTGTAGCCAAATTCTTGACCAGCATGTTCTTCTGCAGTAAGGGCATCGGTTTCCAGGTGGAAGGCGGTCCCGGTCGGGGTTGGCTTGATGCACCTTCCTCTTGGCATGTTTCCCTTTCACCCTCCATTTGTACATCTTTGAATTCTGCAGCATTGCTGGTCACAGCTGACCTCCAGTTAGAGCAATCAAGGGGTAGGGTTTCCCAGTTCTCAGTGTCTCTGCCACCGTTTTTAAGGTTAGCTTTGAGCCCATCTTTAAATCTCTTTTCCTGTCCTCCAACATTCTATTTTCCATTCTATGTATGCAAATACAAATATTTCAAAATTGGTGGGGGGGGGGGGGAATACCCAAAATCCAAACCCCTTGTGGTCCCAAGCATTTCAGATAAAGAATACTCAACCCTTATCAGAGGAATCCCATATGTGTTGTTTGTGAGAGGACATGCATCAATATAAAATCATCAATGAGTCTGACTTGACTGCAGGTGTCACTGTTAGATCTGAAATCAGAGCTTGGTCTTTGATTCTTGCCATCCTTGAGAGTAATTTTTCACAGTTGTGAAAGAAGTGGAAAAGGGTGCCTGTACAAAGGAAGGGGGAAAGAATGAAATACGATTAACCCTCTCCATGTCTAGGTGTGTGTCTGCATGATATATGTACATAAAAACATCTCGATAGTTCAGTCAGTGATTTTACCTCTGGAGTTTCTAGGCTATAAGCAAGAAAGGAGAGGATGCTACTTTTGGACAGAAAAGGTTTTAGGAGTCTCACCAACTAAGAAGCAGCATTAACAAACATCCTTTGACACTTTTGTAGGATGAGAATGAGTAAACATTCCCAGCTTGAAAAAAAATTCAAATGCAATTTCAGATTACAGATATGATTTTTGTTCTATGAAACAGTCACCATTTGCAAATGCATGGAAATGCAGTATATTTTTATTTGAAACCGACAGCTCATATTTTAGCAGGCTAGTATTGAATAAGACCGTTTTGTAAGAAACAGGTCTAATAGGGGTAAGGAGACTGAAATCACCAATATGACTTTTTGGACTGACTCTTCTTGTATGGGTGAGACAATTTGGTGAGAAGTTTAGATTAAAATCTCACAGGGAGGAGGAGGATTAAATGTTTGCTTAGTTTTTAAAATGATGCAATTATAGGGTGTTGTAAGTTTTTCGGGCTGTATGGCCATGTCCCAGAAACATTCTCTCTTGATGTTTCGCCTGCATCTATGGCAGGCATCCTCAGAGGTTGTGAGACCTCACAACCTCTGAAGGTGCCTGCCATAGAAGCAGGTGAAACATCAGGAGAGAATGCTTCTAAACATGGCCATACAGCCTGAAAAACTTACAACAACCCAATGATTCTGGTCATGAAAGCCAACAATACATTGATGCAATTATATACTAAACTTATAGAAAAGAACCTGAAACGAATGGATACTGAATACCTCTTTTTCAACCAAATGAAACACAGACAGCTTCAAATAAATCTTCTCCTTCTTTGCTTCAACTCTCGAAGTCTATAAAGGCAAACCAAAAGATGTATGCTCATTTTTAATGTTTTTGGAAGAAAATAAAATGCAAGCGGTGGGAAACAAACTAATTGTTTCGATAGATGCATTCTAAGATTCAGGGTTTTTTTTCCCACTGCAGAAATTTGTAACAGAAATACAATGATTTTATTAAGAATAATGGCTGATGCCTGCTTATTCCTCCCACTGTCTTTGTACACACACACACACACACACATACACAAACACTTCTTCAATTTTTAACAGATTTTTTGTTTATTTAATTAAAGCATTTCCCCCATTCATGCAGAAACAATTCTGGAGAGGCTTTCAGAACAGTGTTTGAAAAGTCCTTTTAATGGAACTGTTTAGCATCCTGAACTGATGTTTATGAGACTGAAGTGGGATGTTGTATTTCAGTCCATTTTAATTTGGTTTATTTGCTTATTGGTCCTATTCTTACCATACTTGCAAGAAATCACAATTGATTTCTTGCCATTCGTCATAGGTGACAAATTCGTCTTTATTTTCGATCTTCTAATACTCTTGTGTCCCCACCAGAAGCTTGGTGGTATTTTCGCTTAATAGATGAGCATTTTTCATATTTCAAGTGAACAATGGAATATACTTTGCGCTGGCATGCATCAAGACAGGAATATCTGTGAATAATTGCCCTGTGCTTCTAATTGAGTGTGGGAAGTATTGAAGCTCTTGTTATTTTAAGGGAAACTTTTCCACGAAGTGATTATACACCATCGACTATATATGAGGACTGGGCTAAAGTGGATGGCAAGATCAGGACAATAAATTTTGGAACTAAAACAGCGCACATGCTGTGACTACCGGGCAAGATGCAAGGCTCTGTTTTGAAACGCTGGCTCGTGAATTCTTATTATGGGCTTTGCAACTTTGCCTCTGAGCGCATCCTTCCATATTTATAAGTGTCGACGGGAATAGACTCCTTCCTCGTTCAGGTGTGTTCAGCTAAATGCTGCCCCTTTAATCTTAAAGAACGGCTCATCTGGTACAGTTTTCTTCACTTCCCAAATTGTTCAGGGAAAAGGAAATAAAAGATGCATGCTCACAAAAAAGCAGGGTTTGTAGGAAAGCAGGGGGGGGGGGAGTCAGAGAGAAAGAGGAAACGGCAATCCTCCACAAAGATCTTTTTAGTGTCAACTTAAATGCACACAAATAGCAGATGATGATCTCTTTTATTGGGCTAACATTTATCCAGTAATATCCACACACTTTTAAAACCATTTGAGACCTTCTCTTCAGGTGTTCATTTGAATAGAAATAGCTGAACGAGTGTTTTTATAATTGATCCCCAGAGTATGCAATGTCTAGTGCAGCATAACCAACGTTTTCTTGCCCCCAATTGCTGATTTCTCTCACACACCCCCATTGCTACTCTGCAAAATTAGGATTTTTGGACACTTTTGATCAGGAAAATTAACCTCCCAAATGCCAAAAATCCCTTGTTCAGAGGTAAGCCCCATTGGGTTGTTGTGAGTTTTCTGGGCTGTATGGCCATGTTCCGGAAGCATTCTCTCCTGACTTTTGCCTGCATCTATGGCAGGTATCCTCAGAGGTTGTGAGGTCTGTTTGAAACTAGGAAAATGGGGTTTATATATCTGTGGAATGTCCAGGGTGGGAGAAAGAACTCTTGTTTGTTTGAGGTAGGTGTGAATGTTTCAATTGGCCACTGTGATTAGCATTTCATGGCCTGATAGTTTCAATGTCTGGCTTCTTACTGCCTGGGGGAATCCTTTGTTGGGAGGTGATTAGCTGGCTCTGAATCTGGAATTCCCCTGTTTTTGAGTGTTGTTTTTTATTTTCTGTTATGATTTTAGAGGTTTTTTTTTAAAAAAAAAATACTGGTAGCCAGATTTTGTTCATTTTCATGGTTTCTCCCTTTCTGTTGAAATTGTAGTAAGCCCCGTTGTTTTCCAAGGACCAAATGGCTAGGTGACTGAGGTATAGGATAGCACCCATGAATTAGTCTTGCAAATCAAGTCTGGTATTGAAAATTGTTTTCTCATTTTGTGAGCAACAAACAAAAATCATACAAATGTAATGTTCCTCTTGATATTATGGTTGTGTGAGAGAGATAATAGCCCTACAGTTAAACCATATATGTTTGTGAATTTCCAGAATCTCTCTTCTCATTGGATGCTTAACTAATTTATGTGCATGTGAATGCTTTCAACAGAAATTGTTGTCTTTTCATTTTCAAGCTATTTCTTATTTATGGTCACCATAAAACAACCCTATCATTTGGGTTTTTTTTTTTTTAGCAAGATTTGATCAGAGCGGGGTTTACTTTTGTTTTTTTCTGAGTGTTGTGCCCAAGGTCCCCCAGTTGGTTCCCAAGTCTGAGCATGGATTCAAATCTTGTTCTCTGGAGCTGTCATCCAACACTCAAACCACGGCAACACATTTGAACAGCAACGCTTCCCCTCATTTCCCTTCATCCGTATGCAAGGATATCTGCCCACCACACTTAAAATGACAGCTTTCAAAATTGCCTTGTCTTTCACTAGCAGTGGGTTTCAACAAGTCTGGCTTTGCTGGCTAAACTTTCCTTTCTGGATAGTATTGCCTTCTGGTTTGCTGAGCTGATATGGAGGGATATGCAACTAGTGATTTCCAACCTGTGAGCATTGAAAAACATACTGATATTCCGGAAAATGCGGTCTCAAGGTGAACAGCAGCTTTTACAAATAGCCCTCCCTTTTAAAGTTGAGATACAATCATTAGCCGATGCTCGAATTATCATCTAGCAAAGCTCACCTAAATAGCATTTTAAAAAAAACAACAGAGGGGAAAAAAGACCTTATGAGCACGTGATAAAACCAGTTAACATTTGTGTGCTGTGGTAAATGCTTGAGCAGAAAGAAAACACAGCTAGCCACTAGAGAGATCCACTTATGTTCATGATACAAGCACTACAAACTCTGGTTCTATCAAACTATCATCAAGTACAAGATCCATCTTTAATTTAATCCTGCCGAGTCGAGACTCATTTTATTTGTGGCTGTGCAGGGAGAAATTACGCTACTCTGTACTTGCCTCAAACTTCACCCTCGCCCTTCTTTCTCTGTGCTGTTGAATAGCACAAAAGCTGATGCTCGCGACAACCGATTCTTTATATTTTTCTTTGTGTGAGATTATTCAGATCGACCGTTACAAGGATTCTCCATGCGTTTTTTTTTGTATCTACGTGCACTGAAAGAAAGAAATTATGCATTCTTTTCCAGGTCCACCTCACATCGGCATGCTACTTCTCTCCCGATCTGGATTAATCTACATGGGAAAAGAAGGGCATTTTGCACGTTCAAGTCCCTGCACTTCTTTGACCCGGATGACAGAACCTACCTAAATTCATACATTCATAAAGCTTTTTTTCCTCCTTGCCTCTGTAATTCAGCATTTGAAACCTGCAATGAAATATGAATACCTCTGTTTTCGTCCTTTTTATTTCCCTTCTGCTTTTTAAAAAAGCCTTCACGGATACAATGATATGTTGGAAAGCGATTCGTGAATACCTGGTGAGAGACTCAAAGCCCTAGAAGTGCTTTTGCAGCAGAGATGCCAGGGGAGGGGCTGTGTGCCCCCCCAATTTGAAATATATATGTATGTGTAATGAGTACTAAATCTATGCCACTTTTCAGGACAAAGCCCTCCCAAGGTTGCTTAGAAAAGATAATTAAAACTATAAAGCGATTTTTAAAAAATGGAATTATAAAAACTAAAACAAAACCAAACTGAGTTCAGCTCAGAGCTTTTTTTAGGAGACTGCAGTTTCAAACTGATACTTTTAAAAAAGTCTTTCTAGAAACAGGGGGGCATATCTACCCCCTTTGGCTTCCAAAAAACCTGGAGCTAGTATTGAAAAGACCCTGGCTTGCCCCCCTGTCTGATGGACCTGGGTGGATCTACACCAGTGGTTCTTTACCTTCCTAATGCCATGACCCTTAATACAGTTCCTCATGTTGTGGTGACCCCCCGCCATAAAATTATTTTTGTTGCTACTTCATAACTGTAATTTTGCTACTGTTATCAATCATAATGTAAATATCTGCTATGCAGGATGTATTTTCATTCACTGGACCAAATTTGGCACAAATATCCAATACGCCCAAATTTGAATACTGGTGGGGTTGGGTGGGGGGTTGATTTTGTCATTTGGGAGTTGTAGTTGCTAGGATTCATAGTTCACTACAATCAGAGAGCATTCTGAACTCCACTGACAATGGAATTGAACCAAACTTTGCAAGCCGAACTTCCATGACCAACAGAAACTACTGGAAGGGTTGGGTGGGGATTAATCTTGAGTTTTGGAGTTGTAGTTCACCTACATCCAGAGAGCACTGTGAACTCAAACAATGATTCATGTGGACCAAACTTGCCATGAATCCTCAACATGCCCAAATGTGAACAATGGAGGATTTGGGGGGAAAATAGACCTTGACTTGGGAATTGTAGTTGCTGGGATTTATAGTTCACCTACAATCAAAGGGTATTCTGAACCCCACCATTGATACAATTGGGCCAAACTTCCCACACATAACTCTCATGGTCAATAGAAAATACTGTGTTTTCTGATGGTCTTTGGTGACCCCTTTGACATACCCCGTGATCCACCCCCCAGTAGTGCTGACTTCCAGGTGGAGAAGTGCTCATCTACACTGTAAAATTAATACAATTTGGCATCACTTTTACTGCAATGACTCAGTGTTATGGAACCACGGGGGTTGTAGTTTTACAAGGCATTTAGCCTTCTCTGTCAAAGAGTGCTAATGCTTCACCAAACTAGGGAAAGGATCCAAAATACAAGCAGTAGGCATCATCTTTCTATGTGGCTTGTCTACAACTTCAGTCTCCAGAAGCTGAAAAGTATCTATATTAACATTCTGGGAACCACAGTTCAGGAATGATATTGACATATTGGAACATGTTCAGAGAAGGGCAACTAAAATGGTCAAAGACTTAGAAGCTAAGCCCTATGAGGGGTAGCTTAAGGAGCTGAGTATATTTAGCTTGGAGAAGAGAAGATTAAGTCGAGACTTGATTACCATGGTTAAATATTACGACATAGATCAATGGATGCAAACTTCAAGAAAAGAGATTCCATCTAAACTTATTAGGAAGAACTTCATGATGGGAAGAACTGTTTGACAGTGGAACCCTCTTCCTTGGGGTGTGGTGGAGTCGTCTTCTCTGGAGGTTTTTAAACAGAGGCTGAACAACCATCTGTAGGGGGTGCTTTGATTGTGCTTTTCCTGCATGGCAGGGAATTGGACTGGATAGCCCTTGCGATTTCTACTAACTTTATGATTCTATTATTCTAACATGACCTGATAGTATCTGTTAGAAACTGAAAAGCATCTATAATAACATGACCTGAAGATGTCTAAGCTATATCAGTCCTTCACCCTCTCATAATAACTATGGCATCTCAGTTGACACAAACAATTTTATCTGCAAAATGTGCTACAATTTAGTCATAAGCAGACTTTCAGCTGATCTACTAAGCCTGTGCGAAGTAGCTTGCTTGGCCTTTCTCATGCAGAGTTGGCGCTCAATAGAGCAATAAACTTTCTCTATGATCATCATACCCACACAATGGTTTCTAAGGTTGACTCTAGCCAGGTTTTGCTCATAGTCAACTTGAATCCTATGCCATTTGCTCTCCAGCTACTGACAGTGGCAGCTTTTGGTTCTGCTGTGAGCAAGGCATGCATTTGAATTAGGTGAAAAAGCTATCTGTACCCCATATGTCTGAAACTATTTTGTAAGACTCATAGATACAAAGTGATATTAAGATATGCGAACGGCGACCATGCAAAAAACGTAAGCTTCAAAACACTAACCAATGACTTTTGGGAAGTGTTATGTAAGTCTCACAAGTGGCTCCAGGTCTCCGTTGCCACTTCTCCCCCAAAATGGATGTATTTGGTTCTCCCAAAGGGTCCAAGGCTCTTTCACTAAAGGGGGCAGTGAGGGGCCTCTGGGGTGGATGGGAGGGAGGGTGTGATGCCTAGCTGGGTGGCCGGGCTAAGAAGAAGCCCCTTCGGCATATTGCTAGCCCAGAGAGAGACAGGCAGAGACCATCACATTGAGGTCTTAACAAGAGCAGCCTCAGTATTCCGAATCAAGCAGAATTCTGTGAAATGTAGTTTAGGGCAGGGCCTTTTGAATTCTCTGGCACAGGGGTCACCTTCCCAAACTACATTTCCCAGAATTCTGCTTACCACCTTGTGCCTCTTCCTCCTTCTCCTCCCTGAAAGTTTTGGTGGAGGAAACCCTGTGTTCCTTTTCTAAAGGGATTTTGAGATAAAAGAGAATTGTTGGGAGTTAAATCAACCCTGTGAGGTAGGCAAAGTTGAGAGGCAGTAACTCCAATACTTACCTAGTAGGTTTCCTATTATTATTATTATTATTATTATTATTATTATTATTATTATCTGATACAAAAACACAGTATGACACAGCAAACGAGATATATATGCTGGATTTTGTATCACAAAATCACAAGTTGAACACTTCCCAAGCGTTTAGGACTGTGTGATGTATTTTTGAATGATGTGCACAGATCCATGTAAGATGACCTTTTGCAGTTGACAGATCATGATTTTGTCAATGTTTATTGTTTCCAAATGTCAGCTGAGATCTTTTGGCATGGCACCCAGTGTGCCAATTACCACTGGGACCACCTGTAGTGGTTTATGCCTGAGTCTTTGCAGTTCAATTTTGATTAGTATTATTATTATCATTATTTCAAAGGTTGGAGGGGCATCTATTGGAGTTGCTTTGACTGTGCTTTTCCTGCCTGGCAGAAGGGGGTTGAACTGAATGACCCTTGAGGTCTTTCAGTAAATAGCACAGTTAAGTTTATATTGGTTAAAATTCCCTAAAAATCAATGGATGTGCAAATCTTTCTGAAGGTTGTGGGGAGTAATGCCCTGATTACGTTGTATCATTGACAATAGAAATTCAAGGAGATAGCTCTTGCAGTTTTTTTTTAAATTCCCCAAAAATCAGTGTATAAGTGAAACATTCTGAAACTTGGGGAGGCAACAGTGGTAAATGTGTTCTACCACTGCAGAAAGAAATGAGCCCCAGAAGCTTTCCCACTTGTGCAATTACATAACGAAAAAGTAACAAAAAGTTTGTTATATTGTTATAGTTACGATGCAGACCCCTTACGATATTTTAGAAACACTTTAGAAATGATCTCCCCTAATTTAGTAATGAATGTTGATGGCACAGGCGTAATTTGAACTGAGATTTAAGCTGTATTTTAAAGGAACTCTCCAAAGTACTGAATTCTAAGCTGCAAACAGAATCTGCATCTCACACAGTTCCTATAAAGCAGTGGTTCTCTACCTTTTTTTGACCAGGGACCACCCTCCAACATTAGCACCAAAAGGGGTGGGGTTGGTTAGCTCTGCGAAAAGGAGTGGAAATAAGATAAAATAAAATAAATAAATAAAGAGGAAGGAGGTTTGTGGACTGGATTTTCGTTCTTGCAGCCCACTGCTGGGCTGCGGCCCACAGGTTGAGAACCACTGCTATAAAGTCTGAATCAGATGCATCCTTCATTATATTGGCTTGGTTTGTTTTTATTAGTATGTGTACCCAACCATGATTTCATATGGTCTAAAATGCTACCTGTCATTCTAAATAAGTTATGGTAGCTTTCCTCGTCAATGAAGCTTTTTTTGGCAGCCTTTGGCCATCTCATGCCAGTTTATCATTTAAAGAAACATTTTGCCTTTGGATGCAAGCAGGTCTGGATTACATTCTGGCTTGTCAGCAGAAGCTTGAATGCAAAATGCTTGTGAGCCAACCAACCTTATTAGCTTCTAAATAAAGTGGCCATGTTTTTTTCCTTTTCAGAGGACAGTCCTCTCTTTGGAAAGCTTAAAGGCACTTTCATGCCAGGAAGTGTGGACTCTCCATGTTGTATCCGGAACAGCTCCAGAGTTCTTTGTGGTACTTTGCCTGGTGTAGATGCAGCCTGAGAGAGTGTGACTTGTGTTTCCATGGCTGAGCAGGGATTTGAACCTTGGTCTCAAGAATTATAGTCCAACACTCAAAGCAGTACACCACTCTGGCTCTATGTGGGAAGACTGGTATATACCAAAACAAAAAAGAATTCTGTAGGTGCCAGTCTGTATCTTGCCAAATAGTACCTGAAAACACAAACAGGAGAAAGGTATGTATGTGAAGAGTTCTGAAATGAAAGATTTTCTTACTGTTTCAACCTTGTATGGTATTTAATTCTGTAAAAATAAGTTTGCCACTAAAGTTGAATCCAGGCAACATAGAAAAGAGAAACAGAAACTTTCAGCAAGTGACTCATGAAATGTGTTTCTTTTCTCCTGCATCTTTCCCTCTGAACTCTTTTGTTCACCATTTTGTTCACTCTCCTCCTCTGTGCTGAATAGTCGACATGGCCTTGATCCATAATGGTTATTCCCCAAAGAGTAGGTCAATTGACTCAACTATTTAATAATGTGTTCACATTCAGATAAACTGAGAGGTGATATGCTAGCCATGTTTAAATATCTGGAGGGATATAATGCCTCTAAGCTTGCAGGATTTTACTTTGGATTGAGTTTGTTTTCTGCTGCTTGAGACTAGAACACAAATTAATAGATTAAAGATTTCATCTAGACATTAGGAGGACCTTCTTTATTATACAAGCTGTTCAACAGTATAATAGATTGCACTGAAGGATGATAGAGTCTCCATGTTTAAACACAAGTTAGTTGGGCATCTTTCAGAAGTGGTTTGTATTCCTACATGATAGAGGTTGGACTAGATGGCCTTTGTGGCCCATTCACCTCTAAGATTAAATAAACTCTAGTTGGAAACTATGGGATTCGGATTGTGGACATGTAGGAATAGGTAAACAATTATATAACAGAGA
This sequence comes from Anolis sagrei, assembly GCF_037176765.1. Taxonomy (NCBI): domain Eukaryota; kingdom Metazoa; phylum Chordata; class Lepidosauria; order Squamata; family Anolidae; genus Anolis; species Anolis sagrei. The sequence continues at coordinate 319,050,578 of NC_090021.1, forward strand.
CCTGAGATTCAGTTCTAGGCTTTGCTTAAAGGTGGGACCTTTAGCTGAACAAAGGGAGTGTCTTCTTGCTGGTTCACCTGGAACGATCAGCGGCTTTCAATACCAATGATCATGGTATCTTTCTGGGTTGTCTCTCTGGGATTGGACTGGGTGGCACTGTTTTGCAGAGGCTTCAGTCCTTCCTGGAAGAACATACCCAGATGGTGGAGCTGGCGGACTCCTGTTCAACTCTCTGGCTGGTGGCCCGTGGGGTCCCTCAGGGTTCAATTCTGTCCCCCATGCTGTTTAACATTGATATGAAACCACTGGGAGAGATCATCTAGAGTTTTGGAGTTTGGTGTCAAATTTATGCTGATGACTCCCAATTAATTATATTACTCCTTTCCATTGAAAACCAAGGATGCCATCCTGCCCTTAAACCGATCCCTGACATCAGTGATGGATTGAATGAAGGCTAATAAGTTGAAGGCAAATCCAGACAAAACAGAGGTACTACTGGTGAGTCGGAATGCAGATCAGGGTGTGGGATTACAGCCTGTGTTACATGGGGTCACACTCCTCATGAAGGCACAGGTCTGTAGTCTGGGGGTGGTTCCTGGATTCATTGCTGACCCTAGAACCCCAGGTATTGGCGGTGGCCAAGGGCACCTTTGCACAGTTAAAACATGTGTGCCAGCTGCACCCATACCTTGAGATGCCAGATATGGTCATGGTAGTAAGCATTGTTCTTTGAAGGACTATTGAACTCTTTCAATCAATTACCATTTTTAACAGAGAGAAAGTTGGGATGAATCTGAATTGAATATGTCTTGTGCTGGACATGTTATTGCTCATGAACTGTAAATACTATTGTCAGAAGCAAAGCCTGGAGAAGGGTGAGACATTGTGGGAGCTGTAGTCCAAAGAAGTAACTTTAGCACTAGGAATATAGGGTGCTACCTTATAATAATTCAGACCCTTGGTCTGTCTAGTGGAAAGCAACTGAGGGAGCATTTACACTGTATGCTGCTGGCACAACATTAACAGTCATGGCTCAATGCTATGGAATCCTGGGAGCTATGGTTTGGTGAGGCACCAGTAGTCTTTGGCAGACAAGGCTAAGGCCTTTGTAAACTACAGTTTCTGTTATTCCACATGATTGAGCCATGGCAGTTAAAGTGGCATAGCCCAATATTTGGAAAATACCTCTTATCAGCCCAAAGCCAGCATGGCCAGTGATGGGAAATCTAATCTGAAGCATATGGATTCTGGCACCTGAACTCAAAGGCATCAGCCAGAAGCTTTTGCAGGACTACCTGGAGATGTTGGTGATGGAGCCTTTTGAATGCAAAACATGTCTTCTGTCACTAAGCTGTGTCCCTTCACTACTCATTTTGCTACTCGTGTCAGATGGTTCTAGTACAATTACTGGAGTCTCTTTCAATATAGATGATTATCCTCAGAGTCACAAGGGGATAAGAGCTCCTTAGAGAAGTGCTAAGGGTCAGCTGTAAAGCACATGCTTTGCATGTAGAAGGTCCAGATTCATTTCTGCAGCATCCCTAGGTAAGGTAGTAAAAATCCTGCTATTTCAGCACACCATGTGAACAGTTTTGGATTTTGGAGTAATTCAGCTTTCAGAGTAAGGGATGATCAACCTATTTTTATTTATTTATTTATTTGTCATATTTATATCCCACCTTCCTCTACCCCAGCAGGGGTACTCAAGGGAGTTTACAATGGTACATACGCAGTGCCTCAAAACAACAAATTCACCTAAAAATAGTTTAAAATTACAACATATTGGACATGATTAAAATACATTCAAAGTTAAAAGCATGCCAGAGTTCAAGGTCGAAGGCCATTCCAAGGTCAAATTGCACATAATTCTATATTTGGAACACTGCATTGCTCAAATTTTCAAAAGCCTACTCCCAGAGCCATGTTTTGACTCTCTTCCTGAAGGCTAGTAGGGGGGTGGGGGGTGGGGCTGATCTCATGTCACTAGGGAGAGTGTTCCAAACTGAGGTGCCACCACTGAGAAGGCACCTCAGCCATATTTGTGAGGCAGGTGGGACCGAGAGCAGCCCCCCCCCCCAGATGATCTTAATCTTTGAGATGGTTCGTAGGAGAAGATACGTTCAAACAGGTAGCCTGGGCTGGAACCATTTAGGACTTTATAGGCTAAACCTAAACATTAAGACATCAAAATTGTATAGGAGAACAGGGTAGAAGGTCAGCTGTGACCATCAGTGCTGTAGAATTTGAAGAGGCACAAATGGAGGGCAACAGAGAGAAACATGCCAAGAGGAAGGCATGTCAAGCCAACCCTGACTGGGACCGCCTTCTACCTGGAAACCAATGCCCTCACTGTGGGAGAAGATGCAGATCAAGAATGGGGCTCCACAGTAACCTATGGACCCACCACCAGTACACTGATCCTGGAAGACTATCCTACTCGGACAATGAGGGATCACCTAAGTATTACTAAAGACTCTGTCCCTGCAGTATTAGAAACTTCTGCACATTGTTCAAAAGTCTCTTTGTCTCCATATCATGTGCATGAAACAACATTTGTGTACATCAGTCCATCTGCATGTTAAAAGTGTCACTATCTCAGCCACCCATATGGACAAGTGTACATTTTGGAATGTTTTAGGTTTTGGAATTCTGGATGCTCAACCTACCTAGAAATGTTGAGAGTGAAGGAAAATGTCATGGTTTGGGGGAGGGGCATTCCTAGCATAATAGAAGACAGTGTTCTATGTTCACCCAATAGTACAAAATAGAGTGCTTAATAGAAGTGCCTAACAAAATAAAGTTCAACAGTGACAAATGCAAGATACCCCACTTAGGCAGAAAAAAAATGATATGCAAAGATATAGAATGGGGGACGCATGGCTCGACAGCAGTACATGTGAAAAGGATCTTGGAGTCCTCGTGAACAACAATTTAAACATGAGCCAACAATGTGATGCAGCACCAAAAAAAGCCAATGGAATTTTGGCCTGCCTCAATAGGAGTATAGTGTCTAGATCCAGGGAAGTCATGCTACCCCTCTATTCTGCCTTGGTTAGACCACACCTGGAATATTGTGTCCAATTCTGGGCACCACAATTGAAGAGAGATATTGACAAGCTGGAATGTGTCCAGAGGATAGCGACTAAAATAATAAAGGGTCTGGAGAACAAGCCCAATGAGGAGTGGCTTAAAGAGCTAATCATGTTTAGCCTGAAGAAGAGAAGGCTGAGAGGAGACATGATAGCCATGTACAAATATGTGATAGGAAGTCATAGGGAGGAGGGAGCAAGCTTGTTTTCTGCTGCCCTGGAGACTAGGACGTGGAACAATGGCTTCAAACTACAAGAAAGGAGATTCCATCTGAACATGAGGAAGAACTTCCTGACTGTGAGAGCTGTTCAGCAGTGGAACTCTCTGTCCCGGAGTGTGGTGGAGGCTCCTTCTTTGGAGGCTCTTAAACAGAGGCTGGATGGCCATCTGTCGGGGGTGCTTTGAATGCAATTTTCCTGCTTCTTGGCAGAAAGGGGTTGGACTGGATGGTCCACGAGGTCTCTTCCAACTCTACGATTCTGATTCTAAGTTATGACAAGCTCACTGAGTTATTGATATCTCTATATGACATTCCCAGTTCCTCTTTTAGGAAGGCTTTTTGCATCCTTTGGAGAAGATCAGGTCAATGTTAGTGGAATCCCCCTCCCCCTCTTCTTTTTTTTACAAAGCCCTCTTTGATCTGTTCTGCCGATTGAGCCGTCCAGTTGACTGGAAAGGGCTGACAGCAGAGCGAACCCTGGCCTGAGAGCAGAGCAGCTCCCCAGCCAGCTGGAGAGAGCATGGGCTTGAGCCAGGTAATTATCGCCTGGTGCAGAGGTCGGGAGCCTCCAAGAGACTGAGATACTAATGAAACACAAATGGGACATCTGTGTTCCGGAGTTCAGCAAAGCATAGAGGACAGAACTTTGCCAAACGCCAACATACTTCAGAAAGCCAATCAAAAATCTGCTCAAGCCATTGAAAACCCAGTGAAGAAGATTCATGGAGGGTAGGTGGGATCTTATACATTTTTAAGTCTAGGTAATTTGTTTTCAAATAACATAAATACAAATGTAAAATCAAAAGTGGGGGGAAGATGGCAAGAGTTTGGGGGCAGTTTAGGCTAAAAGAACCAGTTTATTTCTAGGATTACAGCCAGTTTCTTCAAATGCATTTTATTTTCATTTCATATGCATGGTAAGATTTAACACAGTACAGGTCATGCAAAGTTGGCAGGGCAATGGTGGTGGGACACTATGGTGGCTTAATGCCAGGGTGTTCCTGAAATGCCGAATATGGCAAAGCTTGGGTTTGAAGACAAGGGTTGTGGGAAATGGAGCTGCAGGTAGGGTTATGAGGGTTAAAAGGGGCTGGCAATAGCTAGCCAGAATTATAGTGAGGAAGTTGGGTACATAACTTCCAACATTTCCCAGATGAACACTGGGACATGTGTGGCCAAACAACAGCAGCATGTGGTAAAGATGGCAAAAAGTTATATTAATGAAGACAAACACACAAATTGCAAAGGCTGCAATAGTTTGTTTTTGCCCGATCTTACTGGAAAAGGTAAGATTTTATCCCTTTTCTACTCTACCCCTACTGAGCTAATTGAGCATAAATTACTTTTGCACTTTGCTACAATTAAAGTAAGGTGAGGACTTTGGAAACTGGGGCATATTAAAAATGATGAAAAACTGGGATGTCAGAAAACTAACTTGGGACTGTCCTTTTTTGACCAGGGACCACTTTGACCAGGGATTACTCTCAAACACTAGTACCAAAAGGGTTACAAATCAGTTTTTGGTCAACTTTAGATTCAATTTGGTTGTGTTTTTTCATATCAGGAGTGGCTTGAGAAACTGCAAGTAGCTTCTGGTGTGAGAGAATTGGCCATTCAAGGACGTTGGCCAGGGGACGCCCTGATGTTTTGATGTTTTACCATCCTTGTGGGAGGCTTCTCTCATGTCCCCGCATGGGGAGCTGGAGCTGATAGAGGGAGCTCATCCGCACTCTTCCCTGATTCGAACCTCTGACCTATTGGTCATTGGTCCTGTCGGCACAAGGTTTAACCAGGAAATTGCATGGGATAGACCACATCAGCTCTAGTTTCTGGTACAGAACATATATCATCCAGTAGTCACCATCTGCTCGCCCACAGAAAACTATATTCAGTAAGCCTCGGCACTATAAGAGGGTTTCGTGAGACAGTCATTCTTGTTGCAACGGTGTAGTAACAGTGAGGCTGCAGACCATATTTTAGTTTCTGCGGACCACTGATGGTCCACAGACCACAGGTTGGGAACCACTGGTCTCTAGACTTACTCTGCATGTAGAAGGAAGTCTACCAGGTAACGTAGAACATGGACATATCACTGGGAGTTTTGGAAGCTGTTGTCCAAAAAACAGTAGATTTCAAAGCTCTATGAAACAGCTTGAGTTCTTTGCTAAGAATACTCAGCCTATTTCTGTTTATTTAAAACATTTAAAACTTTCCAGCAAAAGGCCCCCAGAGTGGCTTAAATATGATCAATTAAAAACAATAATAAGCCAAACTGTTCCTGCTGTGGGTATACAATCTAAAAATATGTAGTGCATTAAAACATAGGCCTATATATATACACACTGAGTTCAGTGCAAATTGCTCCCTATTATGTCTTTATAGGACTTCAGTATTCAGAAAAGTGCAGTCCTTTACAGGATGAGATCTGTAAGACTCGTTGACTGTAGTTAGCCTTACTATTGCATATGTGTTTATTTTCTTAAGGCAATTTTACCCTCTCTTCAGCCAAAATAACTCCCTGAGTATTTTAATATAGTCTATTACACATAAGGCAGTTCCTCCACACCCTGGTAGGGCAGGGAGAGCTCCAATTAACCCTCTCTCATCCTGCTTTTTCAGTTGCTTTGAAAATGCTCCATTTTTTCTATCCTGTTCTCATGTTCCCCCTTCTAACCCACTATCGTCATTTGATGCAAATTGAGGTCAATGTACAAAAGCAGTTTGCACCCAGTTAACTCAGCAATGAGGAGAGGAAGGATCCTTGCTCTTCCCTGTAGGGACAGCTAAAGCAAACAGCCACAGTCTCTCCTAGCTTGTCTTTTCATCTTCATGAATTACTTCTGCCATCTCAATCCCATTGATGACTCTTGATTTTTTTTTAAAAAAAAAACAGGACATATACACATGCATTTTTCATGAATTTTCAATATGCATTTTTTAATTTATTTCTCTCAAAGTTACAGTGTGACCTCTGTGAGTGATACATGTTTGGAGTTCATGTAGATCAGGCACGCACAACATGTGGCCTTTGAGTTGCATGTGGCCCTGACAGTAATAATAATAAACTCTATCAAGACAGAGCTCTTGTCCTAAGATTCCTCCTTCTACTGAAGACTGTTGAAGAAAGTCTAAGCCCCGAGATGTGGCATTTGTAGACTTCACTAATTGGAAAAAAGAGATTATCACAAGATATAATTTTTTCTTAGATTTTACTTTATTTAATTAGGCGATCCCTCATAGCCCAAGGATGATGGTCCTCCAAGTGTAGTGTCTTGGTGGTGGATCCGTAGGTGGCTGTGGAGCCCTATTCTTGATCCACACGTTTTCTCGCAGTGACGACATCGGTTTGTAGGTGGAAGGTGGCCCTGGTCAGTGTTGGCTTGACGCGCCTTCCTCTTGGCACGTTTCTCCCTTTCACCCTCTATTCGTGCCTCTTTGAATTCTGCAGCATTGCTGGTCACAGCTGACCTCCAGTTAGAGTACTCCAGTTAGAGTGCTCAAGAGCCAGGGCTTCCCAGTTCTCGGTGTCTATGCCACAGTTTTTAAGGTTGGCTTTAAGCCCATCTTTAAATCCCTTTTCCTGTCCACCAATATTATATTTCCCATTCTTGAGTTCAGAGTAGAGTAACTGCTTTGGGAGATGGTGATTGGGCATCCAGGCAATGTGGCCAGTCCAGCAGAGTTGATGGCGTAGGAGCATGCTGACATTTGTCCTCCTGTCTTCCCAAGAGATTTTTCAGAGGCAATGCTGATTAAATCATTCCAGGAATTGAGTGTAACACCTGTAGACAGTCCATGTTTCGCAGTCATATAGCAGAGTTGAGAGGACAATACCTTTATAAACAAGGTAGTCTCCCTACAGATGCTTCGGTCCTCCAACACTCTTTGCTTCATTTGGAAAAATGCTGCACTTGCAGAGCTCAGGCAATTTTGTACTTCACTGTCAGTGTTGACTTTTGTGGAGAGATGGCTGTATCGGAAATGGTCAATATTTTCTTTTTTTAAAATAATGTTTATTAAGTTTTAGGCATAAATAAACTAAAATTTGAAGAAAATAGTTTAGTCATACAAGTACACACAACAAAGAAAAAATGGAAAAAAACCGATCCCTCGACCACCTCCCACCTGCCACCTCAACAATAAAAAGTGAAATGATAAAATAGACTGCAAACTGCAAACATTTTCTAATGTTACACCATTAAGCTATATTTCTGGCATTGCAGATGGACTGGCTGGTGACTGTCCTATCAGTTGTAGAACAGAGACTAATTTCAGTACCATCAACAGAAAAAAAAAAAGCTTTATTTATACATATATAAAACACTCACAATTCTGAGATGCTTATATGGGGGAAAAGTGCATCTTAGAATCAAAGAAACACAATGCCAACCTGTGCTTTATGCTGCTCCATTCATTTTTAGAAGTTTAAGTTATTGTCATAGGGCTTTGTGTAAGCTCGGGATACATATTTTAAAGAGATCGTACTTTCCAGATTTTTATAACACTCTCCCCTTTTTAAAAAAGTAAGTCTAAAAGCTGACTTCGTCCTTTACCCTGTTCGAGTGACTCTAAGAGACAGTGCCAGCTGACCGCCTTTGTCTCCCTTTGTTCTTGAGGCAGCATTTCTCATAGTAATTCTTCTTCAGTGATTTGTACCCAACAGGAACAAACTGTGTAGACTTGAGGCATGCCAGTTTCGTTCGGGATGCAAATTGTTTGCTTCTGTGGAGAGGGCATGTGGGCCATGCTGAGAGGATGGCTTTGCCAGTTCTCTTGTGTTACAGACGCGAGGCCAACACAGAAGGCCAGGAAAGAATTTGGCTGGATTCTACAGAACTGTTAAAAGCAAAAGGAAACAAAGATATTTGGATAGCTGTCGGCACAGAGTTGCATTCTTTCTAGATCTTTTCAGTGCCGTAGCTCTGTAAAGCTGAAGATATATTTGTGATGCCTTGGGGAGAAAGGGTCATCACGACATCTCTGTGTAGAGATGTAGAAGATGGCCACCATTTGTGTAAAAGAAAATAGTTCAGTGTTGTTTATTAGTGATGAAGTTCATGATCCAGCTTTCCTCTAATGGAATCAAAGTGGTGAACACAGCTCTCCTTCCCCTGATTTTTACCCTCACAACAACTCTCTTCAGATAGGTCAAGTTGACTGATATCATCTCATACAAAGTTACAGTGACTTTTGAGTTTCTGGCCCAATTTCCATTCCAGCATTTGAACTATTATATCACACTGCTTCCCTTAGCCAACATTCCTTCTACTTCAAGAGTAACTGATATGCATTCAGTCCAATTGAAACTATTAAAATTATATAAATGACTGAGATAGGTCTCACTGTTGTTCTGCTACTTCTATCTATGAGTTTGGATCATGTGATTTTAATGTTTTTATTAGGTGTTTTTTTAATTTTTATACTTCATGTTTAAATGTCCTATTATTTTATGGAGAATTTGTCCTGTTATATTTTATGCTTAGTCATATGTTGTTTGATTTATGATTTGGTTGTATGTTAGGTGTTGAATTTTGCAATTATTTTTGTAAACCACTTTGAGTCCCCCCAGGGGTGAGAAAAGCGGTATATAAATACTGATGGAAGGTAAAGGTTTTCCCCTGACATTAAGTCCAATCGTATCCGACTCTGGGGGTTGGTGCTCATCTCCATTTCTAAGCCAAAGAGCCAGCGTTGTTCATATACACCTCCAAGGTCATGTGGCCGGCATGACTGCATGGAGTACTGTTACCTTCCCACCGGAGCAGTACTTATTGATCTACTCACATTTGCATGTTTTTGAATTGCTAGGTCGGCAGAAGCTGGGACTAACAGCAGGAGCTCACACTGCTCCCCGGATTCGAACCTGTGACCTTTCGATAAGCAAGTTCAGCAGCTCAGTGGTTTAACCCACTGTGACATAGAGTGCTGTAAATAAATAAATACATAAATAAATAGGTTTTATTTAGTAAAAATTGTAATTTGGTTGCCTAAGAATTATTGTCACAATGACTGTCTGGAATAAAGATTCATTTGCCAAAAAACTATTGTTTTTCCAAGCACCAAGGCGAACATCAAACAAATTGTTCTTCCTATTTCCAGATGTGGCTGGCTATCCAAAGTACTATCTGCATGCTCTCCAGCTGTTCTGAATTGACAGGTATCATCCTGATTAACCTCCTTGTTGTTGCACATTTTCAACTGATTTCAAAATGTCCAGTTTCTCATTCTTTCTTCCATTCTCCTCTTTGTTCTCAGCATACTACAGTTTCTGCAAACTGACTTCAAAGTATAAAAACAATTTATATAGTCAACTGAGCAGGGAGGAGAGGAGAGGTAGGTGTACACTCAGGAAAAAAGCAAACTGCTGCACCCCCTCCTAACTTGTATGTTTCTGTCAAAACATTTGACCATTTTTTGTTTGCATGCTCCAAATATAAGATACGCATAAAATACAAGAATTAAATTTTACAGTGTTCTCAATTGCAAGAGTGTTATAAATATTTATTTAATTATTTACCACACTGTTACCCTACCCTTCTTACCCAGAAGGGGACTCAGAGTGGCCTTACAAAGGCAACAATTCAATGCCACATATACATGTTGACAAATAAACAAATGCATTAAAATCCAAAACAATTAAAAACATCAAGCATTAAAACATCAATTAAAATCACACAATCAAAATCATACCTCTGAATACATTCATTTGAGAGACTGCTGCGAGTTTATTCTTGATATTAGTAGTTTTTAACTGTGTTTTTATTTTTATCTGAAATTTCTTTTTGTTATACACATCCATGATTTTGATAGTATATGCCAATAAGAGCTGTTTTTCTTCTTCTTCACTGGTATGTTCATCCTCATTCATGAGTTTTACCATCTTGACCTCACTCTTACATTGTCCACATATGTCCTGGTTTTCATTCGTGACATGCTGGTGGTATGTGACTGGTCTTCTTGGCAAACAAGCATTCCTCCATTCCACCTTACCTATGTAGTGATGTCATCTAGGACTGTGGTTAGAGAGTCTGTTCCCAGCAGGCCCGTAGCCAGGATTTTGTTTCGGGGGGTGGGGGGGGGGGTGGGGGTTAAGTTTTGGTTCGGGGGGGGGGTGAGTCTGAGTGAAAGAGGGTCTACCCTAGCAAACCTTTTGTATCGTTACCCCAATGCCCCCATGCATATGGGATATATTGAGCATGGTGATCAGATCATGATATGAATAAACATAACAGTTTAAATAATGTACCAGTAAGGCCTTCTAGCGGACCACTTTGAGAATTTCGGGGTGGGGGGTGGGGCTGAAGCCCCCCAACCCCCCCCCCCCGGCTACATGCCTCGTTCCCAGTGAACATAAGCTAAACCAGATAGGCCAGGACATAAAAACAAACTCACCAGTTGAAGACAAGCCACAGATGTTTAAAATGATTTGGACAAAAAGGATGCAAGTACAAGCAATTTGCTTCAAAGGGTACAAGCATAAACATACAGAGAAATACAGGAGATTTTATACAGTTTTAATACAGTGGACTAGATGGCCCATGTAGTTTCTTATGGTTCTATTATTCTACCACAGCTGTTCTAATCTCCTGCTCCCTCCCCTGATTGGCTGGAAAGAAAGTTAGCCAGGATCTGCACTGGGATTGGCTGGGAGCTTCATTGACATCAGGAGGGTATTCCACTGGGGAAAGAATGGCAGTCAGGCTTTGGTCAGTGTGAATGACCAATCAACTACAGAGATGCCCCCTGGAAGGGTGCAGTCTGGAAGAAGAGAAGGGTACAGATATGTTGATAAGGTTTTGATTAGCCCAAGAGTCCAGTTCTGTGTGAGACAAAAGGTGGAAAACTCAAAAGCTCATGGATGTTGGTCCTGAGCAATCAATGGCTTGACTGACAGTAAAGAAAGTTAATGTATGCACATTTTTAAGACCCCGCTACTGTGGAAGCGGCAAACTCTCAACCTCAATTTAAATGGACAACATCCTGACCTTATCTGGCTGGTAAAAGATGTCATCTATTATTACATGCACACAATGATATTGATAGTTTTCTGACTTGGGAAATAGCTAGAGGGAGTTGCTCACCGTTTCTACTCCCAAGAGGTTATCTAAACAGGGTCACAGGGAGGTGGCTGTCTTTAGGTTACATTTGATATATTTTAAAGAAATGGTTTGTACACTTCATATAAGACATGTGTGTTATGTTCTGGGTTTGGCTAAGGTCCAAACTAATTGTGATATCCAGAGATCCATGATCAGATTACAGTTTGGTTTTTTTTATTTTTTTAATTAATCATGGTTTCTTTTAGTAAAAGGGATGGATGAGGAGACTGGATTGGAGAAGCCTGGATCATGGACCCACCTTTCCCTTTGTGCCATTTTCGCACCTTAAATGGCCTCTTCCACCATGTTTTGGCCCTCAGGGGAAAAATTCAGGTACCATAGGGTAGTCTTTTCAGAATTTGTGTTAGGTCCCATCTGCCAGGGTATCTGATGGTGGAAAGAGATAGAGTTTGGAACCCAAGTTTTTGTGTTCTGCACAATTGTTTGGTATCAAGCAATTTTGTGGCATCTTGTGTTGATGTGGGGTGATCCTGTTTTAGGAATTAAATCTGTATGACTGTGTGCATGCTTGCTTAGTTGCTTACCACCTGCACAGCCTGTGTTTCAGCAAATTAGCCTGATATTATAAAAAAATCCCCAAGCAGCTTTTAACCATTTTTGTAAGTTGACCAAAATTTTGAAAGTTATCCTTTTGTTCTACAAATCCCAGAATCCCCTACTCAGCACAATAACTCATCAATGTTTTGGAAACTGGAAAGAGTGAAATGTATGTGTGCTCCAAGAATCTTTAATAGGCATTTGGTCAGTTATCTTCAGCTGGACTCCCCAACTGGCTTGCTCTTTTGGCTGTGGACTCTTTGGTTTTGACATAGATGTTGGAGAAATAGCATCTTGATATATTTCCACTTTTCTTTTCTTGGCCTCCTTTCTCCAGTTTTCTATTCGTTTTTTGCTCCCATCCCTTAGTATAGGAAAGTAACAGAGGTTGTCTTGGCAATTAACTGTTTCCTTAGTTCCTAGACTGGGATTTTTTGCTGGCCAAATGGTTACAATTGCATCTTTATAGGAGCTTGCTGACACAGACAATTTTGTGGTTTCCTTCCTGCATTACCAGCTGTGAGAGGTTTACAAGTCAAGAACCGTACATTGAACAAGACAACATATGATGTGCAAGTGACTGAAGATGCCCTTGATGGACCATTTGACTTAAAAGAACACCTGAAGGGCAGAGGCAGGGAAGTTGGGGAGTGATTGCATGAGGCTGCAATTTTGTGGCAGTCATGCTATCATAGATAACAGGTACATGCTGAGATGGGGACCTTCAATAGTGCATATCTCTTCATTTGTACAGTTGTGTCAATTCAATAATCAGTGGTCCTATGAACATACCTCCGCATACCCTTCCTGCACTTTGCTGCTCCATAACTTTTTTAATTTTTATTTTGATGACCATTTTGCAACTTCAGCAATGAAAATCCAAACGGGACAAAATAACCGTAAAGTTTAAAATAAATTGGAAACAGACACATCAGAAAAAGTGAGGAAGAGTGGGAAGAAGAGGAGAATCCCATCCCTGATGTCACTTTACTGTTGACATGTCAGCACAGAAGCGAAACGAACCTATTGCACCAAGTTAGATGACAGGAACATTGCAGGATTGTGGGCTATTGATGGATTTATCATGTGAGTAGCAAGGGACTCTTTTTTCATGGAGAAGAGGCAGACCTATGCACATTGTCATACAATAGAGATGGCTCTAAAGGCGACAGCCAACGTTTAATGCTGGTTTGCCTTCCTCGTGAAATGAAGTCCTGAGAGTACAGCCTAGTTTACAGAGAAGGCACTACTGAGCAAAGTTGATTTTTCCTCAAATCAAGGAAAAGTTTCATGAGAACCACCACTCCTCTTAATGTTCCCCCAGCAACAGCAAGAGTATCACTCTGGGCAGCTAAGCCAGGAAATCTCAACTGGTCCCCCCCCCCTTCCCCATAAGGGTCTTCCTTCAGGGGCAAACCAAGAATAGGTAACTTGGAAGTCCCTGAACAGACTCAGAAGTGGAGTGGGCAGATCAAAAGACAACTTGGCAAAATGACACTATCTAGAAACATCCTCCACCTTGTGTGAATGCAGAGCAGAACAAACAACTCCACACTTGCCCACAATGCCCTGCCTCATGCACAGAGGAAGAATTGTTTAACGCTATTGACAATGTGGTCGCTGTTGCCTGTTTTTGGTCTGGAGTTGTTTAGCTGCTTGTGCTCCCTTTATTATATGTTTTATACTTGTTTTATCTGTACAATGCTTTAGATACAAAATAAAATAAATATAAAATATGCTATACCCTTATTACCATATTTACTTAAAACATGTGTCTCCAGACTACTTCTCCATCCTTAGGGATAACTGCTTGCTGGAACTTGACTCAAACATTGTGATAGGAAACTTTTTTTCCCATGCAGTCCTGGTTGTCACTTGAGGACAAATTGTTATGCTGGCATAGCTCACTGTGATTAGCATTTTTAAATAAGAGCCATGGATGGATCATATTTAAATTATTTAATCTGTGATAGCCCTCCTAAAGTTAGCTGGCTGACCTATGACGAAGTGTATGTATGTAATTCAGTAATTCTTATTAAGAGCAAGGACACCAATGGCTAAAGAAACAAACCAAGACTTTATTGTTGGAACTCCATTGAAGACAGGGAAAGTAAAGGGTGCTAGACTGACATATTACTAAACTAGTTTCACTTTTAGTGCAAATAAAAAATAAGGGGGCCAAAAGAGAAGAGGAGGAAAGATGCTAAAGCCTTCAGTAGAATATGTGGATACAGAATCTATGGATATGGAGGGCCGACTATACTGTGAACAGGCTAGACTATGGAGTTGTGGAGCCAGTTGTGAATGGATGGAGCTGGATGCCCAGGCTTTAAAGCCAGCTTAGATACACATACACACACACACCATTTTTATCTTGTGTTGTTGTTTGCCCTGAGGTTTATCTTCTTAACTGGAGAACTAAAAATGCATGGCTGCCAACATTTCATAGATGAAAACTAGGATACATGTGACCAAACAACATCAATATGCGATCAAGATGGCAAAAGATATGAATGAAGAAGCTAGGAGAGGCTGCAGCAGCTTGCTTTTGCCTGAACCTATTGGGAAGGGCAAGATTAAGTCCTTCCTCTACTTTCCTGCCATTGAGTTCATTTTTTTTGTCATGTCAGGAGTGACTTGAGAAATTGCAAGTCACTTCTGGTGTGAGAGAATTGGCCGTCTGCAAGGATGTTGCCCGGGGACGCCCGGATGATTTGATGTTTTTATCATCCTTGTGGGAGGCTTCTCTCATGTCCCCGTATGAGGAGCTGGAGCTGATAGAGGGAGCTCATTCGCCTCTCTCCGGATTTGAACCTGCGACCTGTCGGTCTTCAGTTCTCATAGCACAGGGGTTTAACCCACTGTGCCACCGGGGGCTCCTATTGAGTTCATTGATTGGAAACTACTTTTACACTTTTAACTTGGGTGGAGACCCAGGTCTAAACACTACATTCATTTATTCTTCATATGCACCTTATGTACATACATGCCTCAATTTTCTACACAATATATTAATAATTTTATGCATGAAACAAAGTTTGTCTGTATCGAGTCATCAGAAAGCAAAGGGGTCATTATTTTAGCCACCCTCTTGGACAATTTCAGATTTTGGAGTATTTTTAATTTCAGAGTTCCAGGTAAGGGATGCTCAACCTGTATTATCATTATGATAAAGAGTGTATGTGGGAGAACAGAGTATAATGTTCAAGTAACAGTATTATTTTCTTTACTGGGTTTGCTGGGCAGCAGTGAGGGGAGAACCATAAACCCACAAGTCAGCTTTTTAATCTTCCTTGAATCCAGATCATCTGCAAATTCCATATGGGGGAAAAAGACACAGAAACACACGCACACACCTTTTAACTAGTGAGCAATTTAAAGACTAATAGGATTCATCCATAATTACATAGTTAAGTAAAATTTATGTATGAAGGAATTAACTGATTTCCCTCAGGGCAATATAAACCATAGAGACAGCACTGCGGTTACGGCATGGGGGAGCGGAGGGGAAGGAAGTAACGTCTCAATGTTTAAAAGACTTTGGCATCCTTCTGTAGAGTTCTGCTTGGTGCTGGGAAGGGAGAGGGCCCATGCTTGGAAGTTTATTTACTGATCCTCAAATGACTGGTATAACAGATCTTTGCTTTGTTTGGAAGAGGGAACTTGAACAGCTTGTCCGCACCTCTCCGCTCGGACATTAAATCAACATGGCTCTATTAGTGTCCGTAGGATGCCAGCTGAGCCATCTCTAAGCCTGTCACCGTGATGTCTTCATCTGTAACCAGAGCAGACGTGCGCTCCTGGCAGCTTCGGGAGGTGACAACAAATCCAATTAGCTCCTCTCCATGGCGCCACAATGCTACTGT
The DNA here is from genome assembly GCF_037176765.1 of Anolis sagrei. Taxonomy (NCBI): domain Eukaryota; kingdom Metazoa; phylum Chordata; class Lepidosauria; order Squamata; family Anolidae; genus Anolis; species Anolis sagrei. The sequence continues at coordinate 319,066,411 of NC_090021.1, forward strand.
GAAACGGCCTGACAGGGAGGGTGGCTGCAATACCCTACACAGTGGGGCATATCCTTCATAAAAAGGGGAAGCCAACGAAAAATAAATAAAATAAAAATCACTACCAGCACTTAATTGCTGGAATGACTTTCCAGGCGCCTGTTGGAACCTTTACGCACAATCTGGTCAGAAATGTGAGCTCTCCTTGGGGGTTGATTGTTGCTGTTGTTGCTGCGACGTTGGGCATGGAGAGGGCAGAGGGTTTGTGCAAAGAAGAAGAGAAGCACCACAGGCCCTGTGCAGCTAGTTCGGCAAACGCAGAAAAACTCTATTTTTAAAAAAGTTTTTGATCTTCCTACAAATATATAAAAATCAAACATTACAATAAGTGAACCAAGTGCCGCTCTCCTCCTTGCCAGTCGCCATCCACATGGAGACGTCACCTTTCCATGCTGTCGCGATTGGTAAGGACTCCACATTATCTGGGGCTTCAGCCAAAAGACAGACGTAAACCCACCGTTCCAGATTTTGTCTCTCTTGGAAATTAGGTGGGGAGGAGTGAGAAAAAGGAATTGGAAGAAGACAAGGCCTATCAAAAGCTTTTAAATGTGGGGCGTGAGGGGATGGTGGTACAGTTCCAAAGCTGAAACTTGGCCATCTCTGCTTGGACAATTGTTGAAATGTAGACCCTTCTTTCAAACAAATTAGCACTTCACAATTTATTTCAAAAGTTGCCAGTTTCCCTTGAAGCATAAGAATTTAACTCTATCCCTAGCAGTGTTTCCATATAGACTTTTAAGTTACCACTTACACAGGATTGCGTGTTTTTTTCATGTGCCACAAATGTATATTGCCTTTATGTTTTAACTTACTGAGGCTTCCCTAAAAAAAATAATCAGAGGATGATAATTTATGATTCTCATATGCACACACACACAAATCATTGCCTAGCTCACGAAACTATAGTGCCCATGAGGGAATGACTATGGAACTAATTTGTGGCAAAAATAATGCCCCCCAACATTATTTTTCTGTGCTTCAAAGCCTGGTTCTCATGTTACTTTTTGATGTGCTAAAGTCTCTCCTTGAGGTAATTTTGACATCTTATTTGAATGTGACTTTGTACAAGGAAACTAGGTGTTTTCTCAGGGAAAAAACATAAGTGTTATCCCAAGGCAGAAATCACATCTCAGAAAGCCTCACTCAACATTGGAAGGGTATATTAAAGTGAAATTTTACTCACTGACTTTGTACTCTTACTGCACAGATTTGACATAGTCAAAAAACATCCTTGTGGTCATTGTAAAATGCTAATAATTAATATATCAATCACTTTATGTGGGAGGTGGGGAGAAAACTGACTTTTAAAAGAAATATATTTAAGATCAGAAATATTTCTCAATGCCTGCTTCTCAGCTGCCTGTTGTGGAAGCCCAACAAGTTATAGCAGGCACGGGCAAACTAAAGCTTAGGGGCCACATATGGGCCCCCTGGGCACTTACCTCAGGCACTCCTCATTTTCTGTCCTCTCGGCATAAACACATGATGGCCTACCGCATTCTTATGCAGAGAGGACAGGGGAGGAAGGCATGCAGCAGCTGAGAGCCGTCCGGAGAGCTCTCAGCCACCACATGTCTTGCTTTCCTCCTGGCATAAGGATGGTGTAAGAAGCCTTGTCCTTATTCTGAGAGGACAGCCCAAGGAAGGCATGCAGCAGCTGAGAGATTGGCCATTGCCTATCTCACCCTCCTCCCAGCATAATGCTGAGAAGATCAGGGCAGTTGTCATATGTCTCGTTTTCCTCCTGGCATAATGATGGGGCAAGCAGTGCCATCCTTATGCCAGGAGGACAACCTGAGGATGACCTTGGCCCTGCCCTGCCCCTTCCCAGCCCCACCCTTTCACAGGCCCTGTCCCTCCCAGGCCCATTCCACCCAGCAGTGCCCAGCTGCCCTCCCTCCTGGCCCGGTTCTCTCAGTCGGGCCCAAAATGTAGCCCAAGACAAAAAGGGTTGCCCATACCTAAGTAATAGTCTTTAAAAAACCTCTTCTTTCTTTCTAAACAGGTTCTTTTTAAAGATATGATGAGATGAAATTAACCCTGAAACTAGCAATACTTTTCAAACATAACTGCAGAAGCAAGGAGTATGTTAGATAGAGACACCTTGGAAGAGTTTTATGAAGATCTCGGTATGAAGGTTAAGACAGCTACTATGGCCATGGTTTTGAGTTTGCAACCATTTAACTCATTAGGGGACAAGGAAAGGAAAGTATGTGAGTAGATCAATAGGTACCGCTCTGGCAGGAAGGTAATGGCACTCCATGCAGTCATGCCGGCCACATAACCTTGGAGGTGTCTACAGACAATGCTGGCTCTTTGGCTTAGAAATGGAGATGTGCACCACCACTCCGAGTCTGACACAACTGGACTTAATGTCAGGGGAAAACCTTTACCTTTGCCTTAGGAAATGCTTAGCGAAATTAAATAGAATCATAGAGTTGGAAGAGACCTCATGGGCCATCCAGTCCAACCCCCTGCCAAGAACCAGAACAATTGCATTCAAAGCACCCCGAAACAGATGGCCATCCAGCCTCTGTTTAAAAGCCTCCATAAAAGGAGCTTCCACCACACTTTGGAGTAGTGGGTTCTAGACACAATTATTTCATTTTAAAAATTCTAAATAGAATATCCTGTGGTAGAACTATATTTTTACACAGCACACACAAAAAAAGCATCCCAATTTCATGGGCACGGGATCCAAGTGTGTGACTGATTTACAAAGCAAGCAAATATTCAAAGTGTCTTAGAACTACTGGTTTTATTTTTGGAAACAACTCCAGTGCTGCCAGTTCCAATTATTTTCAGCAAATATCTTTTCCATAGAAAAATGGTGGGTTTTGGCCTGCTTGGTAAAGTGTGGCTTGGCTTTCACAAAGCTTGCAAAAAAATTGTCATGGTTCCTAATGCAAGCTACTGAGCCGGGGTCCCATTGCACAAGAGATAAAAGATGCCCTCCTCATGACTCTCCGAGACACCTTCTTAACCTGTACTTAGCAGCTGCAGCAATTTTAAAACCCAGCAGACAATGCAGCCCAACTGGTTGCTTCCACTCCAGAGAATGCGAGTGAAAGAGATGCTGTCAGTCCGACAAAGATTAAAAGCCGCAGCGGAAAATACTATAGTGTAATCATGCATTGTAGCCTGTATTCTCTTCAGTTCTTACATCTGTGTGGGTGACTCCATTGGGAGTTAATGGAGCTACTGCAGATTATGCCAACAAAACACAGAGAAGATTCCAGTTTACTAGGTATAATGCCGTCGCTCTGGAGTAAGATTCTGCCAAAACAGAATGGTGGGGTTTGAACACAAGAATATGAAATCATTTGGCTCCAGCACATGTACAAATAAGGGTGCCTGTTCTTACAGCTCAATATGGGAGCTAATTCTATTGAACATATTTGTGCCATCTGATCTGTGGCAATTCATTCACATGACATGAATAAACAACCAAATATCTGTATGGACAAGCCCTAGTGGTTAATATCACTATTAGGCTTGGGTCCGGATTTGTGATATTTGGTGGTGCATTTCATATAATCCCCTGAAAACAGAATAGGGAGGAGGGAACCAAAAAGCTTGGCAAAATGGATCAAAAGAGCTGGATTCCACAGATATATAAACCCATTTTCCTACTTCCAACAGACCTCACTACCTCTAAGGATGCTTGCCATAGATGCAGGTGAAACGTCAGGAGAAAATGCCTCTAGAACATGGCCATATAGCCAGGAAAACCTACAACAACCCAGAGCTGGATTTATTGGCTATTGGAGAGGATGGAGTTAAGTCTGCATCATACCTGAGGCAGGGGTCTGCCTAGGGGCTCTTGGAGAAGATCCCTCCCCAGCAGCAGAAAAGTTTCCTAGTCTCCTCCTCTAGAGAGGGCCCTGCTGGGAATTTCCTTTCCCAGCAGCACTTACATGGGGTGGGTATTGAAAACTCTTTGAGTTTCTCTCGGAGCATGATGGGAGTTGAAGTCCCCCCCCTCTTTTTCTCAGCCAATAAAAGGACAGGTTGTGTCCATGCTCTGATTGGCTGAGAATGGACACAACTGGTGACTACAATTCCCAGAACCCTCTCTTGTGATTTGTCTTATTTTAAAATATGTTATGGTAAAAACTTAAAATAATCCTAAAAAGTCAGTAGATTGGTGAATTGTTCTGCAACTTGGCAAGCCTGCAGTAGTAAATGGAATCTAAAACCAAGGTAGGTTTTATGCATGACTGAGGATTGAGCCTTTAAAGTTTCCCATTATAATTAATGGGCCAAATCTTCTCCTGATTTGAGTAACTTCCCGGTAAACAGAATGAAGTGTTAGCTAAAATGGACCCTGCAATGGTATGCCTTTTGGGCAAATTGCACAAGTCTAATGACTACTTCATCACACGGAGAAAGAGAAGCGTCTCAGGATGCTTCCTCAATGGAGGCCACCAGATGCCATCACATGACATAAGGCTACTTCCGGTGGGGCTCTGTAGAGGAAGTGTCATGGAAGCGTGCTGGGATGCTTCCCAGAAAACACTGGAGGCTTCCTGTGATCTCATTCAGAAGAACTGGGGGAAGTTGCACAGGGAAAGTGGTGCAGTGGGTGATGCAGGGCAACAGTTTCGCTCCACTGCCACTCAGCTTATTGAACTCAGTGTGATGAGGTCCTTAGTCTCCTCAGACACTAACATAAGCAGAAAAAATATTTAAAAGCCTTATCAAAAATACAACTTCCAAAATGTTTGAAACCAGAAGTGTTTCAATTCTTCCCCCACCACGATTTGGTAATATCTGTATTTGCATATAATCTACAACCTAAACAAGGAATGCATTTATTTTTTATGTGCACTTTACAGCTTGAAGGTAATTTTATACAAAATATTTTTAATAATTTCATACATGATGCAAAGTATGTGTTCATTGAAGCATCGGAAAATAAAGGTGTCATTCTCTCAGCTACCAAGTTAGGATTTTGAAGTATTTCAGATATGGGAATTTCGGATAAGGGATGCTCAGCCTATTACTATAGAAATACAGAAGTAGAAGAAATAATATCTTCTAAATAAAAGTTAAAATGAAATCCATTGTAGCTGAAACAGTACATTAAGTTTATCTTTATATGTCTTTCTTTGCTTTTAATAACAGTATTTCAATATTAGTATCAAGTCAATACATAATTTTTGGTATGGTACATTATGGGGTGTAGTATTAGGTCTACAGTGTTCCCTCACTGTTTCGGGGTTCGCTTTACGTGGACTCACTGTTTCACGGTTTTTTTAAAAAAATAAATATGAATTTATTGGGGGTGGAGTTGGGGAAATAGGAGGAGGGGAGGAGACCGCCACCGAGAACAAGGGAAGCATGCCACCGCCTCCTTCCTGCTCTCGCGGCTCCTTGGACAGGAAGGGAAGAAGGGAAAGAGCAAGAATCCTGTTGGTATCTTAAGCCATCATAAGTTCCACTATAAGAATGATTGGACATTTTTGTCTAATAAAGATTTGATGATATTCATTCAAAAATGTGAAAATAGAGTTCTGCAGGTGGTTCCATTGCACTTTTATGCACACATTTCATAGCTGTACACTAATGTGTTTGCACATTGCTCACCAATGCACATAATAAATGGTGCCTTCTGCATGCAGGTGTGCATGCCCACTTGCTTGTGTAACATCAAGACTCATCAATAAAGAGAGTATTGCATGACCATTATATAACCCAATGAGCATAAAATTTCACTTGATGTAGCATCATATTACCTCATCACATTGTGAGGGGAAAGCATGGGTTATGCTCCCTTTAAGGACATTTCCAAACTACACTTAAACCTGATTCATAGTGAGTTAAAGAAACCTTCTCCTAAGTGGACTGAAGTCCCCATACCCCAGAAAAAAATACAGGCTTTGCCCATTGGGAGTCCGCATAACCTCCAGGTAACTTTTGGGAAGGCATGGGGACACCAAAGAACCACCCCCCCCAAAGCCCTAAAACAATAGATAACTTGACAGGCCACCATGATGCCTCTCTACTGGCCTCCTGGATTGTACCATTGACACACCAGGACCGTCGGGGGGGGGGGGGGGGAGGGGGCAGGAGTGACTGTCTTCTTTGACACCAATGAGTGTCAAAGTGACATCACTTCTAGTTTCCTTGTGGAGAGAAAAACAGAATAATAATAATAACAACAACAATCACCACCACCAGTGGTTGCATTCTTAAAATCCTATCAGAAGTGTGATATCCAGAACATGTTTGTGCAAGTGAGGCAATTGTGGGTGCAAGTTTTATAAGTAGCCGCATTCATTTTACGTGCACACTCTAACTTTTATTGTGCTATGTATTGCTGATTTGAGGTTCCTGTTGCACAGTTCCCTTATGTGAGTCTATATGTGTGGTACACAAATGCCATAATACCTAGACTGGCTTAAAGTGAAAAGCTGTTTTCCAACTAGAAAATGATAAGCCTGCATTTTGTTTGATGTCAGAAGCATGTGTTTGCACTCTGTAATCACAAAAAATATTGGACTATATACCTTATAAACCTCAGCTAGCAGTGTGATATCAGTGATCCTATGACGACTGAGTATTATTGGTGACTGTAGTTCAATACATCTAGAAGGCACCAGACTGAGGAAAGTTTTTAAAGAAACACTTGTCTCTCAAGTGGGAAATTTGGGAGAGAGGTGGGAAAATTCCCACATTTGGGAGAGGTGGGAAAATTCCCACATTTGGTTATATATAAAAAAAGATTTTTGTGAGGCAACAATTTTGTTCCATAAGAACATGAGTTTCAGTAGAAGGGAGAAAGGCAATGCTCATGACTTCCCCACCTGTAAAAATTGAAAGACCATTTGCTTATTTTACAAAAAATAAAAATAAAAACAAAGTACAAAAAACAAACAAACACCCAACCCAACAACCCAAACCAGAATTTTATACTTTGTCCAGTTTGGCTGTAAAAATAACATGGGTCATTGCAAAATTTAATTGAAATTTTGTATTTCTGTGTGAATGTGTGTGTGTGAGTGTGTGTGTGTGAGAGAGAGAGAGAGAGAGGGAGAGGGAGAGGGAGAGGGAGAGAGAGAGAGTCTAGGATATGTGGTCACCAATATCATGACATTAAGAGTTTGTGCCCCAGTCCTTTTCTGCTTGGTCTTTTATTTTCCTAAAAGCTCTTTTGAAACTGTTCATTGGCCAGTTAGTCGTTTTTTAGGATCTATCCTGCATATCTTTACAGACATCTAGGTAGTATGCTGGAATCCCCAAGGAAGACATCTTAGGAAAGCAACATGATGGTGCGAGGTAGAAAAGAGTTAGCAACAATGGCATGTGAGCCAAGATAAGTCCCTTCCCAGTTTTTTGGCCATCCCCCATTAGTGCCTCCATGGCTGCCATCTGGCTTTTCCCTCTGTGCTACAAGGCTCTAGGGTCCCTTCAGGCAACGTCTTAATTGCACCAAGAAAACAGCAGCTTGCAGAAACTAGAAGTGACTTAGGTGCTTCAAGACAACTATTTAATGAAATCTTTACATACATTTTGAGTCCTGTTTTTCTTATTACATTTGAGAGATTAAAGGGGATGCTATGGTATGTAATACCGGTGATCAGAGTATGGAAAGGTTATTTTGGGTGGGTGGCAACTGCTAGAATCCAACAGGGCCTCTGGGATGACCACCAACATGGTAGCTGGGGGATTGTGGTGGCTATGTTCCAAAAATGGGGACTTCCCCAAGCTTTGTTAAATAGACCTCACCCAGCAGTGGTCAGCCTCAATGACCTTTTCCTCCAACTTTCTGAATTGGCAGGGGCTGTTCCAACTGATCCTCTGCCATCCTACATTTTAAGCTGCTTTCAAATTGTATCAGCTCCTTTTAACGCCTTTCCATTTTTCTTCTTTTCTTCACCAAATTCAATTGTTGCAGCTAAGTTCAAAGTGTTAAAGTAATTTGTTCTCAATTCAGTAGGGAGGAGAGAAGAAGGGAGAGTTTTGTCTTACTACCTCATCAAATGGGATACTTCCAGGATGTTTCCTTGATGAAGCCCAACAGAATCCATCATATGGTATAAGGTTAGTTTCATCTGGGCTTTGCAAAGGAAGTGATATTTTCTCCCATGTGATGGGAAAACTGCACAGTAGATGATGGAAGTGATGCAGGATGCAAGGCAATGGTTTCCCTCACTGCCCCACAGATTCCCCACTCTGCATGGTGAGACCCCCCATTGCTGCCCGGTGATGAGGTCTTTAGACAAAATCAATTGGCTGAATACTTTCACACTATTGTAGTTTCTCACAAACTTCCTCATAAATAACCTTTGCCATCTTGAAAATACTTTGATGTTTATTGGCCATGCAAGCCCAGTTTTTAACTGTGAGATGTTGGAGGTTAGAGTAATGGTTGCTGGGAGGCAAGTCATGACCAAGCAGGGATGTAATCAAGCTCTGAAATTCTCTAATTGGAAATCTCAGGCACAAAATTAGAGATCTCAAGGAATAAACCAGGACTTTTTCCAGAGTTTGACGAGGTTCCACGGGTTTGATTCCAGGATCCTCTATGGATAGCAAAATCTGTAGATGCCAAATTTCCATTATGTACAATGATAAAATCTTCTTGAAAGCTGCCCTGAGTTCAGTCTGAGTAAAAGGCAGGATATAAATAAAGGGATGGATGAATGTGTACCTATTTTTCTCCTCTCTTTGCCAGTGAAAGATGTCCATTACATGTAACTAAAGTCAACAAAATTAACCTAGACTCCATTTCAGTCTTGGCCACATTAGCATTGCCAATAGATCAAGCAACCAACAAAAGTCTGCTCCGGTATTAAGAAATGATTAATCCATCTTTTCAAATAATTGAACCAAAAAGAATGACCAAGATGGTGGTGGTAACCCTACCCTCTCACCATAAAAAGTTAATAAATGCTGTGTTTAAAAAAAAAACAGGAGGAGGGGCATCAAATGAGCATTGGATTGGATAGGGAACACAATAGCTGCCATTGGCCAATGATTATTTTCTTCACTTTCCAGTTCTTACAAATCTGAATTATGTGAGTGTGTTCTTGTGTGTGTATGTGTCTGAGTAGAAATGACAGACAAGCCAACAGATCAAACACGACACATCAAAGGGAAGAAGAAAGACAAGAATGAAACAATTCGGCTTTGTGGTCCCTCAATGCTATAAAACAAAGCCAGCAATCCTCTACACACAGGCATTACTACCATCCAGAGACTAAGACTGTGTATACATGAGTTCCTTCCCAAAAGCACAGGGAGAAAGAAGAGGGGAGGGGAAGCTTCATTTGGGCGGGCGGGCGGGGGGGGGGGGGGGAGAAAAGGTGGTCTCTAGTGACTACATGACCAGTTATTGCACTATTCGTGCTCAGACACTCTGAGGGGCTAATTAGTGCTTTTAATATGCAAATCAGAGCCTGAGCAGATTAAATCTAGGGGAAAAAACCAGCTGGTGAATATGTTATTTTAATTATTGCTCCAAAGAAAATATGGGCATATTAAGATGACGACAGAGCAGGCCCTCCGATCTACCTGTGCTTGTAAAGTTACATTGTCAGCTTGGGCAATAACAGCCATAGGAAACTGGCACTGACATGAGTAGAGGATGAGCAGTCCTCACAGGCAAAGCAATCCACCCTGAACTCAGAATTGTTCACAAGATTGGCAATGGATTTCTGAAAAAGGACTCCTTCCTGAGTTACTTGCAGTCTAGCAGAACCTTGGGACAGCAGTTTCCCTGGGTTTCCCTGGGTATTGTGGAGGAGGAGGAGGAAGGATGATGCTGATTCTGATGGTAATAGAAGAAGAAGAAGAAAAAGGAAGAGGAGAGGAAACAAGAATAGAAAAATAAGTAGAGAAATAATAGAAGAAGTATAATTAGCAGAAACAGAAGATGATGCTGATAATACATAGTATTGATATATTAAGACAGTGTTTCTCATCCTGGGGGTCGGGACCCCTGAGGGGGTCATGACAGGGTTTTCAGAGGGAAACACATATTCCTGATAATCTTAGTAACCCCTTTGGCAGAGAAGGCTGAAGTTCTCTCTACCTGTCCTTCTCTTCCTTTTTGGAAACAGACAGTTAATCTTCCCACCAAAAGCCCTCCTCCTGCTGTGATTGTAGGAGAGCTTTAAATACCAGCAACTACAACTCCCAAATGTCAATGTCTATTTTCCCCAAACTCCACCAGTGTTCATATTTGGGCACATTGAGTATCTGTACCAAGTTTGGTCCAGATACATCATCATTTGAATCCACAGTGCTCCCTGGATATAGGTGAACTACATCTCCAAAACTCAAGTTCAATACCCACTAAACCCTTCCAGTATTTTCTGTTGGTCATGAGAGTTCTGTATGCCAAGTTGGTTCAATTCCATTGTTGGCGGAATTCAGAATGCTCTTTGATTGTAGGTGAACTATAAATTCCAGCAACTATAACTCCCAAATGACAAAATCAATCCCTCTCCCCAACCCTACCAGTATTCAAATTTGGGCATATTGGGTATTTATGCCAAATTTGGTCCAGTGAATCAAAATACATCCTGCATATAAGATGTTTACATTACGATTTATAACAGTAGCAAAATTACAGTTATAAAGTAGCAATGAAAATAATGTTATGGTTGGGGGTCACTACAATATGAGGAACTGTATTAAGGGGTCACGGCATTAGGAAGGTTGAGAAACACTATTAAGAGGAGGAGGAGGAGGAGGAGGAGGAGGAGGAGGAGGAGGAGGAGGAGGAGGAGGAATGATACTGATGGTGATGCTGGTGCCAATAATAATGAAAGAGGAGATAATAGAAGAAGCAAAAAGATGATACTAATAATAATAAAAGAAGAGGACAACATGATGCTGACAATAATAGTAGAAGAGAAAGAGGGAGGGGGAGAGGGAGGAGGAAAAGAAGAGGAAGAGACAAAATTACACTGGTAATAATAGAAGGTGATGGTGGTGTTGATGCTGAAAGAGGAGGAAGAGGAAGAAGAAGAAATGATGCTGATAACAGTAGAAGAAGACAATGATTGTATTGATGGTGACAGAAGAAGAAGAGAAGGAGAAATAATGAAGGAAAAGCAGAAACGATTATGCTGATAATAACAATATCAACAGTAGCAACAACAAGTAGTGTAGTGGTCTGAATATTGGACTCTGGAAGACCAGGGTTCAAATTCCAAACCAGCTATGGAAACCCACTGGGTGACCTTGGGCGAGCCCCAATCGCAGGCTCCCTGTCTTGTATTTACATTTCTCGATTAATTTAAGAGTAAATTTTAGTTCCACACATATACCAGTTCACTGAAACTAAGTATTTAAAAATGCACATACACTACTTCTGCACAGCAAAAACAGAATATTTGTATGGGATTGGGGGACAGGAGTGGAGAAAAAGGTAGGGGTTGTTAGAGAGCAAGTCACCAAAAAAAAAAAAAGGGGGGGGGGGGGAGCTGGAATGATAAATAAGGCAGGCCGAAGAATATACATAACTTCCTTGTGGAAGACATGTCCATACATGTGATACAATTATTCATACAAATAGGATCGAAGAAATGTGCATTTTTGCTTGGTTCCAGTCCTCCTTCCCAAACCCAGCATGAGAAGGCAAGGTTCGAGTTCCAATAAAAGAAAAGAAAAAGTTCCCAGAAAAGAAAGCATCCATATACTCTGCAAGGCCCCTCACATAATGCAAATCACTGCTGCTTTCCAACCTGCCTTCAAGAATTCTGTGCAACTTTTCCCTCTGTCTCTCCTATAGCCTCTAGTGAAATTAAACATTATATGGATTTCTATATATCTATATTCTTGAAGATCAATTTTTAGCTTCTCTCAGTCATGAAACTCTGAACTTTTCAGAGATTGAGGGAATAACATCTCATTAGATTCCCTTTGAACACACACACACCTCTTTTATCTCCTTCTCTCTGCTCTTTCTTGTTTATCTGCTTAGGCCTCTATCATAATAAATTATTAGGAATCACACATAAGGGCTAGTTGCCTTCAGCTCTTTACTGTCAGTTTGATGGAAAAGTATAGTTCATAAAGTTTTAGGTTATTAAAATAAAGCAGGATTGAAACATCATGCTTCACTCTGCCCCCACAAACACATAACTGGGTCTTCAAGTTATACAAGAGATGCCTATTAAAATGTGCACGACACTTACAGTCCATACCAGTTGTGTGCTATGAGATGTCTTTTTAGATTTGGCACAGGACAGCCATTGTCAAGAAACACCTGGTAGACTATGGACCTTATCAAATGAAGCCACTATCCTGTGGCAATTTTGCAATCTGGGATAGTGGCAATGGATTAAGATGGTGACCTCTGCTATGACATCTCTCCTTCACCACACAGCTACAACACTTAGGTGTAATGATGTAATGATGAGGTTTTATTGTACTGAGTTGTACTATTTTAATATGTAATGAGTTGTATTTGCTGTTTTATCTGATTGTATTTGATATGTACTGTAAACCGACCTGAGTCCCTCATCGAGGTTGAGAAGGCCGGTATAGAAATCCTCTAAATAAAAATAAATAAATAAATCCTATGGTTGTACTTCCAATTCATAACACAACTCTGCCCTCCTGCTGTTCTGCTGCTTTGGATTTTTAAAAATAATGATTTTGTGAATTTATTTTACAATTTTAGTGATGTTTTGGTATTTTTTTTTTAAAAAAAACCCTTTACATGCTGAATTAATGTGAGGGTAAATGGGGGAGATAATCCTGCACCTGATATCACTTTTGTGGCATGATGGTAGCACAGAAGCAAATTCAGGATTATCACACGAGGTGGACTGTGGTATGATCATGATCAAGGACTATTGATGGATTTTCCCATCAATAACCACTGATTGCACGAGAGTCTTGTCACTTATCTTGAGTGATCATCCTGGATTGGGTCTGTTATGGGAAGTTAGCAGACTGGCAATGGGTTGCACAATAGGTCCTGCTTCAATGCTGGTTTGCCATCTTTATGCAGTAAACTGCTATGAGGTTGTTCACTGTCCATGTAGACAGCAGGTAGTGTGGGTAGAGACATATTTTCTGTTTGGCTAGGGTGGCCATCTGAAAAAGAGGACAGGTCTCCTCTTCCTTTAACAACAGAACGAAAGAGGAAATCCCAACTAGTGTAGCACATCACATCCTCTTTTTCACTGGGCCATCCTAACCATGATGGAAGAGAGGTGGTTTCAAGAGGAGGGTGCCTGAGGGTGAAAGAATAACACTTCCTTCAATGGTCGTGATCCAGATTGGGGCATATTTGCTCACCTGTGATGACCTGGCATCTCTTCACATGTTTTAGATTAATATCCCAACCAGTTTCAGCATAGCCAATGATTCTGTTACTATTACTACTACTGCTGCTGCTGCTGCTACTACTACTGCTACTGCTACTAAAACTTTTTTTGTATACCATCCTATCTCCACGAAGGGACTCAGGGCAGTTACCAACATGTAAGGCAAACATTCAAACATACAGACAATTAAAACAAAATAAACACATTCAACAATACAGCACAACCGAATTTAACTTCTCTAAGACAGGAAAGCTTAGAGAAGACAATGATGCTGGGGAAAATGGAAGGGAAAAGGAAGAGGGGTCGGCCAAGGGCAAGATGGATGGATGACATCCTTGAACTGACTGGCTTGAACTCGAAGGAGCTGGGGGTGTCAACGGTTGGCAAGGAGATCTGGCGTGGGCTGGTCCATGAGGTCACAAAGAGTCGGAAGCGACGGAATGAATAAACAACAATTTGACTTAACAAACAAAATAACAACTAAGAATATCATAAAATACCAAAATCCTGTTAAACACACTAAAAATTAAAAAAATAGTGAATTTGGGGAGGGCCCTACCATTGGGAGTGATTACCATGATTTGCATGGTTTACTCCACCGAACCTGGAGTAAAGTGGATGTCCTTAATCCAGCATCCACTCTGCATAACATACAAATTCATGTGCTGACCAGCACTCTCTGAGACATATACTTTCCCTCAGTTTAACTTTAAAGCCTTTATAGCAGTCAGCACAGCCATTCTATGCTTCGGGGAAAGCAAACAAAATTGGAGAAGCATCTGACTATGTCACCATATGTCACTATAGCCAGATACTCAATGATTACAATGAGGTTGAGACTCCTGAAAGATCCTAGCAGATCTCAATGCTGATGTTATCATTTACCATTAGGGCATGGGAATCTAGTCAGAAGTCTCCCCTACACTATTTACTTTGCACAAAGCAAAGAATAGCTATGGGAAGCAGTTTCAGGGCTTTACAGTAAGGGTGGTGGTGGATTTGGATAGTGAGGGGAGAAAATTAATGGCAGCCCACACATCATCGAAAAAGGATATCTGCGTATGCATTTGTTGTTGTTGTTTATTCATTTGGTCTCTTCTGACTCTTCATGACCTCCTGAACCAGCCCATGCCAGAGCTCCCTGTCAGCTGTCAGCTGTTGCCACCCCTAGCTCCTTCAAGGTCAATCCAGCCACTTCAAGGATACCACCCATCCATCTTGCCCTAGGTCAGCCCCTCTTCTTTTTTCCTTCCATTTTCCCAAGCATCATTATCTTCTCCAAGCTTTCCTGTCTTCTCATTATGTGGCCAAAGTACTTCATTTTTGCCTCTAATATTCTTCCCTCCAGTGAGTAGTTGGGCATTATTTCCTGGAGTATGGACTGGTTTGATCTTCTTGCAATCCAAGGCACTCTCAGTTTACGTATACATACACACTTTTAAGAAGTGTCCCAGTGAAAAGGCTGAAAGATAGCTAACAGATACAGGCAAGAATACTCTCAGGGACACATATACTTGCATATGTCCCTGAGAGTATTCCTGCCTGTATCTGTTAGCTATCTTTCAGCCTTTTCACTGGGACACTTTTTAAAAGTATGAGCTTTTATTAATGAACTTGAGGGGAAACTGACAATGAGAGCAGGCAGGTATCAATGTCCTTGGAAAGTTTCCAGTGCCCCAGAACAGTGTTGATGTCCACCAGTCGGCTGGTGGCAAACACCCTGGTTTTCTTAACTTGTGTAGTTTGTATAGAGCTTTGACAAGTTGCTGTTATCATAAATTCAACAATCCATGGCCAACATGGAGGGCAGGGTTGTTCTGAAAACAACATCTATTTTCCACAGTCTAGGCTTGATGCTGCTATTTATATCCTTAAGATAAGTGACAGTGGTAGTGTTTTCTACATGACGTTTAACTCTAGTTATGTTTGTTACCCCCTAGGCATATAAAAATATTTGTAAAATTTCTTGACAAAATGAGTGTCTGAACGTTGGAACTGCCTGTCAAGAAAATGAGGAACAGCCTCAAGATTCTTGGAACTTTAGGACTTTTCTACCAGAAGTTCAGTTGCACCAAATCACAGGCTTTTTTGCACAGACAATGTGGTTTGTTTATCACTGAATAGTTAAACACCAAAAGCAACTTTCTTTGGAAAGGAAAAAGTGGATTTTTCATGACTTCATACAGTACTCATTGTAGTGGTATGAAAATTCAGTCCTTCAGAAAATGTACTGTTAGCATCATGAACATCGTGAAATACAGTACAACCCCTATACCAGTGAGACTGATACCCACAGTTTCACCTGCCTGCACCTGACAAAGAATATCCTCACTAGGGATTTTCTAGGTCCTCCAGTGTTATGTCTGGCAGATAATATTCATTTCAGTAGGGTTTTCTATTATCCACAGTTTTTTTTGTTTCAATGGTAAGTTCAGGAATGTATCCATACAGTACAATTTACTCGGGACTGCTGTACCACCACGGAAAATCACAGGTTACTTAAGTGGCAAAGCCCATTTTTAAATAGCTCAATTACATACTCATTTCTATATATTAGCTCTTCATGTCTCCTAAATAATGTGGCTTACAAGAAACATAAATGAGAGAGTTAATAAGATCAATATAATTTGAATAATTAAAATCAGAAATGTATATGTTAAATATACTGTATATATATTCCTGTGTTCAGTCTTGGGGCCCACCTACACAGTCCACTTGATGCAATGCTGGTCTGGAGTGGCAGTACCTTACCTGTGAAGGGTTTACCACTCAGCACCTTTACCAATGGCAGCCAAAGTGCTGTGAAACTTGGGGAGGGGAGGAGGAAAGGAAAGAGACCCCTTTTCTCTCTCTTAACAAGTCACCCAGATGCCTTCACTGATATTGGCAAGGTCTTCGAGTGATGGCAAGGTGTTCTCTGGAGTTCTGTGACTACTGCTGTGGCAAGAAACAATGCCCCAGGTATGTGCCACCTCCTTTTCCTCTGTAACACAGAACATGGGAAAAGCAGGATGGTGGCACTGGCTTGGTGAACAAAACCAGCTCAGGTGTTCACACAACTTTGAAATGCAGGGCTGGTCTACAGCTTCAGGGAAGTTCCAGAGCATTCCCTAACTTTGTGTAACATGGGGCGAAATTGTGTTAACATGTTGCCATCCTTCATCAGAGGCAACATGTAGATCAGGGGCCCTCAAACTTTTTAAACAGAGGGCCCCTGGTCACAGGTCACAGTCCCTCAAACTCTTGGAGGACCAGATTACAAATTGAAAAAAGAAAACATGAATGAATTCCTATGCATGCTGCACATATCTTATTTGTAGTGCAAAAAACATTTAAAACAATACAATAATTAAAATGAAGAACAATTTTAATAAATATAAACTTATTAGTATTTCAATGGGAAGCGTGGGCCTGCTTTTGGCTGATGAGATAAGATTGTTGTTGTTGTGTGCTTTCAAGGCATTTCAGAATTAGGTTGACCCTGAGTGAGGGCCGGTTAAATGACATTGGAGGGCTGTATTTGGCCCCCGGGCCTTAGTTTGAGGACTACTGATGTAGATGCTCAGGAGTGATGCCTTGACCATTTAAGGGTTTGTGGCCCATGTAGACATGCTCTTAGGGCCATTCCACACAACCATATAACCCTGAATATCAAGGCAGACAATCCAGAATATCTGCTTTGAAGTGGGTTATTTGAGTCCACACTGCCATATAACCCAGTTCAAAGCAGATAATGTGGGATTTTATACAGCTGTGTGGAAGGGGCCTTTGTGTATTTTAGATGACTAGAATCCAGGCTAGTATGGGTCAGTATGCACTACGCACAAGACCATGTGGTATCTTTGAGACTGGGGCCCTTCTACACCCTGCCATATAATCCAGATTATCAAAACTGATAATCCACATTATCTGCTTTGAACTGGATTATATGAGTCTACACTGGCATATAATCCAGTTCAAAGCAGACAATCTGAATTTTGGGTTGTTGTAGGTTTTTTCGGGCTATATGGCCATGGTCTAGAGGCATTCCCTCCTGACGTTTCACCTGCATCTATAGCAAGCATCCTCAGAGGTAGTGAGATCTGTTGGAACTAGGAAAAGGGGTTTATATATATGTGGAATGACCAGGGTGAGACAAAGGACTCGTGTCTGCTGGAACTAGATGTGAACATTTCAACTGACCACCTTGATTAGCATATAATGGCCTGACATTGCCTAGAGCAAACTTTTGCTGAGAGGTGAATTTTATATGGCAGTGCAGAAGGGGCCTCAGAGAAAGAAGTTAGTAGCATAGTTTTCATAGATTTAAGTTTTCCTCGCCAGTACAGGGAAAGAGGTACTACAGATGGTACAATGCTAGCCTTTTAAGATATCCGAAAACCAGCATGTCAAGGGAGTTGGTTATAATTTCTAATCTTTACCGGATGTCCAAGCTTGCAAAGTGCAGGAACTTTTTTGAAATACAAGTTATAAGAAGCCTTTGAATATATGATCCCGTCATTGCAGTCTGAAGGGATAGAAATCCAGCAGTGCCATAGCACATACTCTGCTCATCTTTCAGCTTGTCGCTCAGTGCTGTGTTGCTACAAAAGGTGGTAAAAGTAATGGAGGCCACTTGGAAGTAAGAAAGGACACCTGCCTAGCAACCAAAGGAGTCAAGCCATTGTGGAAAGTCAAGACACAAGCGAGGTCATCACAATTAATTTTATCTGAGGAAGAATAAGTGTTGGAAATGAATAGTATACCTTCAAAGTATGGCATTAACCTACTTTGCAACACAAAGGTAAACCCACTGGCAGCCTGATGAATTCAGAATTGATTTTTGCATGGCTTTTTTTTTTTTGCTTTTGGGGTTATTTTTTTTCCTCTCCTGCTAGTGAATTCTCTGTGTGTCTGGCTACATCTCCATGCACAAGCTTTTTCTATGATAAGACTTCTGTTTCCTCTTATGCTAAGGGATGTATAATACTTCCTGGGAATTGTATTTTTCTTTTCTTTTCTTTTCTTTTTTTGGTTCCCATTACAAAACTATAGAAAGCATCACCGTATCTCCAACTGTGAACTATTTCATGCTCTAGCATAGCAAAGTGTCTGCAGACAGAGATAAGGGATGAATTCCCATTTTCCTCTACAAAATTAATGATCAAAAAGTACAATAAAACCATCATCTCCGTGTCACCACTGGGGATACTGGTGCTGACTCTCAGTTTCTTGGGGTGGGAGGGGAGGGAGGGAAATCATAATGTAAATGTGTTTGAACTTGCGATTAGTTTTAAGAGAAGAGAGATAGGTCTTAAAGTAAGTAGAAATGTTTTTGGAGGGTGGAAGGCAGAAAGCAAGCAGTATGTTGATTTTTCTGTACATGGCAGGACTTGGATGGAGTTTATAAAATTGAGGAGGAAATTGTCAGTTAAATCAGGTAATATTTGCTTTTTAAGACATCTGTTTGTCACAGGACATGATTGTCCTCAATTTAGCTTTCAGTATGCTTTGTTTTATAACAAGCTTAATCTGCAAGTCTGATTGCGTAAGATAATATCTCTGAGGAATCCATGGTCCCAGCTACATTGCCATACACTATATTGTCATACAGTTTGATACTGTATTATATGGTCAATATTGACTCATAATGTAGCTCAATGCAGCTAAATTGCATTATATGAGTCTACACTGACACTTTAATTGCCATGGTCAATGCTGTGGAAGCATGGGAGTTGCAGTTCTACAAAGTCTTTAGGTTTATTTACTAAAGAGTGCTGGAGCCTCACCAAATTACAACTCCCAAGATTCCACAGGAAGACTCAGCTGAAGACCCATCTCTTCTAACAGGCCTACCCAGTCAACTTTAAATCATGCATTTTGGATTTGTATTCTGTTACCGCTGCATGTTGACCCTTGTATCCTGTGTTTGATGTATGTTTTTATAATGGTGTGTTTTAATATATGCATTTTATTATAGGCATTTTTATTTATTTATTTATTTAAGATATTTTTACCTCACCTTTCTCTGCAAGTGGACCCAACATGGCTTACAACCTAAAAAAAACATACAATACAGAAGTAAAAACATAGTTAAAATCAAATATTCAACATAACCAATTACCACCTCCTTGATATAAAAACCCCTTCGACATAAAAGCAGTAAACCTTAAATCTTAACCCAGCCCTAAAATATATGGTTTAGTCTTTAGTTGAAAGCCTTCTTAAATAAGGTCTTTATGCCCTTCTGGAAACTCAACAGGGATGGGACAGATCTTTGTTCTTCCAGAAGGGTGTTCCAAAGTGCCGATGCCATCTCTGAAAAAGAGCCTTCCCAGATCCTATTTAGACACATGTGTTGTTGGGGTTCAGCCTCTGTGTGACCCTGTACCTGATTCTTTGATTGTATTTCCTGATGCCAATGTAGATGTCAATGTTGATTCTGAGGCCAATGTAGATGTTAATACTGATGATGGGTTGAATAGTGAAAATCCTACACCCTTGGAAAGTGAAAGTCAAAGTTCCCATGAGAACATTCATTCTGAACCGAGCGGAGAAGTTTTACTCTCTTGCAGAGAAGTTTCATTCCCTTTTTCTCCCAGCCTTAGTTCCCCAGAGAATCTGACACCTGGTCAGCCTAATGAGGGAAGGAGGGGACAGATTCAGCAGAGCAGGGGAGAAGCACAAAGTTTACGGAGGTCAGAAAGATTGAGAGAAATGCAAACTAAAACTTCAGGCATGTCTCGTAATAGATTTCTCTCATTTAAGAGTGCCGGGTCTGAAACTGCCTTCAGACCAGGCATCATTCCAGTTCCAAGTGCAAGCCTGTGGAGGCCTCCTGATTCAAGTGGCTGGGTTTATTGTAGTTTCTCAAGTTGTTCCAAGTGTCATTAGCTGGGAGCTAGCAGATTTCATGATTCATCAAGGGTAACTCACCGTTTGCTGTGGTTTTTTATGGACTTGTTCATGGACATTGCTTGTTGCTATTTTGCTATGGTTTTTATTTACCTCTGATTCTTCCTCTGCTTTGCATTCAACGTTCTTCAATAAAAAGGATTGTATTCCTGCAGTCAAGTGTGGTGGATTGTTGTCAAGAGGGTCCAGTTTCCTGCTCTGGGTCACAACACGTGTCAAGATAAGAATCTCCCCATAGGATCCCAAAACTCGACCCGGTATGTATAGGGGGACACGCTGTTCCAGGTAGCCTGGACCGAAGTCATATAGGGCTTTATAGGTAAGAACCAGCACGTTGAGTTGGGCTCAGAAACATATAGGCAACCAGTGGACCTGTCTCAACAACAGAGTAGTATGTGCCCTGTGATCAGCCCCTGTAAGAAGCCTGGTTGCAGATCTTTGTACGAACTGCAGTTTCTGAGAACTTTTCAAGGGTAGACCTATGTAGATGGCATTACAATAATCCAATCGGGATGTAACCATTGTACAATTAAAGTTTGTGCACCAACTGCACCCCATTCCTGGAGAGATCGGACATGGCCACAGGTACTTTAATTGTGCAAAGGCTGATCTAGTCGCCACTGCCACCTGGGCTTCCAGGTTTAAGGCAGAGTCCAGGAAAACCCCAAAACTGTGAACCTGAGACTTCAAGGGGGATGTGATCCTGTCCAGCTCAGCCCATCATAGGATTATTTAAAGTTAAAGTTGAAAGTCCAATGACCCAAGATTGTTTACGGACAATGGCTATGTCTTTGTGAGATATGTGATGTTATTTTATGTGCTGTGTTTACTAATGTTTAATGTTTTATCGGGGGAGGGTTAATTTTGATGTTTTATACTGTTTTTTATCAATGGCATTGAATACTTGCCAACACTGTGAACTGCCCTGAGTCCCCTTTGGGGTTGAGAAAGGCAGTATACCAATACCGCAAGAAATTGTAACCCTATTCCCAGATCCATCTTATGTGAGACCAGCAATAATTCTATCTTGTTTGGATTAAGTTTCAACTTGTTTACCCTTATCCAATCCATTACTGACTTCAGGAAATGGTTTAGGTGCAGAACTGTGGATCACCGGTGGAAATAAGTAATAGAGTTTGACATCATCAGTATACAGATGATACCGAACTCCAGAACTCCAGATGATCTCTCCTAGTGGCTTCATGTAGATGTCAAATAACATTAGGGATAGTGGTGAGCCCTGCAGGACTCCACAGCTCACCAGCCATGAGGTGGAGCAGGACTCCCCCAGGACCACCTTCTGGGTTCGGTCCATGAGAAAGGATTGGAACCACTGTAACACACTACCTCCTAACCTCATCCCTCGAGTCTCCCCAGAAGGATACCATGGTTGATGGTACTGAATGCCACTGAGAGATCCAGGAGAGTCAACAAGGTCACACTCCCCTTATCAAGCTTTTCACGTAGATCATCCACCAAGGTGTTTCTGTTCCAATAACCCAGTTTAAAGTCAAATTGAAATGGTTCCAGATAATCAACCTCATCCAGAAATCTCTGGAGTTGTTTGGCTACCACGTGTTCCAAGATTTTACTGAAAAAAGGTAAATTTGAAACCGGCCTGTAGTTGTCCAATACGGTCGAATCCAGGTACTGTTTTTTTTTAGTAAACCACAGATTCTTTTAAGGCTGTGGGGACTGTGCCTTGATGGAGAGAGACATTAATCAATTCCCTAATCCAAGACATACTCCTATTGGTTTGTTTGATGAGCCAAGAGGGACATGGGTTAAGAATGCAAGTGGTGGTTTTTACTTCTCCAAGGATTTTGTCAACATCATTGGGTAATACAAGTTGATTTTATTTATGTTGATGTGTTTTTACTTTGTTGAGCCATTAAGAGAGGCAGGGGACAAATACAATTATTATTATTATTATTATTATTATTATTATTATTATTCCATAGTATTGAGCCACAACAGTTTAACGTGGTGTCAAAATGTATTAATTCTACATTGTAGGTGCACCTATACATAGATGTAAGGTGGATTTATGCTTCTGCATATCATTAAAAGGATATCAACTAATGATGCGAATTTCTATCATTTACACTTCTTTTTCTGAGGCGTGACTTACATACTTTTGGATTTAATTATCTATCATCACTTTGTAAGTGATGTACAGTTGGAGTATTCCTTATTTGAAATTCTTGGGAGAGAGAAGTGTTCCATATTTCATATCTTTACAGATTTTGGAATACTTGCATATATATCATAAGGTATTTTGGAAATGGGAACCAAGTCGAAACACGAAATCTATTTATATTTCATACACACCTTATATACATAGCCTGAAGGTAATGTTACAGAATATTTTAAATGATTTTGTGCATGAAACAAATTCTGTGTACATTGAACCAGCGGAAAGCAAAGGTATTAATATCTCAGTCAACCAGGTGGGCAGTTTGCGATTTTGGAGTATTTCGGATTTTTGGATTGTGGATAAGGGATGCCCAACCTGCATTTGTAACACTGGGAGATGACCATGATAATCCCTCTGCATTTACATCCAAAACTTGTCCCTGACCCCTTTCCTCCCAGATGTGAAACTCTGGTTGAAAGTCCCTTCTCCCCCTCTCCCCGTTTGCCCTATACAAATGTAAAAGTTGCATTTGAAAGATGCCAGCTGTGTCCTACCCCAGGTTTATTCATGTGGGACCTTTACTAGGTCAACTTAATACTTGACTACTGCTTATTATCCCATCAGTCTTCAGGGACAACCCATGATCTAATTGCCCAGCATTTATGTTGCTTGGCAACCATAAATACAGAGTAATAATCCTTAAAGGGACAGTGTAGAATTTCATGCCCTCGCAGTGAAGTACACTTCATTTCCCAGAGCACCCTGTGTTTTTTAATTCAGTGAATAAAAATGTGTAATGAATAATTAATTATGTGCTTGGAGGCACAATAGCTGCCTACTTTTGAATATTCATCAGTGGCATTATTAATTCACTAGAATTCCCGAGGAGCAGTGGGAGAGGCTTTTAGCTTAGCTGGAAGACTTAACAGATAGTGCTCTGCAACGCGAGCAAACTTTTTTTTAAGCAGACTTTTCTTGGGAGATTTTTTTTTTAAACAAAAAAATTACATCTTTTAGAAGGGGGAAATCTTGCTAGACGAATCAAGGAAGAGTTCCTTGCTGTGATGAGCGAGACTAGTTACTACTTTTTGCCATTCACAAATGTAAAGATATATAATTCATCGACATAGTCATTATCATCCATATCCAATTTCTACGTATGGTGAAAACTGGACAGTGAAGAAAGCTAATAGGAAAAGAATAAACTCATTTGTACTCTACTGCTTTTTGGATGCCAAAATGACAAATAAAGGGGTCCAAGAGCAAATCCATCCTGAACTCTCACTAGAAGCCAAAATGACTAAACTGAGGCTATCATATTTGGACACATCATTGGAAGTAATGTTGACTGGAATAGACAACATTACTTGGCAAAGTGGGAGGCAGTCAAGAAAGAAGACCATATCAGAGATAGAGCAGCTCAATTAAAAAAAAACACAGCTGTGGATTTGCAAGATCCAGTTGATGGTCAGGGCTCTTATAATTTTCTTATTGATAACATTTTTGTAGGTCAAAGCTGACTTGATGGCAAATATGAAAATCCATTAATAAACTTTAACATTGGGAGTAATTGGGGTAATGGTTCCCAACTGAATTTGGGTGGGATGAAGATCTTTATAGTGCCTACAAATTTGCCTCAGGTGCAGAAAATTGTTAGGTGGACTTTCACCTACCACTTCATCCCCATATTAAGAAAAGCTTTACCTGCTGAATTTCTGCATGTTGAGTGGTCAAGAAAGGCTCAGTGATGTCATAACTCTAGGACTTGGAAGGAAATGTTTAAAGTCCAAATCAGCAAAACACTCAGAAGTTCCTTCACCCTAACATGGCAGTAAAATAGGGTGGGAATTAGCCAACAGCTTAACCAATAGTGAAGAATCATTGGGGCTACAGACCACACATTCCTCTTCCCTAATCTAAATCTCCCATCAGACTGTTATAATAATAAATAATACATATTTTGGCTAAACGCACAGGCACACCCACCAATAATACCTGAAGCAGTATTATAATCACAATTACAAAAACAATAATGCTATGTTCTAGTCCACTGCTTCTTAAACTATTGGTTTTGACCCCAAATGGGGTTCCTGTAGCTCAATATAGTTCATTTAAGAAGATTAAAAGTTTTCTGAACATCACCTAGTGGTTTTTAAAGACATTTATAGAAAAATCTGTTGTGCAGTGTTTACAGTGGACTCTGCAGAAGATGTTTCAGCTGGTCTTCATAAAAAGTAAAATCAATTTGTTTAGCAAGCCTTGCAAATGCTGATTTGTTATCAGCAAATGTTTGATTTTTATATTAATTTTATGTACAATCATATATGGTATTTCCGGAGTCACACAAAATTTTCTCAGGCTAAAAGAGTCCCTGAGTGGAAAAGTTTAAGAAGCTCTGGGCTAGCTGATAGATGTCCTAACAGTATCCTATTGTTCTTAGAACAATAAAATATTGTGGTACACCCATTTCTTCAAGAGTGATCCACAATTTTTCAAGATCTACATTTATTGCCTAATAAATAATAAAAATATTTGTAGTAGAATTTTGATAATCACTTGTTTGCATGAGAGGTTAATGCAACGGTCATGTGGGTGGTGATTCCTGGTGTCCCCTTTCATGGGGGTTGGAATATATGCCGAGCATTTTCCGAATCATGGGCCATTCTTTTGTTTTCCATATTTGTTGGCAGATTTTAGTTAGAATTTGAATTGGTTTGTCTCTGTAGCATGAAGCAGTTCTATTAATATGTCATCTATTCCTGGTAATTTATTTCTCCCAAGTGCTTTGAGTACAGCTTCCATTTCATTTTCTAAAATTGTGGGTTCATCTTCAAATGGTTTTTCCTTGAATGAATCTGTCAACATTTCATCTCTTTTACATAGCTCTGTTTTCATTGTCTTTCCATATCTTCTTGATCATGTCATGTGTTCCCCAGCTGGTCAAAGAGAACTCTCATCCTTGGTTTAAATTTCCTTTTGAATTCTCAAATCTTGTGGGATAGGTCTCTTGTTCTACCTTTTTTGGTTGTCATCTTCTATTTCTCTGCACTGATTGTTACAGTATTTCTCTTTGTCCCTGTGAAATGGTTGTTGAGCCATTGTGTTCTGTGTTCTGATCCTATTTCTCTCCCCTTTTAACTTTTGCTTCTCATCTGTCCATAACTGCTTAAATAGTTTAATCAGTCATCTAGGAGGGTTGTTCTTTATTTTTGGATAGAGATAATGTTTTTCCCCATTCGTCCTTTCCAATGTCCCAGACTTCAGTCCAGTGTTCTTCTGACTGCTGGTCAGTTGGGCTTAATAGTGCAAATCTATTTTTATGTTAATTTTAAATTCTAAAGCTTCACAAAATTCAACCAGTAACTCTCCTGCCTCATTTCTTGATCATAGGCCAAATGTTCCTACAATATTTGATTTTGCTCTTTTATATTTTACTGTTGAGTTCCAATTGCATATGATTACCAACATACCTTGTTTTTGCATGTAATCAATTTCCAAATGGACTCAAGTGTAGAATCTTTTAATTTCTTCCTCTTCTGCCTCTGCAGTTAAAGCATAAGCATGGATTATGGGTATATTTATTGGGTTTTCCCTGAAATCTTTATATTATTGATATTCTGTCAGACATATGCATTATATTCCTTGACTGCTTCATTTGTGCTCCTCTTCACTATTAATCTTCCAGTTCCTTCTTAGATTTTAATTTCTTCGATAAAACATGGTATAGGTATCTGACTCAAAATGCCCCATTCTTTTCCACTTTAACTAACCCACTTCTGGTTAATTGGGATCTGAGCTTTTATCCCGGGTTTAAAATACAAGTTTTATTTATCTACTGTACTCCAACAAATCAAACAACATCCTGGATTAACTGCACTGAATCACAGAATCATAGAACTCATGTGTGAGAGAAACAAGGCTTTTGAAGACATATAGGCAAATTTATCTGGGCTTTTGCTAGATTCCACATGGTGCTTAGATGCATAAATAAATATCTTCTTAGCTGTGTAGGTAGTAGTGCTGGATCCTGATCTTTAAATCCAACAACTAAATCTGAAGTGTTTTTTTAGTCCTGGATAAATAATAATAATAATAATAATAATAATAATAATAATAATAATAATCTTTATTTATACCCCGCCACCATCTCCCCCAATGGGGTCTTGGAGCGGCTTACATAAGGCCAAGCCCAAACAACAAATTACAATAAAATAAAATGCAAATTAAAATAAATTAAACAACATATACAATAAACAATATACATAAAACATTTTTAAAGCGTGGCAGCTTCAAGTCCTGGCTGCCTCCCCCAGATGGCCAAATCTTCATGGCAAGGGGGGGGGGGGGGGAGAGAGAGAGAGAGAGAGAGAGAGAAATGAATACTATATTTATCATGCCCCATGAGGACCCCCACTAGTTAAGTCCTTTTTAGTTAGAAGGATAAATATTTTATGTATAGGTTTTTTTTTTTGGGGGGGGGGGGTCAGTCTAGAGAGCCTCTTCATATTTGAATCCTACATTACCCTGCCACTTTAGGGAAGCTGAAAGAAACACAACCTACAAAACTATCTAAAGACCCACTAAGAAAATCCAACAAATGCTATGTTCAGCAAAGGACAAGAAGGACCCTTTCATCTTTGCAGGAGTCTACCGTATACCATGCAGCTGTGGACAAGTCTAGATAGGGACCACCAAACGTAATGCCCAAGTATGAATCAAGGAACATGAAAGGCACTGCAGACTAAGTCAACCAGAGAAGTCAGCCATAGCAGAGCCCTTGACGAACCAACTTGGACACAGCATATTATTTGAAAACACAGAAATGCTAGGCCACTCTAACAACCACCATGTCAGACTACACAGCATGTGGACAGTTTCAACAGAAAAGAGGAAATCATGGAAATGAACAAAATCTGGCTACCAGTATTAAAAATTTTGAAAATCAGGACAGTAAATAAAGAACAACACTCAACCATTTTCCAAAACAGAAATTCAAAAGAGCCCAAAGCAGTTTCGTGGTGGAGAGGACGGCATGCTTCTTTCAGTTTTCTTGGGATGAACTAAGCTCTTGCATTTTGTCACTCTACGCAGAGAAGGGAAATGGCTTTTTTTACAATAACATAAATTGACCTCTAGAGAAGTTGACTTAGGTTTTTGGGGTCATCTTTTCAACCAAAATTTCTAGATGAGTGCATGAATACATCCAGCGAGTCCACTTACGAAGATGTAACTTCCTTAGAGGACTCTGGTCATAATCTATGAAAGCTATATGAAAACTTTCTTGCAGTCGGAAAAACAGTTGAAAAATTACAAATTGCTTCCTTTGAGAAGACAATTAATGAAGAATCACATTCATAGTAGCGATCTATAACAGATGTAAGGAAAGTCAAACAGGAGTTACATTAGCAGTGATCGATCTGCCTATTGCCCCCTATTGCCCCTTCCCATCAGTACTTGACAAATATACACAGATACCTTTTACTTCCAGTATTAACTTCTGCCTCAAATTGAAAGCATTCCTGTCCCCATCTCTCTCTCCCCCCACCCACCCACCGAAATGCAAGCATAGGATTTCTGGACTTCCTAATGTATGTGATAATCTTTGCTACAGAATATGCCATCTGCAGTAAACAACACATTTGGAGGCCACAGCAAATGTAGGACTGGAGTGTTTTGGCAGAAAAGTGGCACAGGGTCCAGATCAGTTGAGGAATGTGTTCCAGATTGTGTCCCCATATGGTACAAAACAAAATGGTCAGTTTAAGTAGACCTATCTAGACACAAAATAGAAACAAAACTACAGCTAATGTGCAGCTTGACCCTGGTGCTAACTGAAATTAGAATGAATGCCTTGATACTGTTGACAATCAAGCAGGAGGAATAGGGGATATGATTTCATTTGGGATTGAGTTGGTCACTTTAAAGGGAATGGTGTTATTGGGATGCTTTTGGAGAACATTGTTCTGTTCAATATGGTTGATCCTGGTTCATTGCTTCTCTGGACTCCTATACACTTTATGTTGCCCTTACTTCCAATTAAAATGAAATCTAACCCATGCAACTGTATTTGCCCATGAACATTGGACTATGAACATGGAGACCACGGTTTGCCTAAGCCTAAGCAAGTTACATGCCCAACTGGAGAGGAGGGCAATGGTAAACCTCTTCTGAACAAATCTGGCCAAGGAAGCCTATTGTGATAGGTTCTCCCCTTAGGGTTGCCATAGATCTGAAACGGCTTGAAGGCAGACACCAACAACAAGCCATCCTGAGTCCCCCTTCGGGGGTTGAGAAGAGATGGGATAGAAATACGGCAAATAAGCAGTAAATAAATAAGACAATAGGACCTCTGATGAGGTTCCCCAGTGTCAGTGTAGGCTCATACAGGAAGAGGCAGTCTTTTAGATATCGTGACTCCAAGCAATCTACTTATATCTTTACTTCATATCTTGTTTTGATTGGAAACACCAAGACTTCCTGCAGTCAACGTGCCATTGATAATGAAGTGGCATAATCACCTTTGAACATTCCTTGCCTAAGAAAATCCTATGGAATTTGTGGGGATGCCACAAGTCAACAGGTGACCTGAAGACATGTACAAAGAGAAAATATAGAAAGGTACATCAGTATTGTAGCTTAATTTCAAGACAAGAAAAAAATGACATCAGAAATGGTATTATGCAAAGACAGATAAGCAACTTAAGTACTTACTCCATGTTTAAATGCGCATGTGTGTGTGTGTATGGATTTTTTCCCCTAAGCACCAAGATTTTATCATAACAATTGTAGGTTCAGGGATTGTTTCTCTCCTGGCAGCACTGATGTATATACACCTTTAACAACAGTGCTAATAGTATCCAGCTTGGCCACAGGTTAAACAACAGTCATTTTGCTCAGCAATTCAAACTTCCATTGCAATTTGCCAGGCAGCTGAGTGCATGGGCTACAAAGCCATTTATTGCAGCGATTTGCATTAAAAGAGGGTGTCATTGTATTACCTCTTAGCTTTGGCTGAAATTAGAAGTAATATCTACATTTATCTTTCATTCCTCGGAGTATAAAATTGTGCTAATAATAACAATAATACAGCTAGTTCCTCAAAGCTTAGTGAACTCTACACATATCTCCCCCCCCCCCTTCGCCCCGACACACGCGCGCACACACACCTCATTTCTCCCCTTCTTTCTGTTCAAGTAGGGGAGTAGAAAGATCATGAATAATAAATACAGAGATAAGAGAACTGAAACTGGGAAATCAATTTACTGCAAAATATTTGCATATTTTATTAAAAGAAACTGTGCATAAACCCCACAACAGGGTGGAATGATTTATATTTTGATTTGATTTGTATACATTATACCTCTGGGAGAATGGATGCAACTTAGTCATCCCTCCAAGTCTTATTTCCCCCTCCCTCTCGAAGATTTGTTGTTGTGTTGAGGATGTTACGGTTTTGTGTGTGTGCTTAAAAAAAAAAAAAGAAAAATGAATTTTCCCAACATGGGATTTGTCAGATTTCCTGATGGAGGCAATTCGAAGATTTGTAACATTTTGGATCTTCACACAGTTCGAGTACCTAGGAGGAGTGATTTGTCCTTTGATAATAGCTATATCCTCTTCTATCAAACTCAGGATTTAGGCACACAGTAGATGCAGAATGGAATGGTGTGTTTTTACTGATATCCTGTCTTTCCTCCAATTAGCTCAAGGGACTATACTTTCTCTGTGAGGTAAGTCAGGTTGAAAGCATATCTACACTGTAGAACTAATGAAGTTTGACACCACGTTAACTGCCAGTGTATCATGGGATTTTGTTGAAGCACTTGCATTTGTTGGCAAAGAAGATTAAAGACTTTGGAAAACTACAACTCCTAGAATTCCATAGCATTGCGCCATGGCAGTTCAAGTGGTGTCAGGCAGCATTAATTCTCCAGTCTAGATGCACCCTAGATGCATAACAACCTGCCCAGAACGCCAGTATTTTCTACAAGGACTGCAAGGATGCCATGTAGTGGCAAAATAAATAAATAAATAAAAAGCCAATGGGATTTTTTTAAAATATAAATTTTTATTAGTGATTTTTCTTTGACAACAGTAAAAACAGGGTTAAAGGGGAGAAGGTAGATTGGGAAAGGTGTGGGTGTGTGTGTGTGAAGGAATGAATGGGGAAAGCCGGGGAGGTGAGGATGGGGTACATGAGTGGGGGTAGAAAACATTTGGGGGGGGGGAGGGGAGTTCTTCCGTCTCTCTTCATATAAACATGTTCAATAGGTATTTCTTTCTTTTCTTCTTTATCTTGGTCGTGAGTCGATATAGATTAGGTTTCTTTATTATAGTTGTTGTTATTGATGTTATTGCTTCATTACTGTAGGCACTTTAAAGATGTTACTCTATTGTTATAGGTACTTTGTTTTCTCTCAGCCATGTACTCAAGGGTGTCCAGTCAGTCCTCTTCATGTGTTTATTATGTGATTTTGCTAACATGTATGTCAATTTGTCCATGCACATTATATCCATGATTTTCAGCATCCATTCCCCTTCCTCTTCCAATGGGATTTTGACCTGCATCAATAGGAGTATAGTGTCTAGATCCAAGGAAGTCATGCTACCCCTCTATTCAGCCTTGGTCAGACCTCACCTGGAATACTGTGCTCAATTCTGGGCACCGCAATTGAAGGGAGATGTCGACAAACTGGAATGTGTCCAGAAGAGGGTGATTAAAATGATCAGGGGTTTGGAGAACAAGCCCTATGAGGAGTGGCTTAAAGAGCTGGGCATGTTTAGCCTGCAGAAGAGAAGGCTGAGAGAAAACATGATGAGGGCCTTGTATAAATATGTGAGGGAAAGTCAGAGGCAGGAGAGAGCAAGCTTGTTTTCTGCTGCCCTGGGGACTAGGACATGGAATAATGGCTTCAAACTACAGGAAAGGATATTTCACCTGAACATGAGGAAGAACTTCCTGACTGTGAGAGCCATTCAGCAGTGGAACTCTCTGCCACAGAATGTGATGGAAGCTCCATCTTTGGAGGCTTTTAAACAGAGGCTGGATGGCCATCTGTTGGGGTTGTTTGAATGCAATTTTCCTGCTTTTTGACAGAGGGTTGGACTGGATGGCCCATGAGGTCTCTTCCAACTCAATGATTCTATGATTCTAAGAATAGGACTTAGGACTGTAAGAATAGTTGTCCAATTACCCAATCATGCAGAATGAGAAATGACTCAAACCCTGCAATATTGTATAGATGGTGAGAGGTGTTTTCTGCATATTACAAATAAGGGCAGAGAATCTGATTCTAATTTGAGGAAGAGCTAGGAAGGAAAATGGGATTTGGAACCCCTATCCATTTTTAAAGGGACAAGGAAGATGAAACCTGCAAACACTGCCCATAGTGGTCCTCAGACACTTAGGAAAGGAAAATGGCAGCTGTCAACCTATGACCCATGTTCTGCATAGCCGCAGTGACTTTTCATCAATGTGGCCATCACCCCTCAAATGGTTGAAACCCCTTCCTCACTTCAACTGGAAAAACTAAGAGTTAGGGCGCTTCCACTCATGACAAAAACCCGCACTGAAATGGGTTAAAGTAACCTGCTTTGGCCTGGTTCTAGTTCTCACCTCTGCCTACAACCCCGGGATTTCCCTCCCAGGGTGGCTACATGCTACCCTGATTGAAATTGGGATAGCATGAAGCCACCTTGAAGCCCCAATTTCCCCCCTAAAACATACTGAAAAGGTCCCTGGTCCCCATGGAGCCTCTCTTTGTGTTCTCCTGGTGTGGGGAAAATGATGCCCGAGGAGATGGGAGTGTGAGGAGGAAAATCGCTCTCCCTCTCCCTGTCCTCATGCATAATTTTCTTGTGACAGGATGATGCGAGGAGAGGTTCCATGGAGGCCAGGGACATTTCCAGTATGTTTTAGGGTGGAAATCAGGGGCTGGATAGGAAGGGGGTGGCCTCCAGGTTTGCAATTTCCACCGGCCACATATTATTAAATGGTGGTGATGTGAATGCGAGCACAATGAACCATGCATATTAATGCTTTATTGCCATTAATAATCTAGGGCATGATCATTCACATTAAGCCCCAGTGGCACAATGTGTTAAACCCTTGTTCCGGCAGGACTGCTGACCGAAAGGTCGGCAGTTCAAATCCAGGAGAGGGGTGAGCTCCCGTCTGTCACCTCCAGCTTCTCATGCAGGGACATGAGAGAAGCCTCCCACAGGATGGTAAAACATCTGGGTGTCCCCTGGGCAACGCCCTTGCAGACGGCCAATTCTCTCACACCAGAAGTGACTTGCGGTTTCTCAAGTTGCTCCTGACACAAGAAAAAAATCACATTTTTTCATATGTGTGAGCTTCTGTAATTGAACCCCTAAGCGAGTTCACCATATTCCTACTATAGAGCTATTGGTCACTGGCTGGGGGATTCTGGCACTTGTAGTTAAAAAAAACAACAACTTTTTGCTACCTGTCTGAACGTATCTCCTGCTATAAACCATCACGAAGCTGAAGATCATCAGGAGAGGCCCTGCTCTCGATCTCACCACCTTCGCAAACACGGTTGGTGGGAATGAGAGATAGGGCCTTTTCGGCAGTGCCCCCTCCCCCCCCCCCCCCCCCCCGTCTGTGCAACTCCCTCCCTAAAGACATCAGATTGGCCACCTCCCGCCTGTCCTTTAGAAGACAACTGAAGACCTGGCGCTGGAACCAGGCATTCGACTAGAGGGGAACAGCAATATGAAAAAAAACTTTTGGACATCCTGATATTGGACTCTCCCAGCTTGGCTTTGGTGTATTGGCATACTAATTTATTGTTAATGAATTTACTGTTGAATCTGGATAATGTTTTAAATGGATTTTATTGTTTTAGTTGTAATTTTACTGGTATATATGTGGATTGCATCACTGGATGCTCATGTAAGGGAGAAGGGTGGGATAGAAATGTATGTAATAATAATAATAATAATCATCATCATCATCATCATCATCATCATCACCATCTTGTTCAAGTTCTACTAGTTTTTACATTGGTCCCAAATCAGAACTTGCTGAAGCTCTAGTCAAACCTACACATTCATGAATTCTGCATACATGGATGGGAATACACACACACACACACACACTTGCTTATCCAATCTTTGCTCATCCAATGTTCTGTATTATCCAATGCAGTCTGCCTCTGGCCTGTATCTACAGCTGTTTCAATACATTGCTATGTTTTGGTTCTAAATTCGGAAATACATTCATTACTACATAACGTTACCGTGTATTGAATTGCTTTTTCTGTCGATTTGTTGTAAAACATGATATTTTGGTGCTTTATTTGTAAAATTATAATGTAATTTGATGTTTAATAGGCTTTTCCTTAATCCCTCCTTATTATCCAACATTTTTGCTTATCCAACATTCTGCCGGCCCATTTATGTTGGATAAGTGAGACTCTACTGTGTGTGTGTGTATCCAGAAAGCAAACCCTAATTTTTCCCCTTTATATAAGGGACATGATTTTCCTACGTCATTGTATATAGTGGGACTTAAGCAGCCATGGATTTTAGTATTTATGGGGAACCATGAAGCCAAATCAGCAGATGCCAAGGATTTGCTGTACTCTTCATCTCCTCTGTGATACTTTGCTTCCCACCATGGGTTCCTGAAAGAGATAAAAGAATATGACTGCTATTGTACAAATATGGCCTGGCACTCTTTTAGGCTGTTACAATGTCATAAGCTAGATTTATGACCTCCTGCTTCATATTCACATTTATGATCATGGCACCACTGCCATGGCCACAAATGCTCCCAAACCTCACCTTAAAAGTCGGCAGTTATACCAAGAGAAAGCATGAGGTCTTCTACTGCTCGAGAGCTCTTGTGCTATGAGCTGTTATAACAAGACCCTTCAGGGGCATCTGCTTTAGCTTGTTGGACCATGGCACATTGGTGGAAGTGGCTGGAAATGTCCTCCTTCAGTGCCCAGCTCACCAGTGCCACATAATTCCTTCACTCAGTTAAAACTGGATTTTAAGGGTTTGTTAAAGGGTTGGATTGGGAGCTGGAACATAGCTGCAGCATTGTCGCCCCGTGTCATATGCAGGATCTCACCCATATTGTTCTTTCAGGAACATAATTCCAGGAACATAATTCTCCATTTTTAATTATGATTCTTATTATTCGGCTGTTTAGGGAATGTTCAGGTGGGACCCTTGCCCATAAGACGTCTCTGTGTTGCTCACCTTTTAATCATATGCTCATCGGCACATTTCTATGTAAAGCTGTGTTCTCTTTGATTCACTTTTTGGGTGACATACTTCTTCGTTGTTTTTCAATCAGTGACTAACTATCCAAACGGGAACAAATTTAGTAAGGAAAATGCAAGCAAAAGAATACCTGGGCCATCTCCCAATGAGAAGAACTCTCTCAGTCCAACAGCCGTGCATCCCATTTCCTGCTGCAATGTCCTCGAGAGCCTTACCTTCTTTCCTCTCTTCTAGCTCTACCAGAGCAGATACCTGGCAGGTAGCCAGGGAGCCAGCGGCAGAGTACCCCACACTGAGATCCTGAAATGAATGCATATGGGAGCAGGGCTGTTGTTTGCAGGCATTTATGTGCGGGGAATGGGCAAAAACACAATAACCTTTCCACGCTGATACATACCAGTAAGTCCCACCACTCAATGTGCGCCAAGAATGAGGTTACAGAAGGCATCAGCCTGCCAAATGCCGGTTGCATTATTATTTTATCATTTGTGTTTTGGCCCAAACACTGCAGCAGCCATTCGGTATCCCCCCGCCCCCCTGAACGCTCTGACTCAGTGCCTTGCAGCCATGCAGACCTCCTCTCGTATTAATGAGTCGGTGACTTGAAAACTTACTTCAAGTTGTAGCACAGCCTTTGATTTTCACAAAGCTCCTCTGAGTGCCTGCAGCTAATTGTGTTTTCAATAATAAATTGTTGAAGAAACCTTGGCTTGGTTGGATTTGCTTCGATCTGCCTTAATTAGAGGATTTTAAAAGCACTGTCCTTTACCACATGCATTATTGGCTCTCTCACTTTATTTACAAGAGGGCGTTGCTGCGTGGACCTGATCTACGATTTATGACTTCCCCATGCACCGTACATCATACTGTCAGGCCATAATGCAGATGAATGACATTTTCTTGTTTTCGTGCCAAATTATTTCTACTGATGTGAAGTTTTCTGACTTAGGAGAGACTCTTTTATCATATCAAAAGAAGCATTGAATGCCCAAGGCATTCTTAATTTTTGGTGGCAAGCAACCAAATCTTGATTTACCAGGACTTCTAAAGAACCATCAATGGACCACAAGGATGTACATGCCTAAAATGTTGGAACCATTCGCACTTCCCTGTGAGGCCAGGCCAGATTATTTAGTTTTGTGGACATTGATATTTATTTCAGCGGTTTCCTAACAGGCACCACAGTGCTATCAGTAAATTTACTAGTGCAACATGTTCAAAGACTCACTTTATTTTTATTTTTTTTTAAAAAAATAACTCCAAATACAATAAAAAGAAAAAAGTATGTATATAGATACATGGACATAAAATAAAAAATAGTAAAAGAAATTGTACCATTGAAAGCAAAAAAGAAGACAATTTAAATGACTTCCCATTTTCTGATGGTGTTAAATCTTAGGAACTCATCACATTGATTAGGTCCTCTGTGACGATTTGCCATCCTCTGTGGTGAATTGCCTGGGTAGTGGGGCCACCTGGCCAACAGTGGCATTCCTCCATCACATGTGGGGAAGTGTTGCCGTGCGGCTTCCCCCCACACCTGCCTCATTGTTTCTAATGGAACATGGGGAAACTACATGATGTCAGAGCAGTGTCCTAAAATGCTGCCACCCCAGTTGAGCCCCAGAGCCCCGCTGGAAGTGAGCAGTGTGGGACTCAGTCACTCAACTGGGGCAGGAGTTTCCTAGGATGCTAAAAATTTCTCATGCGATGAGGTCCATAATATATAAAATCTTTGCCAACAAACATTTGCACACATCTACCAAACCAAACCAAGTCTACTAATAATCAAACCCCATATTTATCATTTTCAAGTCACCCAGTGCTGGATTTACAGTTGTGCTTAGGTGTGCTTAAACACAGGGAACCATTGGCTAGGGGCCTCCATCTCCCTGCCAAAACTCCCAATTATGATGGATTTTTCTTATGTGGTGCATTAATTGGAAGGCATTCAGTTTTGGAGCAATTCCAAACATAATGATTGAGTTGATAGTGTATGGGAGTGTGCCAAGTAGGAAGCAGTGTATCCCTACCGGGCCTACTGGGCCTACCTCCTTCAGGGTCTTGTAAAAAACCTCATAACTTAACTAGCTCAAGGCCTCATTTGTTCTAAATGCAGTAATGCAGAGCCATCCTCCATATTTGCTAGGGTTAGGGGCAGAAGACTGCTGTGGAAATGAAGGTGTTCTCTCTAGAATCTAATCTCTGGACCTTCCAGCATGTGCAGGATGTTGATCATAGAATAACACATGAGGATGTAGTGATTCCTAGAGAGAACATTTTAAATTAAATATGTGAATAATCAAAGCCACAAAAGTCAAAACTGCAAATGTGAAGAGATGATTGTATTCTGCAAGGAACTGCTGTGATGTTAGTACTACATATAGGCAAACCAGTGAAATTGCTTTTATGCATTGGGATCAGTGTGCATTGGGACACCAGGGAGGGAGTGCTGCTGCACCTTGGTAGAGCCCAATTGCACTAATGCTTTTGCTGGTGCCATGATATATATCTTCACAAACCGCCTTCTACCCTTCTCAGAAGACACCCTCCCAGAATCCCAAAAAGGCTTCCGCCGCTCCAGAGGAACAACGGACATGATCTTCACTGCACGACAGCTCCAAGAAAAATGCAAGGAACAAAATCAACCCCTGTTCATTGACCTTGCAAAGGCATTTGACACAGTGAACCGCAGCGCTCTCTGGACCATCCTCCAAAAAATCGGGTGCTCTAACAAATTTGTGAACATCCTGCAGCTCCTCCATGATGACAACAGTCTTGGACAGCAATGGCTCCCAAAGTGACCAATTTAAGGTGGAATCAGGTGTCAAACAGGGATATGTTATTACCCGAACCTTATTTTCCATCTTCATTGCTATGATACACCTTGTTGATGGGAAACTTCCTACCGGAGTGGAAATAATCTATCTGACAGATGGCAAGCTATTTAACCTCAGCAGACTGAAAGCCAAAACCAAGGTTACAATATCTGTTATAGAACTCCAATATGCTGATGACAATGTCATCTGTGCACATTCAGAAGATCTACAAGCTACCCTAAACACCTTCGCAGAAGCATACGAGAAGCTCGGATTGTCACTGAACATTGAGAAAAACCAAAGTGCTCTTCTGGCAGTCACCAGCCAATCCCTCTCCAATGCCAGTGATACAGCTTAAAGGTGTAACATTAGAAAATGTTGACCATTTCCGCTACCTTGGCAGCTACCTCTCCACAAAAGTCAACAGCGACACGGACATACAACACAGCCTGAGCTCTGTGAGTGCAGCATTTTTCCGAATGAAGCACAGAGTGTTTGGGGACCAGGACATCTGTAGGGATACCCATGTGCTTGTTCATAAAGCTATTGTCCTCCCAATCCTGCTATATGCCTGCAAGGTGTGGACTATCTACAGACATCACATGCAACTCCTGGAATGATTTCATCAGCGTTGCCTCCGAAAAATCCTGCAAATCTTTTGAGAAGGCAAGTGGACAAATGCCAACATATTGGAAGAAGCAAAGACCACCAGCATTGACGCGATGGTCCTCCACCATCATCTCAGCTGAACTGGCCACGTTGTCTGGATACTTGACCATCGTCTCCCAAAGCAGTTGTGCTTTTCTGTACTCAAGAATGGAAAACAAAAGTTGGTGGGCAGGAAAAGAGATTTAAAGATGGGCCCAAAGCCAACCTTAAAAACTCTGGCATAGACACCAAGAACTGGGAAGCCCTGCCCCTTGAGTGCTCCAGCTGGGGGGTCAGCTATGACCAGCAGTGCTGTACAATTTGAAGAGACATGAGGGTGAAAGAGAGAAATGTGCCAAGAGGAAGGGGCATCAAGCCAACCCCGCCTGGGACCGCCTTCCACCTGGAAACCAATGCCCTCACTGTGGGAGAACCTGCAGGTCAAGAATAGGGCTCCACAGTCACCTACATACCCACCGCAAGTACACTGATCTTGGAGGACAATCCTACTTGGACAACGAGGGATCGCCTAAGTAAGTAAATGCTTTTGTTGGTGCCATGATACATATCTTCACAATTTCCTAGGAGGGTTCTTTATAACCTCTGCTACACATCTAAGTATGTATAAAGTTGTGCCTCTTAAACCATGAATGTAGAATCAGAGCCCCGATGTGTCAAGAGGCTCGGAGAACTGTCTTGTTTGTCATGCCTAGAAAAATCCTGCATCTGGGACCCAGAACATTTTTTCAAAACTAGCATTTAAATGGAAAGAAGAATTGTGTCAGTTCTCTTAATTACCAACAGTTGCAGAAATCTTAATAAAAAGAATGCTTTATAGGAACTGCCCAGATGTCGGATCTTAAACAAACATCTGCTTGAAAGTAAAGACTCATCTACTGCCCTGAAAATATTAGAGAGGAGGCTGGGAATGTCTTCCTTTCATTTTTTTAAAAAATGCCATGGCTATAAATTGCATTGAGCTCTCTTGAAGCTGCTGTCCGTAGTGTCAAAAACACACCAAAAAATAACCCTTCGAAAGGTTAATAATGGCCTTTCCAGTGTCATATTCTACACTTTATGTGTTGTGGTAATTATTATCATTATAGCTGTAAGGATGTCTAGTTATCTTTCTTAATCACATGCTATAAAGAAGTGCTTCAGAACACATATCTATTATTTAATCAAAATTTCACAGTTATTGGCATTTACGCTTGTGGAAGGGCTGTGTTTATTTTCTGTTTGCAGGGAAGAAGAAGAGACTCCCAGGAGAAAGGGAGACCTCCGTCCGGGCCCACTTTAATCACTGTCGCATCATGTGACAACCTGCGCTATTAATATCAGAGACTGCTAATATATGTTATTAGGTCCCAGTGCCTTGTACTTTTGGGGGCAGAAAGAAAAGCACTTTTATTCACAGATAAGGACCGTCTGTGTTGAAGTAATGGAGGGACCTGAACTGCCTCTATGAAGCAGTGTTGTGCCTAATGGTTTTCCAAGAGATGGAAAGTTTAAAAGAGTATAGGATTGGCAGGATCCCAAAGGCCAAGATTTGCTGTTCAGCAAGAAAGGAAATCCACTGCTATAGCAGCCTTGGATGGTGACCATCCCATCACTATCTAAAATCCACTAATAATAGCATCTACAGTTTTCCACTGCTGATCATGGCTACTATTCTCCATGTTTCTGTATGTGGATATTTATGTTACCCTAAAGCAGTGGTTCTCAACCTGTGGGTCACCAAATGTTTTGGCCTACAATTACAAGAAATCCCAGCCAGTTTACCTGCTGGGATTTCTGTTATGATTTCTGGGAGTTCAAGGCAAAAACATCTGGGGACCCACAGGTTGAGAACCACAGCACTAAAGGGATGTTTGTTTGCAGCCTTTATCACTTCCAGGTCCACTCAGTCCATTCTTTTGTGGGTTTTTTTTTGCAACAATGGTTTTGATTGTCACAAACATTTTTTCAAGTATTTTTAAGTGCCATACTGGTGGGGACAAGTTGCCGTGCAATTGCTGTTGCCCGCCCACCATTTGCCCTTCCTTCCTTCCTTCCTTCCTTCCTTCCTTCCTTCCTTCCTTCCTTCCTTCCTTCCTTCCTTCCTTGCTCTACCACTTCCCAACAGACCCTATGTGTCCATCTGAGAAGGCAAGGGAAAGCCATCCATTAGGCTTGCACCTTTCAGTGCTTGCTGAAAGGTGTTTTTAGTTGGTGGTGGTATTTGTTCATCTCGGTTCTGTCTCAAGCTGGGAGTGGTTGGTATGGACTGGTATGAGCTAAAGTCCAAAAAACCTGGAGGACTAAAGGTTGAGAACCACTTTTTTTTGCAACAATGGTTTTTGTTGCAAAAAAATGGTTTACCAGCTGGGATTTCTTGTAATTGTAGGCCAAAACATTTGGGGACCCACAGGTTGAGAACCACTGCTTTAGGGTAACATAAATATCCACATACAGAAATATGGAGAATAGTAGCCATGATCAGCAGTGGAAAACTGTAGATGCTATTGATTGTGTTAGAAGAAGTGGCTTTGGAGGTGGGCTCAGACTGGCTCAGGATGGGGACTCCGTGCTACATCTTTGGGAGCATGGTAGAGGTGTTCCAACATGGTGTTGTGACCTCTACCCTTTGAGTGGTGTATTAGTCCATTGGCACAACATATGGACTGGCCGATGCTGGATTCAGGATCCACGTGAGACTACCAACCTTGGTCATCAGCTGTAACCAATAAACAAGTTGTAGCTTTTGCTATCCCAAAACATGGGTTTGATGTCCAATGTTTCTTGTGGGGTGTGGGGTTGTCATTGCGTACATGCAATGATTGCACAACTTGCTATGTATTGAATACCAGTTTTTTTCTGATTTTTTTGAGGGGGGGGGGACTCATCTAATCTTGCAGTACACAAATGTCATTTCACCATATGTTGTATAGAGTGTACTATAGCTCTGTTTTAAAATCATAGAATCATATCTAGAGCTAAATGAGAAAACAAGGAACATCCATTCCAACCCCCTCCCCTGCCTTGCAGGAAAACACAATCAAAGCACTCCCAGCAGATGGCCATCTAGTTTCTACTCTAAAATTCCCAGAGAAAGAGATTTTACCACACTCTGAAGCAGCATATTCCACTGCCCAACTGCTCTTACTATCAGGACATTTTCCCTAATGTTCAGGTAGAATATCTTTTCCTGCAATTTGAATCCATTGCTC
Source organism: Anolis sagrei (assembly GCF_037176765.1). Taxonomy (NCBI): domain Eukaryota; kingdom Metazoa; phylum Chordata; class Lepidosauria; order Squamata; family Anolidae; genus Anolis; species Anolis sagrei. Next base: position 319,107,707 of record NC_090021.1, read on the forward strand.
TATGTCCTAGTCTCTGGATCACCATATAACAAGTCTGTCGACTCCTCACAGTGACATCCTTTCAAATATTTAAGCATAGGTATCATGTATACTCTGAACCTTCTCTTCTCTAGGCTAAACATACCCAAGCTACTCCTCATAGGCCATGGCTTCCAGACATATTACCATTTTGGTTACCTTTCTCTGGACACATTCTTGCTTGTCAATATTTTCCTTCAATTGTGGTAACTGCCTAGAACTGAACATAATGCGATTCCATTGTTGATTCAAATTCAGCTTGTGATCTTCTGAGATCATAGAATCATAGAGCTGGAAGAGACCACATGGGCCATCTAGTCCAACCCCCTGCCATGCCTAGATCTCTTTTAGATGTACTGTTTCTGGTCTCACATTTCAAATATCTGTGTATGTCATTTTTATTGCTTACGTGTAATATCATGCATTTCTCCCTGTTGAAATTAATTCTGTTAGCTTTGTAAAGATTGGAAGAAAAGTAGACTCTTTTTCTTCTGATATGTCTCCAAATTTAACAAAATGTTTGAGAACAGAAATAAAATATTGCAGCTGCTGTGAAGAATTGCCAGAATATAATCTGGGATGACAGAAATGACAGCTGAGATTCTATATCTAGCCATGATGTTTTAATTTTTCACTCAGCCACTGGAACCCACCTTAAAAGCCAACTAGATCTTCTGATTGATGGAGACCTTTGGTGTGAGATCCTCCATAACAGGACTGTTACAAGTATGGAAAAGCAACAAGCAGTCACTAGTAGTTTCCATTTTGACAAATGGAAACTAAAATTGTTAGACAATACAATGAGCCTTATGAAACCTTAATTATCATTCCAGGAGGTTTCAAGAAGAGGCTTTTTCCCCCATTTGGCCTGATGAAGCATAATCTAGGGAATCTGAATGAAAAATACTTGGGGACACATTTAGCCCCAGGCCTGCCCCTTTCCAGCCCTGCTCTATTAGATCTGGCTTGGTTTTGCACTCTGGGCACATACTGCCATGACAAATAATCACAGTAACTCTTTTGCTTGCTGAGTCAATGGAATGGCATTCTTTCATCCATTCCAAGCCACTTGGCTTCCATTGGATGTTCTTTGGATGTTGCTGCTATGCTGCCTAGGCAAATACCACAAGTTCCAACTTTCTCTTCCAAAATTGGCAGAACCTTAAGAGTTTCATTCCAGCTGAATAGCCAGAGAAAAAAAACCCTGTATAGCATTGGTGCAACCGAACAATTGCAACACTGGTTTGCCATTCAGAGCTCAATGACTTCACTGATTTCATCTTCTGCCAGTATGGACCTCATTAGATGGAGGTCCAGAAGTGGGGGGAAAGTGGGAGACATCAGGGGAAAACATGGAGCAGCTCCCAGCTTTGTCCCCTTACCATGACCATGGGCTGCCATCCCAGCTGTCCCCGGCTTCTTCATTGAGGATATGGGCAGTCACCTGGGCCTTCAGGGCTCCCTCTTAGTGTACTGCTGGCTCACTGCCAGTACACCGCCTGGACGGAGCCTAATGCCAGAAGTAGCCCTATGAGCCACTCTGAGTCCCCTTCAGGGTGAGAAGGGCGAAGTATAAATATAGTAAATAAATAAATAGTATGATATGGCATTGATGGACTCTGTCCTGGCAGCATGCCAGTGGCTTGCTAAGATGGGGGAAAAACCCAGTCTGATGTCATATAACTCCAGGAGGAATGAGATGGAGAAATGCAAGACTTAGAAAATGCACAATGAATTAAATAAAATGAAACCCAGCTATGCCAGATCTAAAAGTCTGCAATAAAAAAGACTAAGAAAAACCAGTAGTAGTTTCTTTAATACTTAGACCATAGACCTTTCACATACAGGACAAACCAATAAATACATGAAAACCAGATTATTAAATACAATACGAAATAAACAATTAAAATACTACATACACCATTAAAAAGCTACATAAATCAATGGCGAGACACACCCTTAAAAACTACATAAAATAATATATGAGTTAGCTCTTGCATAGTTAAAAACCAAGTAAAATTCAGTATTATTAAAACTTAAGCAAGAAACCCTTTGGATGTTGACAACCACACTATGCTTAGGTAAAGGCATCTCCAGAACAGTCAATTCTAAGAAAAACCAAATCAATGATAGAATACTTTTGGCATGTCAAAGGCCTTGGGTTCAGTGCCTGACGTCTATAGTTCAAAGAAGGGATCTGCTAACAGAACCCTTTCTGAAGCCCTGGAGTTCTACTTCCAGTCAGAACAGACAATGCTAGGCTATATGGAAAAATATTTCAATCTGGAAGAAGGTAGTTTCTTACATGTTGAGCCTTTTCTCTGGATGCTCAATTGTTAGGATTGCTTACAGAGGAGACATGCAAGTAGGGTGACCATGCATGGAGCTCCACTGCAGTTGTCCATCCCTGTTAACATAGGAACAGCAGGGTTTTTAAAAGCATGTTTAGGTCAGATTCTCAGAAATCTTTTATCATGCTGCATTACTATTGTTGTCACCTGAGATCATACACGACAGCCTAAGTTTTGTAACTTCATGACTCTATAACTACATTGCAGAAACCCAATAGAATCCTGTTAGTGAATTGCAATGGTATATGGACAAGCTGAGTTACCAAGGAGTAGTTATTTAAGTCAAAATATATTAATATTTAAATAATATAAAATGCATATGCATAAAAAGTGCTTATGGGCTGAACGAACAGAGTTTATAAATACTAGTTATAAGTAATTGATGATGTTAAGTTTTTTCCCCAAAAAACCATTGTGGTTGCAATGTAACGAGGAATCATTTTCATTCCTTTTGCAGTGTAACTGTGAAGTTTTGTTACTCATACACTTGTGTGCGGTGTTTCACAGGCTAGCAGTTTTAGTCTTCAGTTGGCACACATGGAGTTAGTTTAGAGAAAGAGGAAAGCAAAGGTTTCCCTGTTTAAAATTGTAACTATAACAACTAGGTGGTAATAGGCCATGGAACAATAACATTAATTAACTGCTTTAAAAAGTAACTTCCCAAGCTTTGCAATAAACTGTATGTAGTATGGTACATCACAAATTATTCCAGTATCATTTCATTCCTCTACCTAATGTTTTTTAACTATATGCCTATATAGTCAACTAGAAATTAAGGAATTTAAATTGGGTGGATTTAGCCTTTACATTAAATTTTTGATTATACACTTGTTGGTCAATAAATGAACACAATCTTGGAAACCATTCATTAGCACATCAGTGACAAACACAATGGGGAAACCAGCCAGGCGTGTGTGAGCATGTGGAAGAGATACACACACACACATATCAGAGCTTGGGGGTTTGCTACTTCACACAGAGTTGGATGGAAGGTCTATGCTATGCAGCCTTAGTCTTGTTTGTAGCATGCCGTCAGTAATCAGTACAGTCCCAGATGACAATGTAGTACACTTGTCAGGGATAGTGTCCTGCTCTTACAAGAGTTTTGAAGCCGAGGCACGAATTCCTCGATAGTCAACAATCTGAAGTCAATAAGCCATACATCAAAAAAATATCCAAGAAGAGAAGCCAAGTAGAGAAGTCAGTGAGTCAGAGGGTCAAATTTAAGGCATTAAGCAGCAGGTTTTAGTGGACATGAGGAAGACTGTTTTCAGCACTAGCCAGGTAGACACCATACTTCTTTTATTGAGCCTCAGCTTAGTATAACAGCATTTAGATAGCATATCTCAAAGATGTGGACACGTAGCCTTTTCCTGTGACTGAGAATCCAACATAAAAGGCTTAATTTGTCTTCACTCATGAGACCTTGGATTTCCAGCATGGCAGGGGTTTGGACTGGATGGTCCCTGTGGTCTCTTCCAACTCTATGATTCTTGATTTCTCCTCCAGTGCTGCTTCTTGCTGAACTCCAGGGGGACCTAGCTGTTCATCAGGCTAAACTGCTGAGGAGGACTCAGCTGCCATAAGTCTTTTTGTCTTCTGAGGAAGATGAACTCTCCAGAAGAGGAATGACAAAGGGACCAGAGCTTGTTAAAACCTCAGCCAAGGTCCCCATGAGCTCCTGGCCATTGCAGGTGCCACATATTAACATCAGTAGAGGTGTCCTTGTGACCAGAAAAAAAGGGGGGGGGGTTGCTGATGCCAGCATGGGGGGCTCGTGATGGTCAGGGGCTCTCACAGAGCTCTGTGGCTGTCTGGGTGTGAGGGCTGTGACATGGGTGGTAAAATGATGGTCCACCAAGACCGATGCCATCATGGACTGGTTAGACTCCAACCTGTCACTACAGTGAGTTCAGCATGGTGCATGTGGCTGCCTCCAGGGCAGTCATGACAAGCATTTTTGCCCTAGTCTGAATGGAGATTAGAGATGAGGCTATATGATTTTGAGCAAAGCTTCTTATGGTCTCGTGCTCTTCTGTTATTGTTAGGAGATCCCAATCACATATCATCTCTCTTCTGCACATTCATTATTCAATTATCTTTGAATCCTTGACTGACTTCTTATGAACTGGCTGGCCATTTGTTTGTCTTCACAGAGTCATGCAGCCGGAAAGAAAGAAACTGACAAAAACAAAACTGTACTCAGAAGATCTCTCTTGGAAGATTTGTTTTGCATCTCATCCATTTACTTCACTGGTTCCAAGAGAGAAAACACGGAAAACTGCCTCTTAAATGTTTTTGCCAACCCATTTCCCCACATTGTTTCCCAATTCAATCTCCTGTATTATGGAAAGCACCCAACCCCTTCATTGCTTCTCCTTATGTGATTCTCACGTCTGTCCTTCCTCTCTTTCTTTCCCTGTGCTTCAAGCTTTCCTTTCCAACAGTCACCATTTTGCAAAACAAACAAACAAACAAAAACCAGAACTATAGAACTAAAATTAATGATGGACTCTTGGGTTACTATAGCAACTAATTTCATTGCCTAGTGGTATATGGATCATATCATGTGGGCTTCCGTGGTTGCTTAATAATTTCCCTTTACTTTCTGACCTTTCTGTGCTAGCTGGATGGTTTTACTGTTGTCCTATGTTGATTCCTGAGGAAATATAGCCAGTGCCGATAGCCGTTAATTATGCCATATTTAAAAGGCATTATAAGCTATAGCTTGGTTATAGCTTTACAGAGCAATATTTTTCAAACCTTCTAACCTGGGTGAGTTATTTCCACAAGAATGTACATAGACTGCTCCCTTATACCAAGTAAGAAAATTTGCCAGTTTAACCCATCATTGTTTACCCTGATTGGCAGCAGCTTCTTGGAAATTGTGGCAAACATGTAGTTTCACATCAAGCCATTTTTAAACATTCTTCCATCATGTTTTTTTTTCTTTTGGTTTTTTGGTGGATGGAGGCAATGGGCTATTATTCAGACAAGTCTTTGGCATACAAGATGATCTGTTGTTGAAGGGTGTTTAAAACTAGTCAAGTTCTGGCTTCTTCCTCTTCTTCTTCTTCCACCGTCACCGCCTCCTTTTCTCCTTCTTCCTCTTCTCCCTCCTCCTCCTCCTCCTCCTCCTCCTCCTCCTCCTCCTCCGTCTTGTCCATCGGCATGACCCTATGTTCTTTATTTCACCATTATCTACAGTTTTGAATATATATGCGATGTCTGGGAACGTATCCCCCATGGATACAGGGTTGTATTGCACTCATGATGAAGTAAAGGTTTTTCTCATGTCTGAATGCTCCTTCACAAAAAGAAAAGAGACAGGAAAACTATAACCCTGCTCTCTGCAGTAAACAACTAGCATACCAGGAGAAAGGCTGTGATGGAATTCTACTACCTGTCATTTTACTTTTCCCTGTACAGGGGGGTCATGAATCTGTGGAGGAGTATTGAAACATGCCATCTACCATCTGGAATTTGATACACACTGTATACCAATAGCTGTAAGGGCTGCAGAGTCTTGAAGGTTGCAGCCGGAGCCAATGCTGTTATGCAAAGACCCTGGATGATTCTTTGAGAGGCTCTTCCATAACTGTTGCCTCCGTTTTCTTGACAGAAATAAGAAGCAATTAAAATCTGAATTTAACCAGGGGAGAAGTGACTTTGAAAGGAGCAGACCTATTGAGTAGGAAGGTGCTGTTATTACAGTCATGCTTTAGAATAGCGATGCGATCGCTAAAACATATCATTAGGGGCCTCCATTTCTTCACTGCCTTTGTAGAATCCAGAGCTCTTTGCTGTAGGAGGATGGGTGACTTGGTACATGAAATTATAACTGTTATTTCTCTCTCTGTGAATTGTGCTTGCTACTTCAGAACCTTTCCTTTGTGTGCAGCCGTGTCTATTAAAAGCAATTAGTCATTAATGGGAATATGCTATAGAGCCGAAGGGAACCGTCATTCGCTCATTTGCTGGAAGGAAAAGGTGTAAGAACATTGTCGGCTAGGCTTTCGTACCTGTAAGGTTATTTGCAGTGAATGAAACAGCCACCTGTGCACCTCTTTCCCCTTGATATTGTGTAAAATGTACAGAATTAGCTGGGTACATCTTTGGTGAAAGCTTTCCTGAAGTGAATGGAAGATCAGAATGTCAGTACTAGTAGCACTATCGCACTGATGAGAATGAGAAGTACAGGACAAGTGAACAACTGGAGCTGCTCCATTATATTTGGGTGCAGGTTCTTTCTCCTCCTACCTCATAAAAATGATGGAATCAAACCATGGGAAAATGGTTTAACTTTAGTGATTAAAGAAAGTGTGCAGTGTTTTAGCAACACACAGACAAGATGCCACCTCTATACACAACCGGTCTTTACAAAACTGGCTTAAGAAGGTAATGTGCACTGTGCTATTTGGAAAATTAATATTTATATTGAGTCCTTTCATAATGAAAACCAACAGGATAACATGGTTTAAATTTGGACTATATTTATTTTGACCTGCATAAATTGGAGTCTAGTATCTAGATCCAGGGAAGTCATGCTACCCCTCTATTCTGCCTTGGTCAAACCACACCTGGAATACTGTGTCCAATTCTGGGCACCACAATTGAAGGGAGATGTTGACAAGCTGGAAAGTGTCAAGAGGAAGGTGACTAAAATGATCAAGGGTCTAGAGAACAAGCCCTATGAGGAGCAGCATAAAGAGCTGGGCATGTTTAGCCTGCAGAAGAGTAGGCTGAGAGGAGACATAATAGCCATGTATAAATATATGAGAGGAAGTCATAGAGAGGAGGGAGCAAGCTTGTTTTCTGCTGCCCTGAAGAATAGGACACAGGCCAATGGCTCGAAACTACAGGACAGGTGATTCCACCTGAACATTAGGAAGAACTTCCTGACTGTGAGAGCTGTTCAGCAGTGGAACTCTCTGCCCTAGAGTGTGGTGGAGGCTCCTTCTTCAGAGGCTGGATGGCCATCTGTCGGGGGTGCCTTGAATGCAATTTTTCTGCTCCTTGCAAGGGGGTTGGACTGGATGGCTCATGAGGTCTCTTCCAACTCAAGAATTCTATGATATCATAATTGTGTTTGCATACGACGAAACATTCCTTTGGTGTCCACCATAAAACCTGCTGAAGTTTTACATTCATCCACCCCGCGCCCCCATTTTAATGGACATGCAGTTGTGAATAATATTGGCTTTGGGGCTGAGTCATAGTACATCTGCATTGTAGTATTAATGCAGTTTGACACCACTAACTTTCATGGCTCAATGTTATGTATTCATGGAAGTCGTAGTTTTGTGAGGCATGAGCACTCTTTGACAGAGAAGACTAAAGACCTTATAAAATCACAATTCTCGTGATTCCATAGTTTAGAGCCATGACAGTTAAAGTCATGTCAAACTGTATTAATTCTACAGTGTAGATGCACCCAAAGATACAGTACACCGCATACATCCATGTGGAAACATAGAACCAGGGGTAATAGTGAACCTTATTGAATGAATGACACCTTTAGAAAACATGCACCCAAATGCATTTGATTCCCCCCCCCCCCCCCCCGCCCCTGAGATTTAACTAACCCTTGGAGTGAAACAAGAGGATTGCACCTAAATAAGAATTCTATTCTGCCCACATAATTTCCCATAATTTCTAGAATGGCAGAAAGTACTATAAAATAGAACCATGTTGAGGCTAATTTATTTTCATGGATTTTACATGCAGTATAAACACAGTCTGGTGAGTTGCTCTCATATTGAATCACCATGAAGCAATTGTTTTGGATAGTAGATGGTTCTTACCTTGCTTTTTTCAGGTCTACATAATGAGAGATAGAGATTGAAAATGAGAGGGAACACAAAACACTGATAATGAAAAATCAATATCTGTGGTGTAAAATAGCAATGAGTTCAACAGTTGCTTAAGCCAACTCAATCAAATCAATACAACCAGCAGCAAAGTTAATCTGGGAAAGCAGGGGAAAATAAAAGGGTTATGTCTGATCACTTCAGAGGTATCAGAGGTGATACCCTATCATCAGGCCTGTAGCGAGGGGGTGGCTTTAGGGGTTCAACCCCCCCCCCCGAAATGTTTCAGATTTTTTTTTAAAAAAAAACCTGGTTTACTCATGAATTTTAACTGGTTAACCAAATCCCCATGCTAAGTCTATGAGATGCAAAAAATTAAGAGTCCCTCCAGAACTGTAAGCACTATCTCAAGCAAATATTGACAATTTATTCACACTGTCATTACTTGCAGCAATAGCCGATGTAGTGAAGCAACCAAGTTGGGTGTGTGTGTGTTGAATGCTCTCATTAAGGAGGCCAGACTTGGTGGAGGTGGTTGACAGGGGTGGAGCTGCAGGCTACTGAAGGTTGCTCTGCCCCCTGCTGTGCTCTTTGCTTCAGCGTGAGCTAGGAGGCAGGTTTCAACCCCCCCCCCGAAATTTTCAACTCTCCCCAAAATTTTCAACCCCCCCCCCCCAAATTGTCAACCCTCCCAGAAATTTTTTTCTGGCTACGGCCCTGCCTATCATTGAAGATCTATGTGTTGTAAAGGTTGGATTATTGGGCTAGGACGAAAGGAGACCAGGATTCAAATGCCTGCCTGGCCATGGAAACCTACTTAAGGACTTTGGGTCAGTCTCAGATTCTCAGCCTCAGAATGTACCAAGAAAACCCTGTAAATAGGGTTGCTACAAGTCAAAAATGACTTTAAAGCAGACAACAACAGACCATATCACTTCCTGTCTCTGGAATGAAGGTACGTTTAGGAGAAGACACACCAAGTCTGAATGTTTGCTTTAGAAAAAGAGGTCTCAAAGGGCACTGTGCTCTAATCGAAGATATAAACAGTCTTCAGAAATATCCTTAGTCCACTCTAAGGACCAATGTTAAAATACCTTCAAAGTGTGATTGCTTTGACCAATTTTAGAGATATGATTTTAACACATCCATGGAGAATTTTGTCCCCAAAACAATGTTCTGAATCTATTCAGATTCAAACGCCACTTAATTCCACACACCTTCCACTTCCTCTCCATTTACTGAAGTATAAAAAGGGAAAATAAACTACCAGAAATGTAAGGGTCTCAAGGGTTTCTTTTCCACATTCATTCCCTCGTGTATCCCCTCTGCCAACACTCTCAAAGCCTTTTTTTCATTCTCCACCCCCATTTCTGAAAAGATGTATCAAACATTATCGGAGACAGAGATCTGACTTGAATAGAAACAGAATGTAAACCTATTCATTTGGAGTATGCACTCTCCAGTTCTTCCACATTAGGCATCCATAATGCCCGCAGACAATAAACACAATTGCAAGAGTCTGTGTAGCATCAAAGCAAGAGGCAAAGTTATTTACAGCATGTCAAGGTCTTTCTGTGATGGTGTGAGAACACTTTGATAATGATGATATAGCACTTAGAAGTAATGATGTACTTATAAGTACAGATGAAACACCTTTAATTTATTTGATAAGGGGAAAACTGAAGTGGGCAGTTTCACAGAAACGTACACCTCTGTACCTGACTTGTACAGAGTGTTTACTCTGAGAACATACGCACTGCTACCAAAGGCTTTGCCATTACCAAAGGAGCCTTTTAAAAAATACAGCACACATTGAGGGAAAAAGGGCTTTTGAAAATGGAAGAAACAGGTTTGTGGCTAGCACAATGGGTGCATTATCTAGAGGTGGACCATGGCTCCCGGTGTTGAGAGGTCGCCATGTATCCTTCTGGCACCCTGTTCATCTTATACAAACCGCTCATATTTTCTCACCTACAGAGTCAAGGAAATTGAATTCTTCCTAGCTAACACAATGACAATCGCTTGGAAGTTGATTGAGAATGAAAGCAATTCCACTGGTGGTGGTTGTTGTTGTTGTTGCTGCTGCTGCTGTTGTTGTGTGCCTGTGATAGGGTTTTCTGGGGGAGAAAGTATGTGACTCACTGTAGGTCAGCTATCAAACCCTGGTCTCCAGATCGGTACTCCAACACATAATATGAGGAAGGAATTGGTGAAGGCTCATACTTAGCTTGCCTCACAAATCCTCTGTAATGCAAAAGGAGAGCTAGGCATAACCCTTCCCCAATGCCCTCCCAGTCGTTTGGATTATATTTCACATTGGTTTCATCCAGCACAGTCAAAGGTTAGGATTTATTTATTTATTTATTTATTTATTTATCGTGTCAGTATCAACCAGACAATTGTATTACATTTTTGACAATTTTTAACAAGCAGACAAACCGCTCAGAGTTTGCAAGCTTGGTAGCTGATTAAATGTCCTTTGACCAGTAGCTGGCCACTTTGAGTGCCTCTGGTGTTGCTGCAAGAAGGTCATCCATTGTGCATGTGGCGGGGCTCAGGCTGCATTGCAGCAGGTGGTCAGTGGTTTGCTCTTCTCCACACTCGCATGTTGTGCATTCCACTTTGTAGCCCCATTTCTTAAGGTTGGCTCTGCATCTCGTGGTGCCAGAGCGCAGTCTGTTCAGCGCCTTCCAAGTCGCCCAGTTTTCTGTGTGCCCAGGGGGGAGTCTTTCATTTGGTATCAGCCATTGATTGAGGTTCTGGGTTTGAGCCTGCCACTTTTGGACTCTCGCTTGCTGAGGTGTTCCAGTGAGTGTCTCTGTAGATCTTAGAAAAGGTTAGGTGTGGTGGGAATTGTAGTCCAAAACATCTGGGAGGCTAGAGGAGACTCTTGTACACAATGTACTGGATATATAGGAAATTATCACATGGGGCATTTTTTATTTATTTACTTCATTCCTAACCTGCTTTTCTCGACCCGAGAAGGGACTCAAGGTGGCTTACAAATCCAGCAAAAATTCAGTGCCGCACAGGTAAACAATAACACACATCTCATAAAAAGATAATCTAAGCATATAAACAATTGAAACTCATAGCAATAGTGTGAAAGAGGCCTAATAAAAGTTTACGAAGCCTCCTTTTAATGATGCATATTTAGGGATCAGTAAGAAAGACCTTCCATGTGTTCCTATATATGACTTAGTAACCACAATGCATTAAAAAAATTAATTGGCATCCATCTGCAACCTCAGCTCTAACAAAGTAAAGCTTTTGTCTGGGGAATATAAGATCATTATCATTTGTATTTATATATAGCCTGCACTTGCCAATGGATTATCTTTTAACATGCAGATATGCACACACAACATCCTGACACATCTTTATGCTCTAAGACTCAAGTAGAAATAAATGCATTGGTTTCTTTTCACTTGGGATACCTTTTCAGATTTTTTTTTGGCCTCTTCTCTTTAGGTCAAAGTCTGTCAGAGATGTTAGTAATGCATATGGAGCTTTTCTTTTGGAATGGGATTTTTTAGACTTCCTCTGAAAGTTAAATATTCTATAGCAAATAATACACTCGCCATAAAGAGATTTGCCTACAAAGAACTTAATTCCAGGTGCACAGTTCTTGCAAAATGAAAAGGATATTTTTAATGGTTACAGCTTTCTGGACTCAAAGGAATAAGCTACACACATGCACCCAGGCAGATACTTTCATTTTAGGGGTTCTTATTTTGTTTGCCAAAGCTTTAAGAAAGTGAATGACAAAAAAAATATTATTTTTCATTTAGAAAAATCAAGGGAACAATCATAGGAAACTGGCAGACAATTGGTCCCTTTACCACAGTACATTCTACACTGACTGGCAGCCATCCTCCAATGTTTCAAAGAACCATATTTTCCAATCCCACCTGAAGATAGAAGCCAGGGATTTAAATTGCGGTTTAAAATCACCACCATTTTGAACAATGGCTATGTTGGCTGAGAATCAAGTGTCCATCTTGGGTCATGGCACTCTTTTCTGGTCGGCCAATCAGCTGCTGAGCTAGCCTGAACAGCAGGCAGGGCTTAGGTATATGGACCCAGAACATGAAGTAGTTTTCATTCCTGTCTAGCAGGCTGTTGGTCTCCAGTGACCTTTTCTACCCTTCCTCTATTTATTTATATGTTTGCAAATATGACAGTCAGTGTGGTGTGGTGGTATGAGTTTTGGACTACAACTCTAGTGACTAGGGCCTTTCATGCTATAGAATTACAATGCAATGATTGTACTTTTAGCTGTCATGGTTCCCTACTTGACCATGGAAAACTATGGGGTGACTTTAGACAAATCACATTCTCTCGGAGAACACATTTTGCCAAGAAAACCTCATGATAGGTTTACCTTAGGGCTGCAAGATGGCTTCCAAGACATTCCTGACTCTGGAGCTTTTGTACTTGTCTCGTGTCAGAATTATCACACAATACTACACACACACAGACATCCAGCTGTCCTTCCAGTGGCAGGCTAAAACTTTTCTATTTGGCTAGTGCATCCCTACCAGGTACACGGTATTACTTCATTTGAGATCTCCTTCCAGATATAAGCTCAACCACTGATGACAACTCTTTGAGCACAGTTTCCCAACCAATTATAGATCCAACTGTTGGCATTTCCATCTATTTCATATTTAGTCAGTTTACTAATCCAACCTGTTTAAGTGCTATGAGGAGTGACTTAAAGAGCTGGGCATGTTTCACCTGAAGAAGAGAAGGCTGAGAGGAGACATGATAGCCATGTATAAATATTTGAGAGGAAGTCATAGGGAGAAAGGAGCAAGCTTGTTTTCTGTTGCCCTGGAGACTAGGATGTGGAGCAATGGCTTCAAACTAAAAGAAAGGAGATTCCATCTGAACATTAGGAAGAACTTCCTGACTGTGAGAGCTGTTCAGCAGTGGAACTCTTTGCCCCAGAGTGTAGTGGATTTCTGGGATTTCTGTCTTTGTTGTCCAGACTTGATGCTTTGTTGTAAGATTTAGAGGCTCCCAAGATGGCCACTGCAGGACTTCCACCAGAAACTTGGGCAGTTTTTAAAAAAATGTGGGATGTGGATATGCCGTGAATTACTGAAAAAGTTCTGTTCTTTGTTCTGGCCAGAGAAAATGTATCCACACGTTTCATGAAGTTTCTGGCACACAAACAAAGTGTTTGCCTTCTACTCAAGTGTCATCTTCTTTTTAGAAACTAACTAATCATGGACAAACATCTAAAACCCAATAACAAATCCAGATAAAATATCCTGTGATTTCTGATTGCAGGGACATAGAGACATGCAAAGATCCGGATATATCTAACATGCACCTGGAAATCTCATGTTTTTTGCCTTTTGTAGTGATTGGTTCTGTGTTTACAGGGAATGCTGTCTGGCCACCATCCTGTTTGCTGCAGAAGCTCCTGGAATAAAGGTACTGTCTGGATGGGCCCCAAGATTTCTCAAAAATGATGGCAAGTGGTTCAGTGAGTATGTCAGCATGTTCCTTTAAAACTTGGCTGTAATTAATCTGGCCAAGCAGATTTTTCCAGATTTTTCTCATTTTTCTTTCTCTATGAAATTGTTTGTGAAATTGAGCTTTTAGGAGTTCCATGCTGGGTGTCTTATTCCTATAGCATCTAGACATCAGATTCTGCCCCATATTTCCCTGGATAAAATCAGCTTTTTTTGAAATGCAAACTTTGCCTGTAGGACAAAGTTTAGGACAAAGTTTAGAGTAAGTGAAACCACGGGATCAGTTCTCCTAGGTAGGTGGGCCACATTGTAGCAAGTAAGTTAGTGAATTATATTCCTAGCCTTCCCAGGTTAGACCATCCTTAAATTTATCAGAAGATCTTGGTTGATTCAGCCTTTAAAACGGAAGCTACTAGCTACTGTTCCCCACCCCCAAAATTGAGGAATGGATGGCAAATGGGAACCTTGACCATAGCTCCAAAGACCGAATCCATTCCACTTAGTTAATTGGAAATGCTCCCTTCCCCTTCCCTAAGGATTATCAGCTAATATGCTTCATTGTCTGGAGCAGGAGAAGAGGATAATGCTTAGTTCACATAGCGTTATCTATGGAAATAAGCCTTCCTCCCAGGTGCATAATAGTTTTAACCCTTGCTTATCCCGGTCTACTTCATCTTGAACAAGAGGAACTTCAATTTAATTTCTTTCCGTATCAATGGAAACACTTATTAGTAAAGGTACCATCGCAAAGGGCTATTTTACAGTTGCTCCCAAATCTCCAGATCAAATTTTACGCCTTCGTACCCACCACAGATTGAGTCCACCTGCTGGGATAAGTTCCTTGTAAAAAGATACTTGAGGGATAATAAATCTTTTCCCTCTGTCAGTGATGCATTAGGTGTAAGATGCCTATCATTTCTCTTTGTGCAAATTTAAGTTCAAAGAATTTCTACTTTCTCCAAAGCCAGGGTTGCTGCCGCCATTGTCACCACTGCTACCATCAACAACAACAAAGTATAAAAGGGAAAAATAAGAAAATGAATATTCTGGCATATTGTGCTATTTATTTTTGGTCTTTCTGGTTTTGGCTTTGAATAAAATCCAAAATCTCTATATGCCTGGGAAAGAAAACTGGAAGGGGTCTTTTGTCATTTTAAGTTCATTGTAAGTCTATACAAGCTCCCACTGTTCTTATTGGAACACCCATTGAACCTTTGCAGCTTTTCTGAATTGTCCCTGTTTTTTGGGGTTTTTTTTGGGGGGGGGGGGGTAGATTTGGTTCTGCTAATTTATTTAAGAGGAGGCTGGCAATTTTTCATGTGGCCCCAAAGCTTTTTGTTAAAGTCACCAAGCCCTTTCTGGACCCCTGTGATCTCCAAACTTTCCAAAAAAACAAAAAACAAAAACATTTTAACCCATCTCCAGGAATTATTTTCACTCATGAGAGTCTTCATGGGATTTTAGCTTTAAAAATGCACCAAGTTTATTATTTTGCCTGAGAGTGCATTTCCCAACACAGGAGTGCCAATTTGCAAATGAAAACTGAAGGCTAACTAAGGCAAGGTCTCATTCTAGGTGCTAGAGCTTTCCTAGAAGCCCATACACTTTTCCTAAGCTTTGTTTTGAAGTGTTCATGCTCATAACCTAAAATACATTACATGATATAAAAAAGAAAAACATCATGGGAAAACAGAGGAAAACAAAGAAAACCAAGTCACCCAAAGGAGAGTGGCCTTTCTGGAAAGGGAAGGTTTGGGGAAGCAAGCTCCTTGTAATTGATCTTCCTCTAGGCCAGACCTGCATAACCTGTGGCCTCCCAGAAGTTCTAGCCAGCTGTTTCAATGGTCAGGAATTCTGGGAGCTGAAGTCCAAAACACCCAGAGAGCTACAGTGCTTCTCGGCCTTTGGTCCTCCAGGTGTTTTGGTGCTTCAACTCCCAGAAAGACAGCTTTCCAGCTGTTAGATTTGTGAGATCTGAAGTCCAAAACACCTAGAGCAGTGATTCTCAACCTGTGGGTCCCCAGATGTTTTGGCCTTCAACTCCCAGAAATCCTAACACCTGGTAAACTGGCTGGGATTTCTGGGAGTTGTAGGCCAAAACACCTGGGCACCCACAGGTGGAGAACCACTGACCTAGAGGGTCAAAGTTTGGTAACTACTGCTAGGTAATGGAAGTACTCACACCAAAATAGGTTAAAGTAACCCGCTTTGGCTTGGATCCCAGTCACCATTCTCCTACCCAAACCCGTGCTTTCCTGGGATGCCGGGGGAGGGGAGGACTACATGCCATCCTGTGTCAAATTGGGATGGCATGAAGCCACCCCAAAGTCCTCATTATCCCCCTAAAGTTTACTTTAAAAGGTCCCTGGCTGTCATGAAGCTCTCCCCACATCCACCTGGTGCGAGAAAATGATGTCTGAGGAGATGGGAGAGGTGAGAAAGAAAATCCCTCCTCCCCCTCCCCTGGTCTCCTCACGCATTGTTTTCTTGTGCTGGGGGACTCAAGGAGAGGCTTCATGCAGAGGCGGCCCTAGGTAATTTTCAAAGGTAAGCAAACAGTAGGAGTTCTGTGTGCCATATTTGGTTCAATGCCATCATTGGTGGAGTTCAGAATGCTCTTTGATTGTAGGTGAACTACACATCCCAGTAACTACGCTTGCCGCACTTGCTCCCTTGCCTGGCCCGCTTTGGGTCCGGAGGCGTGCCTGAAGACCCCGGCGTGTGCACCAAAAGTCACCTCTTCTCCTGACTTTCTCCTCAGCCATTGGGACCAAGAGAGAGAGAGAGAGAGAGAGAGAGAGAGAGAGAGGTGGAGATGCCCACCTTTCCTGAAGGTAGGCACAAAAACAAAGGAGGGAGCGGAGGTGGGAGATACCTCCAGCCGGAGGGGCTCTCTCTCTCTCTCTCTCTCTTGGTCCCAATGGCTGAAGAGAAAGTCAGGAGAAGGGGAGACTTTTGGTGGGCACACTGGGGTCTTCTGACATGCCTCCAGAGAGAGAGAAAGAGAGAGGTGGAGAGGCCCACCTTTCCTGAAGGTAGGCACAAAAACAAAGGAGGGAGCGGAGGTGGGAGATACCTCCAACCGGAGGGGCTCTCTCTCTCTCTCTCTCTTGGTCCCAATGGCTGAAGAGAAAGTCAAGAGAAGAGCTGACTTTTGGTGCGCACACTGGGGTCTTCAGACACGCCTCCAGAGAGAGAGAAGGAGAGAGGTGGAAAGGCCCACCTTTCCTGAAGGTAGGCGCAAAAACAAAGGATGGAGCGGAGGTGGGAGATACCTCCAGCCGGAGGGGCTCTCTCTCTCTCTCTCTTGGTCCCAATGGCTGAAGACAAAGTCAGGAGAAGAGGAGACTTTTGGTGCGCACACTGGGGTCTTCTGACACGCCTCCAGAGAGAGAGAAAGAGAGAGGTGGAGAGGCCCATCTTTCCTGAAGGTAGGCGCAAAAACAAAGGAGGGAGCGAAGGTGGGAGATACCTCCAGCCGGAGGGGCTCTCTCTCTCTCTCTCTCTCTCTTGGTCCCAATGGCTGAAGACAAAGTCAGGAGAAGAGGAGACTTTTAGTGCGCACACTGGGGTCTTCAGACACGCCTCCAGAGAGAGAGAAGGAGAGAGGTGGAGAGGCCCACCTTTCCTGAAGGTAGGCGCAAAAACAAAGGAGGGAGCGGAGGTGGGAGATACCTCCAGCCAGAGGGGCTCTCTCTCTCTCTCTCTCTTGGTCCCAATGGCTGAAGAGAAAGTCAAGAGAAGAGCCGACTTTTGGTGCACCTGCTGGGGTCTTCAGAAACGCCTCCGGACCCGAAGCGGGCCAGACGTGGCAGCTCCGCCCCTTGGCCCACCCACGGATTGGGGAGAGGAGAGGAGGGGAGTGGAGCGCCGGGAGATCGGGAAAGGGAGCCGGTCACGGGGAAGGGATCGAACGTGGAGAACGATTGATCGCTGGCTCTGCTCGTGTACCAGGTGGCCGGGTGGAGCAGGAACGAGAGGGGCTAGGCGAGGCTTCCCTTTGGGAAGAGGATCGCCCGGCAGCGAGGCAAGAAAGTCGAGGCTCCCCCCGGACTGCTAGGGCTGTTGTGAGCTGAGGGGGCGCTCCTCAAGTGGCGGTCGAGGGGCATTTACAGAGGCGCCTCTGCGCCCCTGGCAAAAAAAAAGTGTTCTGCGACCGCTTACTTCGCGTAATGGAAGAGCCGCCCCTGGCTTCATGGTAGATAGAGAGCTTTCAAAGTACGTTTTAAAGGGTAAATCAGGGACTCCCACATCTTTGGTCTCCAGGAGCCCAAAAGGTACAGGAAGACCTAGATCAAATGAGATATTTAATTAAGTCAGAATAAACCAAGGAAACCTAGACTTAGGTTTTTACCGGAGGCATAGTTTGGACACTTCTAGTAAAAAATGAGACAGGTCCTGCATTTTGGGCATGTCTGGATAGGTCCCTAGTTTTTTGGAACTCATAATATTTGTTCCTAGGTGGTATGAAATTCAGTTTTCCAATGGCACTTGGTGCTCTGATTAGTTAATTATCTAAAGCACATGCTTCATGTTCTGTTATGTTCTCCTCTTCATGTCCAATTTTTTTGTTGTCACTAGAACACTCCAAATTAGGAAAGCATAAGGAAAACATTTTTCAACCTCTAATGTTGCATCCAGGGAAAATATTCACAGAAGAAATATAAAGGATTGATATGAGACTAGAAACCTGTCAGCACGTACAAAATTCTGCTGTGCTATCCTAAGGATACTATGCTATTCAGAAGAAAAGATGCACAATGCTTCTTATATGCTTTTCCTCAAATCTGGATGAAGCTTCATATTTTCAGTAGTCAGTGCAAGTTTCTAAATTAGTGGTGGGGGTCAGATGGCCGTCCAAATTGTATCAAGCTGCAACACCCAGCACATCTCATAAATGGCCATGCTCTACAGATTTGTGGGAGTTGCAGTCCAATATGATGTAGGATTTATGGCAGTTCAAAACCAGCATCTGGAAAATTGTATGACTGCCATCCAATTCTATACTCTGTGTGTTGGGTTTTTGGGCTGTACATTTCTTTATGCAGTGTGTGTTTTTTTGTTTGTTTTGCTCTTTAAGACCTTTGATCTATTTATTAAAGAAATAGTTCATGACAACACTTCTTCGGTATATTAAAATATAATAATTTTAAAGTACTAATTGAGACTAATATGACCTGACAGACTCAACTGACCGTGCAACTTCTTGACACTTTCCTATTAAGCAAAATCTGTGTTTATAAGCAGAAGTCATTACTATTCACTAGCACAAAACTAAAAGCAGTACTTGGCATAAATGTTGATACTGAGAAACCACATCCATTCAGAAACGGTTATGAGACTTTTACATACCATCACTGTCCCAATTTAGAAGGAGAAGTCTTACTATTTTTTTTGGCCTTTTATCTTTCAATGGATAAAATGATTCAATGATGAGACGTCGCGAATGATTTAGTGTAATTGTATTATGGATAGTGATGTTGTTTATTGTTGTTGTGATATTGCTTATGTTGTAATTGTCCCTGATTTTATATGTTGTACACCGCCGTGAGTCGCCCTAGGGCTGAGAACGGCGGTCTACAAGTGCAGTAAATAAATAAATAAATAAATAAATGGAAGGCAGGCCAATGTTGGCTCTCTAGTTTATTTCCCATGGAAGGGCCAAATTATGCAGGCTGCTCCATATACTACCCAGAAATACATTGAGTTGTGGCTTATATCTGCCCATGTTGGGTTTCTGTCCCTTCTTCCAGACACTACTCCTTCCCTTCAAATTCTCACTTACACTATTAACCAATAAATTTACCAATAAATCTACACTATAATTTTTGTTCCTAGGTTATGAATGTCATTTCCTAATTGGTTCTATCATAAAAGCATGGTGAAAGTTTATTCAATTGCATAAACATTGTCTTTGTACAAGGGACATCATGTTATAGCACATTTTACTGTAGCGCACTATCCAGTCCACAAACTTAACATCGTAAACCACCCATTTAACAAAGTTTTTGACGCAAAAACAAAGTTCCTGGAGTAGAACTACTACTTTCAAAGTAAAGGCTACATAATTAAACAGGAAATAACATTTTCAAACTAGGAACATGTTTTCTTTATTATTATTATTATTATTATTATTATTATTATTCAGAGGCTGGATGGCCATCCGTCGGGAGTACTTTGATGGTTTCTATGCTATGGTGTGCATAACTAGATTTTAACTTTCGTTTTGTTGTTCATTTGTTCAGTCATTTCCGACTCTTCGTGACCTCATGGACCAGCCCATGCCACAGCTCCCTGTCGGTCGTCACCACCCCCAGCTCCTTCAAGGTCAATCCAGTAACTTCAAGGATACCATCCATCCATCTTGCCCTTGGTCGGCCTCTCTTCCTTTTAACTTTCGTATCCACCCACAAATGTTGAATTCTTTTTTAATTTTTTTTATATCTGTCTTATCTAAAGTGTTTATTAGGTGTGTTTATTTGTTAGCTGCCTTGGATCTCTATGGGGGAAAAGGGTAAAAATGACGACGACGACGACGATAATAAAAACCCGTATTTCTTCAATTGTAAGACAGCATCCATTGTAAGACACATCCTAATTTCAGTACCACCACCAACCAAAATACATAAGGTACTCCTGAGAATCTAAGATGCACCTCATTTTAGAGAGGTTTAAATAGGAAAGAAAGTGTGTCTTAGAACTGAAGAAATACAGTACTTGAGTTAGAGCCATATCATTGCTTGTCGTAAAGGCACAGGATTGGATTAGATGGGACTTGCATCTCTTTCCAACACTACAATTCCAAAACTGAACAAGTTTCCATATTGGGACTATCTTTAATTTCCAACTTTCCATAAATGTATTTATTATTTATTTATTACATGCATTTTTACCCCACCCTTCTCCCCCTGAGGGGGGACTAAGGGCGGCTCATACAAGCACCGTACGGTTCTATTATCATAAAAATAGCCCACAAGTACATTAAAACATTAAAAACAATGCATTAAAACAACAGATTACACAAGCCAGTTAAAACCAAATCCTGTCAGGGTTAATTCAAAGTCATGATACCCTAAGTCTTCTTTCCAATTGCCACTGTCCACTAATGGAATGCTTGGTCCCAAAGTCAAGTCTTCACTCTTCTCCTAAAGGACAGAAGGGAAGTGGCCAGCCTGGTGTCCTTGGGGAGAGAGTTCCACAGATGGGGGGGCACTGCCGAGAAGGCCCTGTCTCTTGTCCCCACCAACCATGTTTGCAATGGTGGTGGGCTTGAGAGCAGGGCCTCTCCTGCTTAAACTTTGTGATGGTTCGTAACAGGAGCTACGTTTGGACAGGTAGTCTGGGCTAGAATAAAGCTCATATACTCACTATAAGTCAACTGCTGTCTATTTGTCCAGTGTAGTTGTCCGAACGGATCTCCCTCTACGTCCCATCTCGAAGCTTAAGATCTTCTGGGGAGGCCCTGCTCTCGACTCCGCCACTGTCATAAGTGAGGCTGGCGGGGACGAGGAGCAGGGCCTTCTCAGTGGTGGCCCCCCACCTGTGGAACTCACTCCCCGGGGAGATTAGATCGTCATCTTCCCTCTTGGCGTTTAGGAAAAAACTGAAGACCTGGATCTGGGATCAAGCCTTTGGTCATTCTGACAGCTAACTGAAGGATCTGATGATAGACAAGGACAAATAGAATGGAATGGATATATGGACTCTGAACCCTGAGCATGAGATTGTTTTATGATTTTATTATGGACTGATGTTTTTAATTAATTGTTGAATTGTTTGTATTTGTACTGCTTGTGAATTGCCTTGGGCATCTAATTGTGCCCCCACTGTAAGCCGCCCTGAGTCCCCCCCGGGGTGAGAAGGGCGGGGTATAAGTAAATGAAATAATAATAAATTTCACAGGACTGTTGTTAGGATAAAAGTGAGGGGGCATGGAATAAATCGAGGGTTCCCAAACTAAGGCCCACGGGCCAGATGTGGCCTTCCAAGGTCATTTTCCTGACCCCTACACTAAACTTTAGACTTTGGTTCACCGGATGTCTGAAATGACTTGAAGGCAAATAACAATAATTCTCATTAACTTGACTATGTCATCAGTCAAATGCAGGCCCAACCTTTCCATACACATACTAATAAGTTTATCTTGGTTAAAATTGTTCTTAATTTAAATATTTTATGGTTCTTTCAATTTTTTGTACTATTAGATGTGTAATATGCCTAGGAATTTGTTTATGTTTTTTCAAACTATAGTCCAGCCTCCCAACAGCCTGATGGATCATGAACTGGCCCTCATCTTAAAATGTTTTAGGACCCCTGGCATAAAAGGAACAAAATTACTTAAAATACACAGAATTGGAAAAAAAAACATGACTTTCACGAAGAAAATGATACATTTCCAAGTATGCTATAGGATGTCTCAATTGGGTTATGATCCTACACCAAGGAGAAAATCCCATTGAACTCATCAAGGCTTATTTCTGAGTAGATGCCCATATAATTATATTATTAATTTAAATAGAATATTATTCTTCAGGGCTGTTTCTATCTCACATGCATATGCAAACACATTTATTTTGTGACTTGTTAATAGTCACTTCCTGATTGTCCATCATATGTATCATATTTTTAAAAATGTTATTTTGAAAACCTAACAACCCTACTCATATCCCTGAATATTGACATAGGCCATCCATGTCTTGGTTCACATTGTATTTTTATTAGGAGTTGGAAAAGTTTCAAAGGAGTTTTACTTAAGTTTTATGCAAGTGGAATTTCTATGAGGCTCAGGAACTAAATAATTACATGTTCTAATGGTTCCGCCACCCCAACTCTATGGAGGCTGTAATGGGCCAAAAAGGCTTAGTTTCATTCTTTGCCTTGATTGCATTACTCTGTTCAGTAGTATCTAATCCCTTCATTAATTATCTCCTTATCTTGTTCCTCCAGGAAGGCTTGTAGTTATTTTACTTTTAAATGTGTCATTTAAATATTTGGAGTGGGGGACAAGATAAACTCTCAAATAAAATGGAGTACTTTGTTTCTTCCTTCTCAGAAGGCTGGTCTACAAGATCTGAACTGGACAACTAACACAGAATTAATGGAAACTTGGTACAGAATGGATGACCACTTATAAATCATCAAGATATTAGTTTGTTTGTTTTTTAAAGGGGGGATATGAAACTGCATAAAATTTGCATGGCTGATTTATTGGGTATAGATGTAAATTTAGAACTAATTACTATAATTGGGATTATAAATTATAATTTAAACTTGATCACAGTCTTCTGCACTACCACTGCAATGAGACACATTATGTTTCATGTGACCTGACTGTTTGCTTGTTCAGATGAAAGCTGTGCATAGTAGATTTTCTGCTGTCTTCAGATTGTTCTGTATCTTTAAGCTGGGCTTGGGTTTGATGAATCTAGGAACTGTCTTCTGATGGTCCTTCAGCTAGAGACGTGTCCTCTATAAAAATAAGAGAAAGTCTCCTAGCACCTCAAAGGTTAAAAATGATTAGTTGGTATAAGCTTTCATTGACTGCAGCTCACTTCTTCAGGCGGAACAGCAGCTAACCACTTGTAGCCATGACAGTAGCTAACATTTTGGAATTATAACTGTAGCTAACTGCTTTCAAGAAATAACTTTCCAGGTTCTGACACCCTCATAATCTCTAAATCCCTTCTACTGACTTCCAGGTGCTACACTTTAATCAATGGGGGAAAGCCGGGTGGCAGATACTTCCCATTGTAGAATGAGGTAAGGGGCAAGCCGGGTGATGCAGGGCCTGGGCTGATGGGTTCCCCCCAAGCCCCACAGGGCACCTCTGGATTCGCCATGATGCATGGCAATTCTGGTGGCCCATCTGATGAGGTTGTTGCTGGTCTACTGGTGAAATGGTTGAGGTGAAGGCAAACAATGTTTTCACTCTGATACACTCCTTGACTATTTAAATATGTCTTCTCTGTTCCTTGCCTAAGTTTACTCAAGAGCTTTATCTGCACTCTCCTTCCACTTGGTTGTGTGTAAAATGTAATAACGTTTCGTCATTAGTCTATATACTCCTTTGCAAGTATGGGCAAATTTGAGCATGGAGGCTGGACTCTGTTTCAGGAAGATCATCAAAAGCTATCAGGAATCCTGGGGAAGACCATCCTATCAGTCTCCCACCCTTGCAGAAATTCTGAGCCCCAGTGAGTCTAAATCTGAGTCCCAGTGAGTCTAAACCTGACTAATCATCAGGACATCAGAACTGCAGAACATGCTTCTACAAAAGAATCACAATCACCCCATCCAGCACAGAAGACAGATCCAGAGTGTGCCCAGCAGCCTGGGTGGGTCCACATGCTACTTGAGACCCACAGTTATCATGGAAGTCATAAAGTTCTCTGTATGGATGTCGAAGGCCTGATGGAGCAGTCAGCATGGATGTTGAAGTCTCCCAGCACTAACAGCTAAGGAGATGCCAGCCCAGCAAGGTCAGGATGGGAGACTGTTGAGCTGAAGAGTCAGTATGATAAAGAAATCCTATTCTGTCTCAGCAACCCATCTTTAGGTATACACATTCAAAACCTGCAAATTGTGGGATAGGCACTGGGAATAGAAACAGGATATGCTAAACCATCTTGCCCCCATCTCCAAATCTTGCCTGCTACTGCACAGAAAAACCTGGCGGGCAGATGTGAGAGAAATTAACCTTCTTTCACATCCTTATTCAACCATGTCTCTTTGATACAAACCAGATTAAAATACTCATTCAGAATAAAATCCTGAACAGTTGTTTTACCATTCATTGATCTGACATCAAGCTCACCAACCAAGCCCAGCCATGGCATAAATGGTACCAGATGGATGATGACACCCATCAATCTTTCCTGCCACCCAACTACCCCATCACTGATGCAAATAGGACAGATATACATAGCAAAAAAAGTTTTTTCCTGAAAATTGCAAAGTAAGAGTGAGTTTAAAAAATCACATTAAAGTCTAAAATAAGAACTTTAACTGTTAAAATGGACAGGTTTTGTTTGCTCCAACAGCACTGGAATAGAGTTGGAGATAGCAGATATATATATATATATATATATATATATATATATATATAAGTGTGGCCAAAGAAAGAAAGAAGGACAAGAACGATGCCTGGCTGGGAATGACAAGAGAGGCCTATGGACCTCTGCCAGACCTGAGGCTGCATCCAGTAAGGGTAAACAAACTTGGCTTTTGAGGTGAAGGGCCAAGATATATATTTTTAATTATTGAGCTGTGTGCACATTATAAAACCATTACAGAGAACCAAAGCATATAACATTCCAAATTAGAAACAGTTGGTTGATACAAAGGGGTAATAAAATAAATAATACATTAACTAGCTACAGTGCTCTGTATTCATAGGCAGTAATGGAACCATATACATCAGAGGCCATAAAATGCATACATTAAAAGAGAGAGCAGTGTGGTTACAGAGCCTTTGCCTTGTTCCTTCCTGGCTCTGCAAAGGTCTATTAGTATGCCGGGGGGCGAGGAGAGGGAGATGAGGGCCTTGTTTGCCACTTAAGTCATGATTGATTGAGAAATATAAATGTGAACCTCAGAGTCCAGGTTGGCAGGAAAAGGGTGAGAACTTAATTTCACACAACACATTCAACATGACTGTCAAAGGGAGCTCTGAAGGTTATTATGGATAATGCAGATGGTGGGGGAGGCAATGAAAGAGAAGCAAGTGTCTTTTACTCGTTGGGAAACTGCTGCTTAAATCACCTTCGAGTATTTGCACCTTAGTTGCAGACAGCATTGACAAAATGTGAATGTTTTGTTTAGCATTAACTTCATAGGACTTTGTCGCAAGAGTGCAATTACGGCAGGATAAAAGTGTCTTTCAATGGGGCTTACTTACCACACATCATGTCTCTTCCATGGTTGCATTGCACTTTAATTGTGATTGGACCATGACTTTTTCATTGACAGAAAAAACCCGTCTCTAAACACCAATGTTGTTGTTTCACCACTTTTTCTTATGAAATAGTTTTCTTCTGCTGAAGTCTTGATACTGTGAACTACATGAAGATCTCACGAGAATGCCATGACTGAGCAGTTGTGACAAAATTGGGGGGGGGGGGATAGGGAAAAAAACACAGTGTCCAAGCTCTGGGTAGGGCAAACACAGGTAGGGCTCAAGGTCGTGAGAAATTTACATTGCCAAGTGCCAAAATAGCATAATCACAGTAAGGTATGAGTGTGTTTGTTTGTAACAGTTTGATTATATTTGATTAAACAACATGATTGCCATGAAACAACAAATAAATGTGATAAGGGCCACAGTCAATATTGCCCACCCCAATTTCATCTCTGAGGTTGATGAATATTATTTTTGAAGTCTTCTACCATTGTGGTACTAGCTTTGTTGGAATAATGTACATCTCTTTTTATCTGCCTGAACCATTATCCAAATGAAGACCAGAGTAGGTCACAATTGGGCTTACATAGTGCAAATGCCCCCACCGGGAAATATGCTTGGATTTTGCTACACACTTGCTAAGTCTGGGCAACTTCAAAATCCTTGATCTCTGTATCCTTATTAATTCTTTAACTTTAAATCAGACTTGGTCTGGAAGGTATTTCCAAAAGTAGACACATTCAGAACAAGGACTGTTCACTGGCAGCACTTGAAAGGAGACTGCTTTATGCAAAAGAAGACAAATAGTCACCCTATTACCAGCTGGATCAGAGACATGCTCTAATATAAATAAAAGAAGGAACACTAGGATGGTGACAGCTTATAATTTGAAAGGCACTAGTCAGCCTTTTCTTAGCAACAGAGAGCACCCCCAGATGGGGTAAATTTAGTGGGAATTATGCTGCTTCTGAGTATTATTTCTTCAACGCCTTGCTTCTTTCAGGGCTGCTGTTTGTGTACCCTTTCTCCTCCTGATGCCACTACCTATACTGGTATAACTACCCTGGCACAGAAAAAATTAAAACAATTTCTCTCTGTGATAATGCGGCTCCATGTTCCAATCATGAAGATTTTGGATTAAAAATTCACTTCTCCAACTTCGACAAATGTAATTCCTTTGAGCACCAAGACACTCTAACCCGTAGGGTTTATTTTTAATCTACTCTTCCTTCTCTTATGTTCTTGTGAATATTTGTTCAAAATGTGCTGCAGTTCAAGGTTTTCTGCTCATCTACTCATTTCCCTATCCCTTGTTTGCTCACCTGTTTGCCTGCCCCTTGCTCTCTCACCCACTTGCAACTCACCCGCCCACACTCACTTGCTTGCCTGCTCACTCCCCCCACTTGCTCACTGTCCCACTCCCCACTCACCCCTGAGTCCCCCCCCCCCAATTTGGGCACTCCATCTCTAAAAGGTTTGCCATCACTGTCTTAGAAGATAGTTCTGAGCACTATAGTTTAGTGCTGGAATGTGCCTAGAGGAAGGCAATGGACTCAAACTTCAGGAAAGGAGATGCCACCTGGCAAAAACTGGAATAAGTTGCTCCAGAGTGTTGTGGCATCTCCTTCTCTTGATGTTTTTATACAGAGGTTGGATGGCCATATGTCTGGAGTGCTTTGATTGTGTGTTCCAGCATTGGTCTCATCCAATTCTGTGATTCTATATAGCTGGCTTGGTTTTTCTGAAAAGTAACATAAATTCCTTTCAGTTCTTTAAAATCTTTGAAATAAATTCTCCTCCTCCTCCTATTTATACCTCACAGGACTGGGACCCAAAATAGGCCACAGGCTTATAATCTATATAATTTTAAAACCTATAATAATATAAATATTGAAATATAACTAAACATTATAATTATTAAAACAATTATCATAAGAAATGAAAAATTATTAAAAACAATTCCTGACTCTAGGCAGCAACAGATTTTAGCCTGCCACTGGAAGGACAACAGGTAAGAGGCTCCCAGTGTCTAGGGGCATCCAAAAAGAAGCCCTCTCTCACGTCTTCTAAACTGTACTTGCAACTGTAGGGCCTCTCCTGAGAATCTCAGAGTCCAGGCAGATTCATACCAGGAGATACAAGCTGCCAAACAGTTTGGGCCTGAACCATCTTGGCTTTATAGATCATAACCAGCTCTTTGAATTGTGCCTGTAAACAAAGTGGAAGCCAGTGGAGCTGCTACAACAAGGGGGGTTATGTGCTTGTAAGACAAGCTTAGCATGAGTACCGTATGTTTCTTGCTTTGTACACGTGCATGTATGCAAACACACAATTTTTATTTAGTCATTAGTTCAATAAAAGTAATTCGGGTTGTGAGAATGTACCATTTGGTAAGGTACAATTATTTCTTCAGGTGCCTTGGATCAAGCGCTTGTGCCCTCCTTACGCCTTTTCCTACTTGACTAAACGGAACAGTTCAGAAAGTGTTTTACCCTTGACAGTGACCTATATTACAATTAAAGCTCATGATCTAGGCGCCTTGTTTGCCTAAGGAGACAACAAGATTTGCTATGTAATTTGAGAAGCACTTATGTTACTGCTACTCTGTGTTGTAAGCTGATTATAAATAAAGTTCAGCACAATTGCTTCTATCACGAGGAGAGAAAAAGAATTCACAGTCAAATAAAGTGTGCAACCTCAATGTATACTTGTTTCATAAGGCTGCTGTACATAAATCAGCTTCTGCTTAGCAACTGCTGCATATCATGTTTATTAAACACCTTCTGGAATTTTAGCATCAAGTACTTAAAAAAAGATGAAAAATTGTGTTCGCGTCCCCAATATGTTACATGTGTAACATTAATCCATTTGGAGTATTTTGAATGCTTGGAAAGTTGCCTTTCTCATACAACTTGTTACATACCCTCCAGTTGACTTTGATTTATGGTGACCATACCCTAGTTTTCTTGTTGTTGTTTGCTTTCAAGTCATTTCTGACTTATGGCGATTGTAAGATGATTTTTCTGGAGCTGGAAGCATGTGACTTGCCCAGTGTTGCCTGGTGAGTTTTCATGGCTGAATGAAGATTTAAACCTTGGTCTCCACATTCAAGCCATTGTACTATGTTGTTTATTTCAAGGTACATCATTATCTTCATGTTAGGACTTCATCCCATGGTGTTGCTCCAAGTATTTCCAGACACTTAAAACGTGGAGCTCCATAGAGCCTATTAGATGACACAAGTTTGTTCTGTTGATTTCCTGTTTGAGTTCTTTTCTAAAGTGTTTTGAAGCACAAGGATGCTTAAAAATGCTTAGGAATTGGCTCCAGATGGATCAGTGCACACAGAGATGGGTTAAAACGGGTAAAAACTGAAGTGTGATAAGAATTGTTTTTATTTTTTTAAAGAAGATGTCTGCCCGTTGCCTCCCCAGGACAAGTTCCTTGGTTTGGGATTTTTCCCCCTCCAGTTAAAATAGGTTCCCAAAATGCAATCATTCCAAAATTTAATTTAATTATATTTTTTAAATTTTTGCATCACAGTGATTTGCCAGCTGTATGACAGCTTTGTCTGCTGTCTGCAGGCCCTGACTGATAAAAAAGTAGAAAATAACGACGACAACAACAACAACACATACACATATATATCAATTACACTCTAGCTATCTGGAGTTCTTTGAGTATTGTACTATCTGTTAAATAGATAAGATTCAAAAATATTGCAATAAACCAAGGAGTAAAGAAAGAAAGTAAATGTAAAACAATAGGAGCCAGTGTGGTCTAGAGATATAAGTATTGAACTGCAACTCTAGAGACCAGAGCTTGAATTCCTGCTAGCTGTAAACCACCTGGGCAAGGCACACTCTCTCAGCCCCTGAGAAAGCCTGCTCTGAACAATTCTTGTCAAGAAGATGCCATGATAGGTTCCCCTGAGGGTTGTCATATGGCAAGTCAGAAACAACATGAAGGTAAGAACATAAAACAAAGCGGCAGGAAAGCAGCAGTGAATGAAACACTGTGGCATTGGTACAGCAAAAATCAGAGTTAAAAGTATGGTCATATCCAAAAGGAAGTTTAGATCTTGAGCTTGGAAATGTTACTTTTTGAACTAAAATTCTTAGGATCTTCCAGAGGATCCTGAAAGTTATAATGAAAAGTTGCAAAGTTTTGTTAGAATCTAGTTCATTAATCAATCTTGCTCCAGGAACAGTGATACATCTATTGAGATGTATAGCAGCTCTGGCTGAAACCAAACCCAGTTAGTGCTGTGGAATTATGTACTCAGCAAACCACCAGCTGCCACAAATTATTAACGGTAGTGGCTGACCTAGGTTCATTGCAGATTAGTGGAGGCTCTTAAAAAAACAACCTTCATTTCTAAGATTTATTAGTTGACTTCATAGTCATAACTCTAAGAGCAACATAAAACACACATACTAAATCCAGATTAAAAAAATAGGGGGAAACAGACTTAAGTAATCAATTGCCATCACCATCAGCAAAGAGACATGACAGTGACCACTACAAATATCAAATTTCTTTAAAACCTGATGGAGCTTCAATAAGATAGAATTAAACGGCCCAAAATAACACTAATAATAATAATAATCATCATCCTCATCATCCTTATTTGTATTCTGCCCTATCTCCGTGTGGGGACTCAGAGCTAATTCCAACAAAAAATGGCAATCATTCAATGACATAGTACATTCATAAATATAAGTGCAAATAAGAAACAAACCAGATCCCAAAATAAACCAACATCTAAGACAAAATTATATTATATAACCAGAAATTAAATAATAACATAACCTGTTAATTCACAA
Organism: Anolis sagrei; assembly: GCF_037176765.1. Taxonomy (NCBI): domain Eukaryota; kingdom Metazoa; phylum Chordata; class Lepidosauria; order Squamata; family Anolidae; genus Anolis; species Anolis sagrei. The sequence continues at coordinate 319,138,094 of NC_090021.1, forward strand.
CAGAACCAGAGTATAATCCGATTTCCAGAATATTATGGTATGGTACCATATAGTAACTATATATAAACTTCTAATCCTCCCCTTCTCCATATGCAAGTGAGCAATGATGGATTTTTAATTGTTTTTTAAAGGAGAGAAGGGAGGGGCTGTTTTATTTTTTCCAGAGGTGGGGAGTGATCATGGAAAAGGCCCTTTCTCTCATTGCCACCAGTCATACTTGAGGGGTGGGGCCAAGAGCAGGGTCTCCTCTGCTGACCGCAGTGCCTGAGCTGGTTTTTAAGAGGAGATGCAATTTGTCAAACATCCTGGGTCTGAACCATTTAGGGCTTTCAAGGTAATACCCAGCACTTTGCATCTAGCCTGGAAGCAGACCGGCATCCAGTGGAGCTGCCACAACATGGGAGTGGGTCTCTCCCTGTATGGACCTCCACTTAGTAATCTGCCTGCAGATCTCTGCATCAGTTGAAGCTTCCGCACTGTGTTCAAAGGCAGCCCCACATAGAGAGCTTTGCAATAGTCCAAACAGGATGTGACTAAGGCGTAACTATCATAGTCAAATCTGGCGTCTCAAGGTATGGGCAGAGCTGTCACACAAGTTTTAACTGTGCGAAGGTGCTCCTGGCCACCGCCGACACCTGAGCTTCCAGGGCCAGTGATGAATCCAGGATCACCCCCAAGCTGCAAACCTGAGTCTTCAGAGAGAGTGTAAGAGCAGGCAATAGGTAGATCACTTTGCAGAATCTGGTGTGGAGCCATTGAAAAGGTTCACTTTTGAGTAATACTAATCCCTGGGAGGGAGGGTGAGATATTCTCCTTCATATACAGTGTAACTCCTGGCTCCAGGTGGCATATGTTCTACATTTTGAGTGGATGCACAAAACCATGGGCAATAGCGAGTCAGCTCTATTGAGATGAAGAACTTCTGCCCTAAAATATCATAGAATGAGATAAAAATGTACAGAAGGGGCATATTCTGTTGCAATTGGATAAATGAAACCATGGATACTGGTCCCAAGGATTGTCGTATAATATATGTGCAGGGTGCAAAGGATTTTGGAAATTAACAGGAGCACCTTGAAGTAGACCCAGAAGCTGATTTGGAACCAGCAAACATGCCACAGTACAGTGGGATTTGGTAGCTTCCATGTAAGTGGGATATTGAATTGATTTTGGGCTTTAGTTTGCACTGTAAAGGAGCTTTATGTATATGCTGAACCTTGAGATAGTTCCCTTCAAGTTAGAACTAAAATCTGGAATGGTTTTGCTGTCTCACCAACATTAGAGCCACCAGAATCCACTGCTCTGCAGCATTGCATATATAGAAGATAGAACTGGGAAATATCCACTCCCTCCAGCTCAGCCACAGATGTAACAGCCTCAAAATCCTCAATGGCAACATGAATGATAGCTAACTTCTTATGGAAAAACTTGTTTCTTGTGGATTGACCAAAGTTGTTGTTACTTAGTAGATTCTAGGAGAAATGATCAGAAAAAGTATCTTTTCTGAGGTCTAGTCCTATTGCACAGGCAAAACTCTTCTTCAAAACTTCCTCTTCTTCAATCCTGCCTCATAAGAATTGATTGCTATTGGCTAGTGACCAATCCACTAAAAATCACAGAGGTGAGAAACTATTTTCTGTACCTAGTTCTCTATATCTGACCCTCTTATTATTATCATTATTTCTGAAATGGGCTTTCACATCAGAGAAGATTGAATCTGTTTGATTTTGCTAGAAGGTAGTGCTCAACCAGTATGACAAATTCATTTTCAGACCTCACTTACAGCTCCTATGTATATCATAGAAAGAAATGCCAATGCATTTAAAATAGCCAGTGCCGCCTCTTCTTTTCACTATAGTTAGCTTTGTTTTCATCTTCACATTTTTAAAAAAAATCAGTTCTTGCTATAATGGACATAGAGGAAGAGACATGTCCAACTCTTAATCAAATCCAGATCATGAGATCATGGATATTGGTTACTAATCACACAATTAGAAAATAAATCACATGATGAATAGTTGATTATGTTAGAGTAGTATTTCACAACATTAAATAAGCACATAAGATTAAAGCAAATTGTTAATTCTAGCTAAATAGACCAATTTAATAAATAGAATGTATGCTTTTTCACTTTGTACACCTATGACTGTACCCTCATCCATCATAGCAATATCATTACCAAATTTGCAGATGATACAACTGTGGTGGGGCTTATATCTGAAGGGGATGACTCTGCCTATCAGGATGTGGTAGACTGGCTGCTCTCGTGGTATAGGGACAATAATTTGGTTCTTAACATCAACAAGACCAAGGAGCTCATAGTTGATTATAGGAACAACAGACCAGAAATTCGGCCCTTGGTCATAAATGGAGACCAAGTGGAGCAGGTGGCCAGTTTTAAGTTCCTGGGTGTCACTGTGAAGGAGGATCTGACCTGTAGTGGTTAAGTGGGCCCAGCAGAGACTATACTACTTGAGACTCCTAAGGAACCACTAACTGAATGAAAAATTGTGGGTGACTTTCTACCACTGTGCTATAGAGTGTCCTAGCCTACTGTATCTGCACGTGGCTTGGTAGCTGCATAGTGGCAGATAGGAAGGCGCTCCAAAGGGTCACCACTTCTGCACACCCACTGACTGCTTTTTCCCCTCATTGGACTGGTCGGAGGTGACCAAACTGGAATGTCAGAATGTGTTTATGGGCCAAACTGTTGGAATAGGCACTACTTCATGGAAATCCTGAAACCACAGACCAATGGATCATTTTGGCTAGGAGAGTGGAGTGTGATCAAGAAATAGTGTGACGGCAACCCAGAGATGAAGGACAGGGATGAGCCCTTGGGGAGGGGGGGGTTCCAATGGGTGGAGCATGCTGCTCTCTAGTGAGAATCCAGTCGGCCAGTTGCGAGAGAAAGGGGGAGTGAGGAGCTTGCTTTACTTGTGGGAAGGAAGAACACAGAGCTGCTGAATGCTGGTAAGGGACAGCCCAGGCTAAGGGAGATAAAGCCCCTGTACGGAAGGCTCTGCCAGCTACAGTGGTGAAGCATAAAGCCATTTGCACCACTGACAAATACCCTCTGCCTTTAATTAAAATATGTTGGCTCATTTGGGAAAGGCCAAGTTATTTACCCAACCGGACTTTCAAGAAGCATATTATAGAATTTGAATAGAAGAAGGAGATGAATGGAAAACAGCATTCAATTGCCCTCTGAGATCAATCCAATATATCCAAGAGCCCCTGGTGGTACAAGAGCATGATCATATTTCCCAATGAGCCATGTCATCTCATGATATGTCTAAAGTATAACAGCCTCAGTTTAGTCATTTTCAGGTTGAATTATTAATTTCGCTTTACCGTTCTATTTAGATTTTGTTCAAACACTTTAGAAAACTGAGATGATTGCAAAAAAAAAAGTAAGTGGTAAGGAAATAGGGCATTAATTATTTCGGTTTGGTCCCTGATCTATCTCTCATTCTCTCCATTTGTATTAAGTAAGCTGAGGTTAAAATGGGAAAGTGACAGGAGAGAAAAATTAGGACATTTAAAGGGCACTTGAAAGAGTGGGACATCAGATGATTCATAAAACTGTGCCTGCCAAATCAGAGTAGTTGAGAGGGATGTGGAGTGTGCAGTTTTATTCATGTCTTGTTGATGGGTTTTGTGCAAATAACTGCTAAGGCAATGTGTGAATGTAATGTTGGATTAGCTATCCCATCAGAACTCTTCTTATGTCCAAATGTGCAAACTCATTAACTATTACAAGCCACCTATTTCTGAACAAGACTGTCAGCTGTTATACCCCAAGTTCCTAAAATATGACCAGTTTGCTAAAATCATGAAGAACTGGTAATCCAAAGTATGTTTTTTTTACCGTCACATCCTTGAAAAGTGAAAACACTTTGTTTTCCAAAGCTTCATGTGTTAGAAATGCTTCTTTTCCCTATATAATTTTACCAAAAACTGCTGCAAAAATAGATTGTCGTTTCCCCTGTTTTTTTTAAATAGAAGCTCTATGTTATGCACTATAACACCAATATGCGTTCTGACAGACCTAAACTAACATGGAAGACAGTTTCATTAAAATTGTCCCATAAATCTGGAATGAATGACAGCTACACTTGATAACTAACATAAGAGTACTATTTTAGTTGTATTTTTCTTTTTAAATTAAAAGCCACCATCAGTTCCAATTTCAGTAGAAAGTAAATCCCTTAGTAATTATGACAACTTAGGTAAACCATATACAGTAGATCCTCCATTAACCAGAACTCTGTCAAACAATTAGAATTCTCAAGCAACCAGAACATTTTTTGAAAAAAATACTTTAAATAACAAGTGGTTTTATAATACAGTAAAACAGTAAAACCGTGTTACATTAAGTTATGTTTGTCTTTATTTGCTTTTTATTACTATATTTCATTATTAATATCGAGTAAATACAGAGTTTATGATATTGTATAGTATGGGATATAGTATTAGGTCTGTTTTAATAGTAATTCTCAAATAGAAATTACATCTATCCAGCATCTACTAGTCCTCAGAGGTACCGGTTAACTGCAAGTCATGTGTATTTACTTTTCTATATAATAATTAATCCACAAAAAAGTAAGCATAATGTTATATCTAAGTAATCGGTTTACCTGTACGTACTTATGGGTATACCTGCTCATGTATGTGTGTGTGTTGTGTCTCAGAATAGATTCACCTTGCTTTCTCTGACAAAAACCAGCCAATCTTGAGAGGTAGGAAGTTTATTGAAACAATCAAAGTAAAAGCAGTAAAAAATTCAGTGGTTACAAGGTAGAAAGTTCAATATAATCCTTTGGAGTTTAAGCAGAAGACATGAAGCAAAACAAGCAGCCCCAAAGCAGGAAGCAGCTTAAGGTTACATGAAGCAGGCCGTTGCTAAATCCCTAGCCCCGAACTGGGCTACTGCAAGCCATATTGCAACGTTGAACTAACACAGGATCCCTGTCCAGGCAGATTACTTATACGTTTCACAGCAAAACAGCAAACATCAAACAAGCCTTAACGAGCAGTTTTCCCACAGATGAGGTCAACACTTCTCTGCCAGCCGCGCACTCCTTCGCACCACCTGTCCTGCGCGGCCTTGCATCCCACCGACCGTCTGACCTTGCTTCCCAGCAACTGTCTTATCACCCACATTCCGATCTTGTGAAGACATTGAAGACACAGACCTGTCTCTAAATTGCCTGTCTCTAAATTCATGGGAAAAAAGCTGAGAGCCCACATCTGCACTATTCTCAATCCCATCTGCACGCTCCTCACTCCCATTCCCATCATTCCCATCAAGTTGGTGCTGAACCACAACACTATCCCCCCCCTAGGGCCCCCCCGTGGGCCCCCCACCGGCCCGGGCTTGGCCGGGTAGGCCCGGTGAAAAGGGGCACTAGGAGAGGAGCATGAACATCCCGAGCATCCACCCAACAGCGCTCCTCAGGCCCATAGCCCACCCAGTCCACCAAGTACTGTAACTTGCGGTGATGACGGCGAGAGTCTAAAATGTCCGCTACTTCGAACTCCTCCTCGCCATCGCGTAGAATCGGGGGGGGGGCGGAGGAGCCCCGCCAGCATCCGGCCGGACTTCCGTGGCGGGTCGCAGCAAAGATCGATGGAAAACTGGATGAATCCGCATGCCGTGCGGAAGTTTTAGTTTAAAGGTCACAGGATTTAACTGTTCCACCACTGGGTATGGTCCCACAAAACATGCATCAAGCTTCCGAGAGGGGCGTTGGATAGGCAGATGTTTAGTGGACAGCCAAACACGATCTCCCACTTGAATCGGTGGACCTGGTTGACGATGGGTATCAGCCATCCGTTTGTAATCCTCTTTTGCCTGTTCAAGCTGAGCCTTTAAGATCTCTTGAATCGCTGAGAGCTCCTGCAGCCAAGTGGTAGCAGCAGGGACCTCCCCAGGCCCAATCACGGAGGGAAAGAACCGGGGGTGGTATCCATAGTTAGCAAAGAACGGGGCCTCTTTAGTCGACCCGTGAGTAGCATTGTTGTAGGCAAACTCGGCTACAGCAAGAAGCGAGGCCCAATTGTCCTGTTGATAATTGACAAAACATCTCAAGTATTGTTCAAGGGTGGCGTTGGTCTTTTCGGTCTGGCCATCAGACTGTGGATGATGCGCCGACGACATCCGACTCGCGATGCCTAACTGTCGTTGTATCTCCTTCCAGAAGTGCGAGGTAAATTGAGCCCCACGGTCGGTCACCAAGCTCTTTGGAAGTCCATGAAGACGGAAAATGTGGCTTAGGAATAAATCGGCAGTTTCTTTGGCAGTAGGCACTCCCCCACAGGGAATGAAGTGTCCCATCTTGATAAAAAGATCCACCACCACCAGAATGGTAGTGAAACCTTGGGATTCTGGTAAATCCGTGATGAAATCGGCCGACACAATTTCCCAGGGCCGACTCGGAGTAGGCAGAGGTTGTAGCAAACCAGCCGGTTTGCCAGTAGGATTCTTGGCGCGGTGACAAACAGGACAGCCGTTGACATATTTCTCGACCTCTCGCCGGATCTTGGGCCACCAGAAGTCCCTCAGTATTAGCTGCAGTGTTTTAAAAATTCCAAAATGTCCCGCCGGCTTGGTATCATGGCATAGTTTTAAGATTTCCTCCCGCTCGGGGCCGAGCGGCACATAGACCTGTGAACGATGACACAGCATCCCATCTATTTCTTGAAATGGGAACTTTAATCCGGCCTCCAGTTGTTCTTGCACCCACAAGTCCTCTTGCTGCCGTGCCCGGATTCTTTCAGCCAAAGTCGAAGGGGGCCTCGTTGTGCTGGTAAATGCAAAGTTTTCTGGCCGCAAAATACAGGACTCTGAGGAGTCTTCTTGGCCCCGAGTATATTCCGGCTTGCGCGACAAAGCATCTGCTTGTTTGTTTTGGGCCGCCGGCACATAGCAAATTCGGAAGTTGAATCTCTCAAAAAACAATGCCCAACGCTGCTGTCGTTGGTTTAACTTCCGGGACGTACGGAGATATTCCAGATTGCGGTGATCCGTATGAACTTCCACTGGTTGGGGAGCACCCTCTAGCCAATGTCTCCAAGTCTCAAACGCTGACTTGATGGCTAGGAGCTCTTTTTCCCAAATGGTGTAGTTTCTTTCTGGGGCAGTCAACTGTCGAGAAAAATATGCACAGGGCTGGAGATGATCCCCCGCAGGTTGTAGCAACACTGCCCCGACCGCCACATCCGACGCGTCGGCCTGCACCACAAACAGCTTAGTAGGATCAGGATGTTGCAGGATAGGCTGGGAAGTGAAAAGTTCTTTGAGCCGCTAAAACCCTCTTTCAGCCGCCTCAGTCCATAGGAACGGCCGTTTACCTCTCAGGCATTGGGTAATAGGGTCCGCCCAGCGGGCAAAGTCGGGGATGAATTTGCGGTAATAATTGGCGAACCCCATGAATCTTTGGATGTCCTTTTTGCTCCCAGGGGATTTCCATTCCAACACCGCGGAGACTTTAGTGGGGTCCATGGAGATTCCCTCCGCCGAGATGCGGTGTCCCAGGAAGTCTACTTCCTCTAGGTCGAAAGCGCACTTCTCCAGCTTCGCGTACAGTCCATGATCCCTCAGGCGCTGAAGCACCGCACGCACCTGTTGAGTGTGGTCACGGGGATTCGTCGAGTAAATCAGGAAGTCGTCCAGGTAAATGACTAGAAAACGGTCTAAAAAATCGCGAAAGACGTCGTTGACGAAGTGCTGGAACGTGGCTGGAGCGTTGCAGAGCCCGAAACCCATAACTCTGTATTCAAAGCTCCCGAAACGGGTCTGGAAGGCTGTCTTCCACTCGTCCCCTTCCCGGATACGCACCAAATTATAAGCCCCCCTAAGGTCCAGTTTGGTGAAAATCCGAGCTCCTCGCAACCGGTTGAGTAACTCCGGGATGAGGGGAAGCGGATAGCGGTTCTTGATCATGATGTTGTTCAATGCTCGATAGTCATTACAGAGTCTCAGCTCCCCTGACTTCTTCTTGACGAACAAAACTGGGGAGCCGGCTGGCGACTGCGAGGGACGAATGAACCCCTTACGTAGGTTGGTATCCAAAAACTCCCGGAGAGCTGCCAGCTCCGGTTCCGAGAGAGAATACAACCGCCCACGCGGAATCGGGGCGCCCGGAATCAAGTCAATAGCGCAGTCGTACGGACGGTGGGGGGGAAGTTTCTCCGCCTCCTTTTAGCTGAAAACGTCCCAGAAATCTTGGTATTTGGCGGGCAGCTGGCCCGTAGTCTGTGCGGCAACCTCTGCGAGCCGACACTTCCGCTCCCCGCCGCAATGGTCTTTACAAAAGGCCGAAGTGAACCGTAACTGCTTCTGGGACCACCAAATGGTCGGGTTGTGCTTGGCCAGCCATGGGATTCCCAACACCACAGCGTGCGGAAGGTCCGTGACCAAAAAGGAGACCTCTTCCACATGGTCCCCGACCTTCATCTGCACGGGCGCCGTATAGCGAGCCACCGGCCCGGCTTTCAGCGAACGACCATCAAAGTTTTGTACATCCCGGGGAGGCCGGAGGTCTAAGCATTGTAATCCAAGGTGTTCCACAAACCGACTGTCCATGAAATTGTTAGTGGCCCCACAGTCGACCAAGGCGTGCACCGCCGTGGGAGTCTTTTGAGCTATACAAAACGAAACCAAGAGAAAGAACAGCACCCCAGTCGCGGGCTCTGGAAACGGGATGGAGACCGAGTCAGCGAGCCCAGCTAAACTTGGTCGTTGCCTTCCCCCGCCGGCTGTTCGGCCCATTGCTCACCCGAACTCTGGGCCGGGGGCGCCACGGCCTCCGCTGAACCAGAGGCCCCCGCCAGGCGAGGGGTCGTCTTCTTCTTTACGGGGCACTCCCGAGAAAAATGTCCACTGCCCCCACAATACCAACACAGGTTCAGCCGTTGTCTCCGCGCCTTTTCCGCCGCATCGATTTTGGGGCGCATGGAACCCAACTGCATGGGCTCCTCTGCGTCAGGCACCTGGGCTGGCGGCGGTCCCAGGCGACGTGGTACCCCTGCATCGGCCCCCCTTCGACCAACTGGCCGAGAGCCGGCAAGGATATGGCGTTGGGTAGTCATAGTCCCATCAACCCGGATACACAGGGTCATCAACTCTTCCAAATCGGCTGGAACAGCGGAACGGGCCACCTCCAACTGCATCTCCTGGGTGAGCCCCGCCTTGAAAGCACTCATGTAGGCGGCATCATTCCAGGCAAGCTCCCGCTGCAAAACACGAAATTCTGAAATGTATTCGGCCAAATGTCCTTCTTTCTGCTTGAGAGCTCGCAACTTACGATCCGCCATCTCCCGGTGCACTTGGCCTCCCCATACTTTATGCAGTTCATCCATAAAAGCCTTGGCGGTGTTGCACACAGGGGAAGCAGCCTCACGTAACGCGGTGGCCCAGGAGAGGGCCGGGCCCTCCAACAGACTGTAGGCAAAGCCCACCTTGGCGGCTTCATCTGGGAACTCCGCTGCCCGCACTGTGAGATAGGCATCACACTGCCCCAGGAAGTCCTTGACCCGTTGCCTGTCTCCAGAGAACTTGTTAGGCAACGCCATGGGAGTCCTTAGCGGCTGGACCGGAGGGTTGGCTGCTGCTTGCCCTTGCATCGTTGCTATCTGCTGCTGAAGGGTCACCAGCTGTTGTTGCATCGCTTGAGCTTCAGCGGGATTCATAGTGGCTGGGAGAAGCAAGGACTTTGTTGGTGGTTAGTTCAAACTGTTGTGTCTCAGAATAGATTCACCTTGCTTTCTCTGACAAAAACCAGCCAATCTTGAGAGGTAGGAAGTTTATTGAAACAATCAAAGTAAAAGCAGTAAAAAATTCAGTGGTTACAAGGTAGAAAGTTCAATATAATCCTTTGGAGTTTAAGCAGAAGACATGAAGCAAAACAAGCAGCCCCAAAGCAGGAAGCAGCTTAAGGTTACATGAAGCAGGCCGTTGCTAAATCCCTAGCCCCGAACTGGGCTACTGCAAGCCATATTGCAACGTTGAACTAACACAGGATCCCTGTCCAGGCAGATTACTTATACGTTTCACAGCAAAACAGCAAACATCAAACAAGCCTTAACGAGCAGTTTTCCCACAGATGAGGTCAACACTTCTCTGCCAGCCACGCACTCCTTCGCACCACCTGTCCTGCGCGGCCTTGCATCCCACCGACCGTCTGACCTTGCTTCCCAGCAACTGTCTTATCACCCACATTCCGATCTTGTGAAGACATTGAAGACACAGACCTGTCTCTAAATTGCCTGTCTCTAAATTCATGGGAAAAAAGCTGAGAGCCCACATCTGCACTATTCTCAATCCCATCTGCACGCTCCTCACTCCCATTCCCATCATTCCCATCAAGTTGGTGCTGAACCACAACAGTGTGTGAAATTCAACTCTGCATCATCCATAATAATTTGTTTCTCAGCAATCCTTAATTTTGCATTAAAAATCTTTCCCTCTTTATCAAATTGTGGCCGTAGTAAACTAATTAACTTTCTAGTCATTCTGGTTCTCCCCCTCCTCTGAACGCAGTGTCATTTAGTTTATTGTAAATTTGTATGCATGAAACATAATTAAAGTACTTTGTTAATCTGGATGACCCTAAATGGACAAATCCAAATTGGAAGAGGAGGGGCAAAATGGAGAAAGGAAAAGAAAATCTATAAATTTAGGAATTGGCCTAATAAACTGGGAATAAATCATTCTCATCTACATCTGGCATAACGATTGCGAATAACCCCGAATTGTTATTGCAGGGTCTGGAGTGTGTGTGTGGAGGGGCAGGGGATAGTAAAATATCCTTTTAAAACTAAAGCATTATTGTAAAAACAACAGCAAAACCTTCTCAAATATTGCTGGCAGGGGAAATTAAATCATACTACTGGTATCTGTGTGTGTGTGTGACAAAAATGATACAGCTTAATTTAAAACAGGATTAATAATTCTTCAGTGCTTTCCTTGTGCTAGCTACTTTAAAGCTGTATATTTTAAAAAATAAATTGTAAAGACTTCTCCACCTTTTGATGCCTCATTTTCAGATGATTTGCTCTTTTAATGCTTGCAAATTACAGACAAGTTCTATTAATTTGATATGGGGCCTGCTCTTTCACTAGTTCTTCATGCTTATAGGTCTCGCTTTGGACTGCTTGTGTGCAGGTATGATTGCCTATTGCTTGCCTATGGAAAGAACAGACCACTTATTAAATCACTTTTGAATGTATGCAAAAGCTGGTATATTATTTTCATTTATCAGTGACCGATATGCCTTTGCAAGCTAAAATACCCCGGTTTCCACTTTTCAACTGGTTGCATTTTCTGACAGTGATCCAGTTGCCAACCCATCAGATAAGTGAGGGCTTCTTGTAGTTTCCAATAACTTCAGCTGAGGGGCTCACTATTTTATTTAAACGAGTGAATGCCCTCTACTGTGAAGGTGCTGATTGTCTTGTTATCTTTCCTGAATTCAGGTGTCTGATAAGTTACTTTTGCTGCCTGGGTTTTCACAAAATTTAGAGCTCTGTGGACCTGCAGACGATACTATCCTTTAAGCTACAACCAATGTCTGAGAACCATCACCAAGTGAGAGCTATTGAAAACTCCCGGGAAAGGCTGCAATTCATAGTGATAAGTTGCAAAGATCATGTAGCAGTCCTTTGATAGTTTCACCTTAAAGCAAATCTCTTTTTCTGGTGTTACAAGGATATGTTTTTTTCCTGCTTCCCTGAGTAGTAACTACTGATGTGGACCATGTGTTGTGGTTGGGAAGCAGATCTTGATGGTTCAGAATGGGAAATAGCTTTGTAATTGGAGGATCCTAAAAAACTTTTATTATTCAAAGTTTCAGGAATTTAACATTATGGTGACAGTCCCATATTTACTCTTTTTTTTTTCATTGTCTGTGTTCCTCTTGGTTTGTGTTCTATGAAAGTTAATCCTGCTCAAATGTAAAATGTCCCTTTGGCCAATGCCTGAGTAGATGGGACTACATCAGTATGTGGACAAAACCCAATTCTAAAAGTTATTGGCATTTAGGAGTGACTGCATTATACGTATATTAAAATCATGCAATTGGTTGCCAGTTACATTCTGGGCAAGAAACAAAGTGTTGGCTGTTACCTTTAAAGGCCTATATGGTTATGGTCTAGGTTACTTATATGGGATCATCTTCTCCTGTATAATCCACTCTGCACACTCTGGTCCTGTGGGGCACATTTGCTTCAGTCAGCCAGAACTAGAGTGAGATTTGACAGCTGGATGTATTGTTAGAATTTAAAACAGCATTAAATATTAGTCTCTTCTGGCAAGCCTATCCAGGTGACATTTAAATTATGAATTTGAAAGCATGGTTTGGTTGTTTTTAGTATGTATTTGTTTTATATTTTTTTCTGATATTATGTGTTTTTATAAGTTTTTCTTAACCGGTGTTATGTTTTGTTGTTCTCTATCCAAAGGAAGAGGTAGGTAAGAAATAATAATGATTAGTTTACTACTAGTTTCCACCATAATCCAAGGAAGCTGTTTTGGTCATAAATTGATGCCTGGTACTCGTAATGGACTGGATGAGAGTGAACAAATTGAAAATTAATTCAGGGAGAGGTGCTCCCTATCAGTCAAAAAAAGAGATTGGGGACAGTGATTCAGCTGGTGCTGGATGGGGTCCACTCCCCCTGAAGACATAGGTTCACAATGAGCATGCACTTCTGGTTTCAATCTGAGGCCTGGAAGCTCAGGTTTCAGTGATAACCAGAAGTTCATTTGCAGAGTTAAGCCTTGGGTACTACCTGTACCCATTCTGGAGACATAAGATTTGGCACGTGCTTTAATAACATTATGGTTGGGTTACTGTAAAGCACTTCATGTGGGGTTGTTTTTAAAGAGTGTTCAGAAACTTTGGGGGGTCCAAACAGCTATATTCAGATTGTTAAATGGGGCTGGCTAAAGGGAGTACAGAACTCTCTTGTTGCAATGGCACCACTGACTGCTGATCTATTGCTGACTACAATTCGAAGTGCTGGTTTTAACTTATACATCACTGTGCAGTTCTGGTCAAGGAGATCTGCTGTGGAGGCTCTTCTCAGGTTCTGGAGTTGGACTACATGACAACAGCTTGCTGAATTACTATAATGGATGCAGCTTGCTCATAGATGACTCTGGCCAAGATTCTAACACATTCAATATAAATATAGTTAGACTGAATTCACAGTTGTTCAACCAACTACATGGTTGTTCAACCAAAAATTTGGAGTGCCCACATTGAATAACTGTTGATTACTTCTTCAATGATAATGTCAAAACGGAATGAAAGAGTTGTGCTTGTGGGTGTACCTGTGAAAAATATTGGGTGTATTAGGGATGGCACTGACACAACCTCAGAGAGAATGCAGCAACATGTGCAACTATTTTTATGTTACCATACAGCTCAAACTAGATTCAAGCTTATCTTTTTTTGGAGAATCTGTACTACAACCAAGGTAGACTAAGACACAGAATCAAACTGGAATTGAGAGGTGGATTCGGTTGGCTCTCTGAGGGAACTTTCAGAATATTCCTACCAAGACAAAGATCAGCCCTGAATGGTAAAGATTCTTGACAGTCTGGGATGCTTCTGGCCAGGGCTTCTCAACACTCAAAAATGTATCTTTGAGTCTTTCCCACATTCCTATATCTTTCTGATTATTAGTCATTAATAACCTCATCTTCCACATTTTTCCTAATGTACAAGTTCATTTCTATACATTTCTAGTTATGTGTGGTAGGTCTCCAATTTCACAAGCGTGACTGATACATACCATGACAAGTCTTTCCTGAAAAACAAAATTAGACTGCTGTTCTATATAGGTTTTTTTTTTTTTGCTGGAAACAGTGGGGTTTAGTAAACATGAGCAGCAGGGATTCTCTACCTTTGGTGTTCCAGACTTAAGCTGTAGAATCCCTTATTGTTGGCTGTGTTGTTTATAGCTTTTAGTCTAAACTATCTGGAGGACCAATGCTGCCATACAGATTTATTCTTAATTCGCTTGAAATTGTGGTTCAGCATGTAGAGGTCTGATACAGGTGTGTCATACATCAAGTAAGAACATTATGAGGTTGGTCTACACAAGCAAAAAAAATCTGATACTAATTACATAAATGTAATAATTTCCACATCACTATCAAAGATCTAAAACTGTCCAACAAATACACCTGTAATAGAAAATAGTGTGGGCTTTCCAGATTTTGCTTTCAACTTCCTCTTATGAAAAATATTCTTGAAATGAGAAATGTTTTTGCTTTGAGAAACATCATGGAGTTTGGGAGAAGAGGTTATTTCGTGTCCTCAGCTGAAATGATAATGTTCTCACCTGAACCTCTCATGTATTTTATCACCCATTGCAGGTTTTATCAGAAGTCTCTGCGGGATAGATAACCCTATCACTGACTATGTGAAATGTGTGGTGAAAAGGAATCTAACAGATTTGTTGAAAGTCCCCTCCAAAAAGATACTTCAAGGTCTGTCTAGAAGCAGCAAACAGACGCTCCTTAACAAGGCTGGAATGCCATCATAATGCAGGACACTGGAGTCTCTTCTTGTTTCACATATCACTAAATAGTGATAAATAAAAGCCAGTGTATTTGAAAGCCAAACCAAGGACCTGACAAATTATTTTGACATAGTGCATATCTTTAATTTATTGGGTTGGGTAGTACTGAGTAGTAATGAAGAAGAAGAGAACCTTTTTCTAGTTAATCCTCTGCTGGAAACAACAACAATCAATTCCCTTTCGGCAGCTGTTTTGTTCTTCAAACGCACAACCATTTTTTTAACTGATGAAGAAGGAAAGAAAGCATTAGTTTTCAACCAGATCGGTTTATGAGAATCAAGCAAGTTCTGTGATGCTACAACAACAACATGGCATAATGCCGTTTTTCAAAACACCTCCAGATTTCCTTTTCTCTTTTAATGTTCTTCATCTTCGTCTCCATTTTTAGCTTCTTAGAAAAGGGGTTAAAATTAGTAGGCACATTTCATATTAGTGTATTTCATGCAATAAAGCATAAATTATTTAAAATAACACGACCTTTTATCTTGCACCTTTTGAAGGAAGCAAATTAAAAATGTAAATTGGGAGCTAATTAATATGCAAATGTATTCATTCGCAGTTAACAATTAGCAATTAAACCTGCAGTGTCTACAAAGAGCACGGACAAAATTAGTAACTTAATTTATCATTAAAAAATGAAAACGTACACAAAATTTTAATTGACTTTCAAAATATTTCCCCTGCTTTTCCCCTTTCATTTTTTAATAAAAATAATTATAATCATAGCTATATGGATGAAACTCCACACACCTACAGATTTGTCAGGAAGTTCACAGGAAGAGCTGGTATAAGGAAAAGTTTTCCTTTAAAAATGATGCTAAAGAGGCATTAAAGGATGGCAGCAAAGAAAGCTGGCTGGTGTTTAATTTCTGGGGCAGAATATGGGCTGAAAAGATTGGGATGCGTGTTTCGATCCATCTACGGCCGACATGTGCATTAAATATGCATAAGCGGTATGCTTTTGCTTGTGGTTTAGAGCTTGATCGGGCTTCAGTTACAAAAAAAGAATTAAAACCGCATGAAAGCAGCAGACAATGAATAACTGCAAAACCAAAAATAAGGCTGCAATCCTATGTATGCTTATTCAGAAGTCAGCCTCATTGAGCATAGCATGAGTCTTGGGATGCATGCTAGATATGAAGTGATCTCTGTTTATATTTCAGGCTTAGCTTATTCCCTGTTTTCACCTATAAGTGTGATAGCATTTGGCTTCCATTTTCTGTTTGTTAATAATTATTCCTGTTTTGTTTTCATTAGTAGTGTGCGTGCCAAGAGGCTTTTTGGGGGGCAGCACTCTGAGGATTGCAGTCGGAATAATTACACATATAAATAGGTAGGTGTGTGTGTGTGTGTATGTGTATGCATTCACCTCTTTGCTATCCCACCCCCTAAGACTTTAAAATTTCTTTATTACAGTTGTACTCTGAGTCAGTTCAGATTCAATGGATTTACTGCTGGGACACTGACTTGACAGTATCAGTGTTTTTCTCCTCTATTGCATATCAGACCTGGAGAAATACAGTGAAATTAAAAATCAGATGCAATACCACATCTCTAAAAAAAATAAATCCTAATACTTGTGAAATGTTTTACCTGGATTTTATTTGAAAACAACCATAGTCATAATGAAGGGATTAAAGAAGAGGATCCTCAAATTATAGCTAAACAATAAAATAAGTATTTATCTTATGTTAGTATAGACATTTGCAACTAAGCTATGTATACACTGTCCAATCCTGAGTGGCTTCCAATTCCAAAGGATACAGATAAAACTGGAGAATATATACAAGGGAAAGAAAGGTAGAAGAAATGATTAGAGGGTTGCAGCCTTTTACCTGTGAAGACAATCTGAAATGGTGATGCTTTTTGATTGAGAGAAGATGAAATGGAATCTCATACTTTCTTGGAAATATATCTCGCTATATTTTGTGGGATATGGGAATGTGTATCTTCAAATCACCAAATGGATTCATGACAATCCTATGAACTTCATAGGATTTTATTAGGCAAAGAATATTCAGTGGAAGTTTTGTCAAATTTTCCTCTGAAATAGAGCCTAGAACACCTGGTATTCAATGGTGGTCTCTCATCAAGTTCTAACCAGGGCTGACCTTGCTTAGATGTCTTTAGAACTCGGTGAACGTTGGCCACTACTAGATTGGCTTTTAGTTGTTATTATATTAATTGAATGTTTTAACTTGTGGTTATTGATGTTATGTATTTTATCTGTTGAATTGTTGGCATCGAATTGTGCCGGTTGTAAGCCAACCCTAGGGGGTTGAGAAGGGTGGGGTAGAAGTGCCTGAAATAAATAAATAAATAAAATTTAGGTATTTACTAGCCCTTCACTATTTTGTCTTTCCATGTAGGAAGACATAATTAGTCACTTTCTTCTTTCTGTGGAAGAAAATAAATATTCTCCCTGCCTTTGAACACCCCAAAGTGTTGTGAAGGGATGATTTCAAGGATAATTTTTTAAAGTAGAAAACTATTTTTTGCATAGAAAAAAGGAAACTGTTTTGTGTGCACAAAATAGTTTTTTAGCACAGGAAACTTAGATAAAAACAGACATTTACACACACACACACGGAATAATTAATTTCTTCATAATCTTTTGGGATGTTTGTATACAGAGAAAATTGTACAAAATCCTCTATTATTCTTCCTATTGGGGTTTTCCTGTTGTTGTTTTTTGACTTGGGACTGGCTAATAATGAATAATGTTCAAGATGTCTATCTCTAGGATCTACAACATAATACTGTGTGAAGTTTCCCCGTACCATGGAGATAAGCCCAGACCTGTTAGCATGAATTCTGGGTTACACAAAAGTCTGGTTCATCTAAATACTTTCTTCCTTCCTTCCCAAAAAAGGAAAATAAGTAAATACCATTCAACCAACTGATTTGACTGGTTGTTCATGCTGAGTTCATATGAGGGGCTATCTACTAGGGCTGGGCAACCACGGAAAAATTTGTTTCTAAAATTAATTCGTTTTTTGGGGGTTTTTGCGTTTCGATTTTTAAAAGAATTCTGAAATTTTTCTTTTAAAAAGTTCGATATTTACGAAATTTCGTAAATTACAAAACAATTACGAAACAATTACGAAACAATTACGAATCGATTCGTTAATGGTGGACGCAACCACGCAATACGCTAAAAAACCTCCAAATGGGACGGGGGAACTTCTGAAGCTTCCCTCTCCCTCTGTTGTTGACTGTTGGTGTGATATTTATAATTTTTTTCACTGATTAAACAAACAACAACTATAAAACTTGCCCCAGACATGCGGAAATAATAACGAAACGATTTCAAAACGATAACAAAATGAATACAAAACGAATTCGAAATGAATTTAAAAATTCGTTTCGTTTTTTAGATGCTCCTGAATGGTTCGTTATCGCTTCGTTATAAAAAAACGAATTTTTAACGAATTACGAAATTACGAAACGAAATCGCCCAGCCCTACTATCTACACAATGGAGTGAGAGCCACTGAGTAGTTTGTTTACCATAATACATTAAGGGAGACAACTAGAAATTTGCCTAGTATTGGTATCTAAAATGATTTTCATAGAAGGCTATCATAGCTCATTTGCCCCTTCCCTTCCCTTCCTCATCTCTCCTTTTCTATAAACATAAAATAGCTATGCCTGGGGTAATGAATACCTGGCAATTGGAATGCCACATCATTTTCACTTTAAAATAGCCCCAATTGTTCTTTTTGGTGAAACTGTTAAGTTTTGAGGTAGCAGAAGCAACCCTCACGTTATTTCTGTCGTGATTTCGATGAGTTACAAATGTGAAACTATGCATGTACAAAATATTTCTTTTCTCACAGCTGGAAAGTAAAGTTATTTGCTTAGCATTTATATTTAATTTATTTCCTACTTTTACTCTAGAATGCAACCCAATGTCACTCATATAGATGAATTTAAAAATAAGAAAATTAGATATATATTCTAGCATATTTTTTTTTGCAAAAAATATCATTGTATAGATAGAATGGCAAAGCATTGAAATATTTGGGCTTCTTAACTAGAAAAACATGATAAATAGGGAATCCTATAATCTTTTCAAATTCAAAATACGAAATTATTTAGCTGTAGTGGTAGGGCCATATAAGATCTGCCATGTTTTTGAATCATGACCTCTGAATGAACATGTAAATCAGAGCAAAAGCTTCAGCTATGTGCCAAACGTAATGTGGTATAGGCAGTAAATGCTATACAGTGGTAACTTCACTGATGAGTGACCCAACTTGCAAGGTTTCTTGAGATAAGAGCTGTCACTTGGCTTGTTTTTTGGTTAGAGATACAAGTGGAGATCCGAGTTACGAGTTAGATATCCCTTTTTGCGGCTTCCTCCTCTACTATCTCCCTTCCCACAAGTCCCTCTCAAGCCCTCCTGCCACTCTTTCTCTCTTTTTCCTTCCCTTCATTTTTTCTCTCCAACTCCTTATGATGCAACCACCCTTTGGATGGCCTATAATGCAAGCTTTGATGCCATTAGCTGAAGGTTTCATCCCACCCATTACGGAAGCTCGGAACGCCCCCATCATGACAAAACATCGTGACACACATTCTCTGTATGTGGAGGGGTGTATCTTTTTCACCCCTTCTCCATAGCAGTGTCAGTGGTGGTGGAGGTGGCGGCGGGCTTAAGCTGAAGCCGGGACAGAGAGGAGGAAGAAGAGAGGGGGTTCTTTGTATGACTCCCTTGAGAGAAAGAGAGGTGGTGGCATTTGGGGGGCTGAGTGTGTGCAGCCACTAGGGGGCCAGGAGTGTGTGAGTGGGGTGGTGGCAGTGCAAGTGTTTCCTTCATCAACCACCACTGGAGCTCCTGGTAGTGCAGTGGGTTAAACCCCTGTGCCGGCAGGACTGAAGACTGACAGGTCACAGGTTCAATTCTGGGGAGAGTGTGGATGAGCACCCTCTAACAGCTCCAGCTCCAGTTCCTCAGGTAGGGATATGAGAGAAGCCTCCCATAAGGATGATAAAACATCACAACATCCAGGTGTCCCCTGGGCAATGTCCTTGCAGATGACCAATTCTCTCACAGCAGAAGTGACTTGCAGTTTCTCAAGTCGTTCCTGGCACAACAACAACCAAAACAACAACAAAAACACCACTTGGGTGGAGGGAGGTAACAAAAAAATTGGTGCGGTTTTTGGGGGGCTGGAACAAATCAAATGGGGAAATTTGATTTGACATATGAGCAAATTGAGTTAATGAGCTTGGTTACAGAATGAATTAAACTCGTATCTCAAGGTATTACTGTAGTGCTATACATACTATCAGTAGGGATTTCATGTCTCTGGAGTGCTTTAATTCTTTAAAGCCCAACTTTAACTGTGCCCATAATGCTGAACTTATTTTGAGACTCCATTTGTGCCATGGATAGCTTCTTTAAAATTCAATCTAAAATTCAGAGCAGATTTACCACCTCACTAGTACGGAAGCCATCAGTTTCCATTGCAGATTAATGAATTAGTAGAATGCAAATGGTAGTAATGAAAGCATTACATTTGATTTTTATTTCCGCTTTTTCAAATGAGATATGAATATCCATGGAGCATAGGCTTCTCCACTGGTGTTGGTTATTCTGAATTAAAATTTTGCATTGACCCTTTTTTTCCTGACTTCCTTCTCAAGTCTTATTAGTCCTAGTTTTTTCCTCTAATTAGTCTTTTTGTCCCCACTGCAGGCAAATCTATAGCACTTTCAGTATCATATACGTGCAGAAAAAAACCATGTAAAGGTAGCATTTTTAATTGCATGAGACTCAATTTCCAGCAGATGGCAAGGGGTACTTTTATTAGTTTCTGTGTTAAGAGGACACTAATTATAAATGCTGAACTAGGACTAATGATGAAAGCTTGGAGGTTTCTTTTTTTTGGGTACAATTTCCACAATCCCCCAAACTTGATGAGCAATGGTAATGTTGGTTGGTGGATCTGGAGAGTTGTAGCATCCAAAAGTAGATTTGCAAAGCTCTTTTCATGATGGATCACCAATTGGGAAAGGCATAGAACATAAAGTCCTAAACCCATTAAGGACTAGGAAAAGGACTAGAGGCAGCAGAGACTAGACAATTCTGAACCAGATGTTCCAGTAGTCTGACCATATAAGAGAAATGCCTATGTTGTCTATTGATCATTTATATTATTTATTTTATTTATAACCTGCCTTTCTCCCAAAATGGTATTCAAAGTGGCATTCATGAGAACTGAATGACAGAATTGTGCTTATGAATAGCAAGGCTTATGTCTTAAGCGGAGTGATGGGAAATGACTCCCCAAGAGTCATTTTATCATCTTCATTTTTCACTGAATGTTGAAGATGCTTGCACAAATAAGGTTGGATCAGTTACAAAAGAAGTGAGATGAGACAGGGCCAAGGCATCAGAAGTTGATCACGGGCCACCAAAGAAAATATGAAAGTTATAGGCAAGCAAGAAGAACCACAGAGGATTATCAAGGCACATAACCAGTTTGGCTAAAGGCTCAGAGAACAAAAAAAAATAAAAAATAAAGGTGTCAGGCGAATGCATGGAAGAAAATAAATCCTAGTATGATTCACATTCATGTTGACCAGCAATGAAGTTGTACATCCTGCCAACAGCTCCCCCCCCCCCCCCCAAAATTTCCTTTATAGAGGTTGTTGGAATACAAGATTCAATAAGGCGAGAAGAGGAGATAGAAGCAGCAATCCATCAATGTATGTACATTAGAGAGTGCTGATGAATTGATCTCCTGATGATGATCTTCTAAATAGCATTGCTGGGAAATACTGTGGGATGAGGAATGAGTGGTCTTCCAGAGGTAGTTTAGTTGTAGATCTCATCCTTCCGAGAGGAGGGACAAATTTTTATTTCCAGAGATCTGAACTGATCCTCTGAAATTTGTCTAAAGGCCACATGTGTCCCTAAGCTTTACATGTTGATCTTGGAGAAATAACTCTATTAAACTCTGAGGCATCTACTTGTGGGTAGATATGCCTAAGACTGCATTGTAGACAAGAGACACACAGGATTAATAAACAAATATTTCTGAAGGATAAAGTATTATTTCTTTCCCTTACGATATTACACTCTCAAGATACTGCAAGCAAACCTGAGCTGAGAAATCCCCTCCTATATGAAAAGAGGTGGGAAGCTTCTTAAATGATGCTTCATATTGTTTATTCCATTAAAAAGCATTTTCAAAATGCATGCCACTTATTTATAATTTCAAATGACCAAAAAGTTAAGCTAAAGGACTCACTTTTGCTGCAGTGCCCCATTGTCTAAGGCAGCATTTCTCAACCTGGGGGTCGGGACACCTGGAGGGGGTCGTGAGTGGGTATCAGAGGGGTTGTCAAAGACCATCATAAAACACAGCATTTTTTGTTGGTAATGGGGGTTCTATGTGAGAAGTTTGGCACTATCCTATCATTGATGGGGTGCAGAATGCTCTTTGATTGTAGATGAACTATAAATCCCAGCAACTACAACTCCCAAATATCAAGGTCTATTTCCCCCAAACTCCACCAGTGTTCACATTTGGGCATATTGAGTATTCATGCCAAGTTTGGTCCAGTTTGAGTCCACAATACTCTCTGGATGTAGGTGAATTACAACTCCAAAACTCAAGGTCAATGCCCACCAAACCCTTCCAGTATTATTTGCTGGTCATGGGAGTTCTGTATGCCAAGTTTGGTTCAATTCCATCATCGGTGGAGTTCAGAATGCTCTTTGATTGTAGGTTAACTATCAATGATAACAAGTTAGACTCCCAGATGACAAAATTACCCCCCCACCACCAAAAAACCCCCCTACCAGTTACAAATTTGGGCAGATAGGGTATTTATGCCAAATTTGGTCCAGTGAATGCAAATACATCCTGCATATAAGAGATTTACATTATGATTCATGACGGTAGCAAAATTACAGTTCTGAAGTAGCAACAAAGGGGTCTTGGCATTAGGAAGGTTGAGAATCACTGGTCTAAGGTACTGATCTGTACACAGGCAAATGCAGAATTTTAAAAAATGTCTGTGGCAGTTATGTCTCAGAAGCAGAAGTCATTGAGAATAAACATGCTGTATTTCAGGATAGATGCTTAACATTTTCCATATGGCTGGGAAAGAAAAGAGGAAGAATTCATCAAATGAAAGCGACTGCTTACATTCCAAAAACATTCAGAATTATCATATGTGGGTTGACTCTTTTCTACATATATGTGAAACAATAAAATACAAATATATTTGATATTGCTATACATTGTTCATTGATGTCATGCTGCATTACTAAATAAATACTGGTAGTGTTGGTAGAGAAATGCCTATTTGTCTATCAACACATTTTAATACAAAATATTATATGAGTTTCCTACCAACTACAGTCTGGAGAGTGGGAAATCGATAGTTTCAGTGCCAAAACACAAATGAACATTCCCCAAAACAGCTGGGAATATTTTTGTAAAAAGGATTGTCCTGCCCCCCCCCCCCCCCACCCCAACTTTTCTTTACCACTGTGGTTCTGTAACACCAGTATGTTTCCCTTCTTTCTCCTGTAGGTAAAAATATAATTTTAGCACATTTTCTCCAGTAGAAAAGTTATTTGATCAAAACAAAACGCCAAAGCTAAGCTGTACCCTCCTATTCAGTATAGTGTTTTAAAGAATTTAATGGCTTCTCCACATTTTAATGGCTGCAATATTATGCAGCTAACAAACAATTTCAGAATTAAGTTGCCACAATTAGGAATTAGAAGCAGGTGGCTCAATAATGGCGCTTTTTCATTTCATTTATTAGGAGGATGTGGCGGAGGAAGGAAGTATTTCTCCCCCCTCCCCACCCCCCAAAACCCACAGCCTAGCTTTCGTTATTTTCATCAGCTTCACTGTTAAGAGCATGTAAGCAATTTGCACTTTACAAATTGTTTCAAGTACAACTCACACCCGACGTTCATGAGTTTTAAAAGCTTCTATGCAAACTTGAAAATTAAGAGAGAAAGAGAGAGAAATAAATAATTTCTCTCCAAAGTACAAATATGGATGGCTGCTCTGTGGCACCATTTAACATCACCATCCTGCCTTTAAAGAGGAAAAAAGTTCATTTCCCCAAAGAACAGATGGATTGCTTTTCCACTGCTTGGTGACTCTTAAGGTAAGTGTCTGTGTTTGTGTGTACAAATATATGTGTCCTTGTGTTCGTGTTTTAAAAACCTCCAAAGTAGACAGCCGCTTGCAAGAGAAGGTGTTAAGCTGGTGCTGCACAGGGCTCAACACTGAAAAGGAGACTTGAAGCAAATCATGTTATTCTCAAACACAAGTCAATGCCTGTTCTCAAAAACAGGCAAGCATCCACCTCCCTCTGAGTCGCATCTTTATATCTATTCTTACCACACAAAACGGGAAGCTGTGACCCTGGCACGCCCTCTCGTGGGGATGCTTAAAAAACACGATCTCTTTCTCTTTCCCTCTCTCTTTTTAAAATCTCATTCTGACTACATGCATGATTTGCAAAAGACAAAGTGAATGACAGAACCAAGCTCCCCGAGAGACGTTTTGGGCCCTAACCAAGAAAGAATTCATGCCTATCTGACCGCTTTACCTATGTCACCAGCTTGCCTTTTATACAAGGCTGTTACTTAGATGGGCCAGACCAAGATATTTTGCTTCCTGAAGCAGAGCAGCAGATGACACCCACCCACGTCAAGGTGTAGAGTACCAAAAGCCAGCCAAGTTATTTTGGCACACATGGCAGAAAATCCAGGAAACAGGAGAATGAAAATTTCTATCCATCCATCTATCTACCAGCAGTAAAAAAACAAAAAACAAACCAATTGGAACAAAGTAAGCAACTTGATAAGATGCTACCTTTTTATGACAGGCAAAACTTGCTGCTCAAGTTTCACTCTGAATATATAATAATAATAATAATAATAATAATAATAATAATAAGGCAAAAAAAGAGGGGCCGACCAAGGGCAAGATGGATGGATGGCATCCTTGAAGTGACTGGACTGACCTTGAGGGAGCTGGGGGTGGTAACGGCCGACAGGGAGCTCTGGCGTGGGCTGGTCCATGAGGTCACGAAGAGTCGGAGACGACTGAACGAATGAACAACAACAACAACAACAACAACTATTATTATTATTATTATTATTATTATTATTATTATTATTATTATTTATATTCTGCCCTATCTCCCCGGAGGGACTCAGGGCAGATTCCAAACATAAAATGCAAATATTCAATGCCCAAATACAACAACAATACATCCATAGTAATGAAATTTAGCAACCAAACATATAAACACAAATTATGACTTAACAACTAAAATTAAATTAAAAAAAAACGCAGTCTGTTATATCAGACATAAGACAAAACATCAAACAGAAACATTAATTTCCCAGTTCCTTGGGGCAAATAGGTTGATCATTGCTCAAGATATCTATTGAGCTGGTGGGGTGAACAGGGCACAGATACGGATGGTAGCTATTAATCAGAGGTATAGTGGTAGTATTACCATCTACTCCTCCTTGTAAGCCAGTGAGAAAAGGTATATAATGATTTTATTACAATATTTTTCCAATTCAAAGGCCCCTTCTACTCTGCTCTTATATCCCAGGATCTGATCTCAGATTATCTGCTTTAACCTGGATTATATGAATCTTCACAACCAGATATCCTGGGATAAAAAGATATTCTGAGATCAGATCCTGAGATATAGGGGCAGTCTGGAAGGGCTTAGGGCATCATCGATTGTAAGACACACACTAATTTCAGTATCACCAACAGGAAAAAAAAGCTTCATATATATAAAAATGTGCCCACGATTCTAAGAAAAAAAGTGCACCCCACTTTTAGAGACATTTCTATCAGGCAAAAGTGTTTTGTAGAATCGAAAAAATATGTGTATTCCATAGACTAAAGAGTGGAAAGAGGTCATCCATTCCAATTCCTTAACATGAAGAAATATACAACTAAAGCAATTCAGAGAGATGGCCATCCAACCTCTATTCAAAGAAGTTTAAGTATAGGCATACCACTCTTAACAAAGGCTCTGATGAAGAAGCTCGTTTTTTGCAAAGCCTTCCTTACTCATGTTCTTTTCTTCCTTGTCATCTGCCTAGCAAGAGGTTTTTTTTTTTTCTATTTACAACATTTGCATTGGGGGATGATAAATGGGGGCTGGAACAACACAGAACTGTAGTGGCAGATTGCAGGCAATATACAATACAATAATGCTTGACCTGGAAAAGAATGAGATTCATCTCTAGAAAATTTTACTACAGCTGTATGGTCCTACAACAGTCCAGAATCCCTTGAGTATGTGTGACCGGGAAAAGAGAAATAAAAGAGGAAAGCAAATATTTCTATTTCATAAGCTATCTCCAACATGAAAATATATATACATTTTGCCACTAAATTAGAAATCACAGAAATATAGATGCTGGTGGGGAAAAATTATCCCTGGATGCATTTGGGAAGAAGTTTTCAGGTAGTCCCGAGAAAATTTAAAATGGTTGTTTACTTAGGCAAGGTTTACCTGACCTGGTTGTCTCATTTCAGATGAACATAATGTTAGTTTTGTGTAAAACATTTGCTGAAATGTATTTAAAGAGCTCTTCTTTCTTGTTGTGTAGGAATCTATCCTATTCTTTCCATGTTTCTGCCTCTGGTACCAAATGTTCTGTTGAAGAAGTAATACCTTCATTAACTGAAGTAGACCTGCATTTAAGCATTTCCATTCCACTATAAAGCAAGTAGTTCTCTGCATGAGGTACACAATCAACAGAATCTCCTTAAAATAATCTGAAGCAGTTCAAACAATTGAAAACACCTGAATGCAATCTAAAAGGCTTTACGGCAATTCAAACAAAGGGGCTGAGCTATGGGTTCACTAAGTCCCAATGATTCAACACAAGGTTGATATAGAAAAAAAAAAAAGACAGTGTCAATCAGTCACTGGGATTCTACAGCTGAGAAGACCTTACTGATGAGGTGAGTATGACGAACACTAATAGAAAAGTAAGGATGACTAAGCAGTTGTTCTTAGACTGGCCAGTGACAGGATTCCAAGTTCAGAAGGCTTACTTTTAACACAAAATGACAGGACCTTTGTTGCCACTGACTCCAACTTACAGCAGTCCTATGGATGAGGGACCTCTAAGTTGCACTGTTATCAATAGCTCTGCTCAGGTTTTGCAGACCCAGGGCTTTTGGCTTTCTTCACTGTGGGCCCTTCAAAACAGGCCCAAAATGTGGGACCTGTCTTGCTGAGGTGTCCAAATGGTTTTCCCAGTTTGCTCTAGATTAAACACCGGGGGGGGGGGGGGGGGGGCTGGAGTGGGGTTGACCTGGGATAGCATCTAACCACTGTCAAGGGAAAGCCTGGGGTTTGGGTTGGGGACAGAAAACTGTGAGGAAGTGGGTTATTTTAACCCATTTCCTCCAGTGTTTCTGCCATGTCTGGAAGGGTCCTGAAACTTTTCACCTAGAATGTGGTCTCTTTTCATAGTGCCTTGGGCCTTACCAGGCATTATTGTCTTCTCTAGTGAGTCATGTCTCTTTTCTTTAAAGAATTCTTTATAGAGTTACCAGCTTAGTAGATGAAGAAAGTGCTCTGGATACAGTGTATCTTGATTTTAGTAAGGCCTTTGGAAAGATTCCTTGTGATATTTTTGTAAACAAATTAGTAAAAAGTGAAACACACAAAAATGGAAGTCTGGTTGAATTTAATTTATTACTAGTATATATTCCTGGAGTTGCCCAACTGTCGTTGGGACCACTGGCCACCAACCTTTTTCCTTTCTCCAGCTCTGAGAAGGCCAACCTTACAATGTTTTCATAGCAATACTAGGGAAATGGTGGGCAGGCTCTCTTTGTAACTCTTTGTTTCCTTCTTCTGTTTCCCTTATACACCTCCTTTCCTTTCCTTTCCCCTTTCCCCTTTCCCCTTTCCCCTTCCCCTTCCCCTTCCCCTTCCCCTTCCCCTCATACACATGTCACCTTTCTTTCCCTGTGACACCATAGAAGGCCACTTCACCCAGCAACAACCTTTGTGATATAAACATACCACTTACAAACATACATTCTGTCTTTTCCTTGTTTGGTAAAAATGTTTCTGCAAGTAGGCAATTATTAATAATGACTTGCCTGTCAGTGTTAAGCCCCATCCTTCTTTTTAAAAACAGTTCCTGTGTCCCTGTAAGCAGGATCATTGCTGCAAAAAACAGGCAGGTGGATTTTGTTTCTCTGTGAACACTTGTAGAATTGCCTTATTTATCTTTTTCAGCATCTGTAGTGAAAATGTACAATCTATACAGAATATCATAGGCACTCAATTGTCAATGAATCTCTTCCATTTACTGTCCTGAATTAACAATATTCATTAGATTTGCGCATCTTATGTGTCACAAGGGGAAATGATCGATAACTGTTATTTCTTTACTTGTGTTTGCAGAATGTGAAACGACCCATTACTTCAGCCAATACTGCTTCAAATGTTTCAATATTTCTGACTGCAGTTTTCCAGCCCTTGACACACAGTCCTTAAGGCACAATCACGTGCAGTAGTATAGGAACCACTTTCTACAGTGCAATCCACTGTGGCTGCAGAGTGCATATTAATATCACACTGTATCAGCAGAGTCAAAGTGCATAAATCTTTCTTATTTAGAGAATAAGGATAGCAGTGACTTGCTAGTATGATATCTGTAGCCAGTAAGCCACCTTGAGTCCCCTCTAGGGTCGAGAAAGCTGGAGTAGAAATGAAGTAAGTAAGAAAGTAAGTAAATACCAGCAGTACCCTTGTCGTGACTACCTTTTATCTGGAAATCTATGTCCTCATTGTGACAGACTATGAGGATCCAGAATAGGTCTCCACAGTCACATACAGACCCACCACCAAGGTCATCTCTAGAATATGGAAACATGAGTGGGCAGATGGCATATGGGCTTCCTATTGGGGGGTCTGCTTGGTCTTGGTGGGAATGGACTTTGGAATCCGGTAGGTATTCAATAATTCATTTGTATTTGTACCTTGCCTTTTAACCAAAGAATGTATTTTATTTTCTTTGGCCTTATTTTGCTTGGCTATTCTCATATTCTTACATTCATTCAATGTTGGTCAGTGGTAAAATTGTTCAGTACTTTTTCAATATTTATTAGCACAGGTCAGTGTTTGTTGAGGCCTGGTCTGAGGAGGAGGAGGAAGGGGACCTTTTGGTGATGAGGCCTAACATCTTGAAGTATAATCTGAATGGGAGCCCATCGTTTCTGTAGTGCCTCAGAGAGAAAGTAATTCTTCTCGAGATGATGGGAATTGCTTCACAGACAGATCTGATTGTGGTGAGAATGTTTCACATGAAATGCAGCCAGAGGCTTGGCCTAATCCTGGGAATGATGTGAGGAAGGAGAGAGAGGCTGAGTTGTTGTCTATATCTCAGCGCTTTCAGTTAAGGCAAGAGAATGCTAGGTAAAGGTAATTAAGGTTCTCACACCATCTAAAACATAAACAAAATGCCAGGTAATCGATCATTAGTGTCACCATGGAAATGAGTCAGTATTTTAAGTCAGCTTTGTGAGTTGTTATTTGTGAGAGAAACTTGAAACTTTGCATTTTCAAGAGAAGGTTATCCTGTTTTGATAAGATCTGGGATAGAAGATTTTGGGCCTTGATTTCATGTCATGTTTCCTGGTTTGGGATTAGAGAGTCACATTTTGGATATAGCTTCTAGTCTAAATTCTGTGGATTTCTGACTTTACTTTGTATAGAGCTCTGTGTGGTTTGCTGCATCAAGAATATTATGACTGTAACCTGCATTTTGGAATTTTCCTTGAAAGCAGTATTTGGAATGTCTTCATGCTTTTGCCTTTTATGTATACTTTGGAGAGACTTTTCTAGTTTTTTTTTTTACTTTGAAATGCATACATGAACAAGCTTTTTATATATTACACTTCTTTTTACAATAAACTTTAACTCAGTTGACTGCTTCTGTGTTGGCCAAGTGTTATTTTGGTTGTAGAGATATCAGATTGGTGGCTGGGCTGCAACAGTGTAGACCTGCCCTTGGTCCGGTTGGCCATCTCTTTGTTGTCTTTCCTCTGACAGATAAAGCCTTTTCTATTTATTTAAGGAAGCATTTGGTTTTTAGTATGGCTGAATCTACACTACATTATATGTTCACTGTAGAGTGACCATATAAGTGCATTATAGTGTAGACCCATACAATGCCGTCTGAACTGAATTGCATTATACGTCATTGTAGATCAGTTGCAGCTGATTGATCTTTCAGTGGTGGCGTGTGTAGTACTTTACTGTGTTTTAACTGTCTTTTAAAGGCTGTTTTAAACTTACGTTTTTAAAACAGAAATTTAATTTTACTGTATTTTAAATTTTATAGAAAGAGGGTTTTAAAAATTGTATTATGGTTTTAAAACCTATCCTGCCATTAATCTGATGCTAGGGAAAAGGTGGGATGAAATAAAATAAATATGACATGATACTAACTCATTAAGTCAATGTTGCAAAATGCTGCAGTGTCTGGTTTCATGTTGACAATTTTACTTATGACTGGACTTAAGCAAAAATTTAACCGTTAGCACCTCCAATGCCTAAAGATTTGGTCCTGGTTTGGGATAAGAGCTTTTGGGATAAGGACCTCATCACACTGATGTCAATAAGCCAGGCAGCAGCTGGGTGATTTGCCACACAGTGTGGTGACTCCGGCAGCCAGTGGGGGAAACCATTGCTCTGCATGTTGCATCGCCCGCTTCACCACTTTCCCCATCACATGGGGGAAAGTGTTGCTGACTGGCTTCCCACTATTCTTCCAAATGAGAACACTGGAAGCCTCCCGTGTTCTCTGGGAAGCATCCCAGCATGATGCCAGGATGCTTCTTTTACGGAGCCCTGGTGGAAGTAGCCTTACATCGTGTGATGGCATCTGGTGAACTCTGTTGAGGAAACATCTTGGAAACGTCCTAGGAGGCATCCCAAACTCTGTGTGAAGTGGAAAGTTTAAATGCCCAGTTTTGTTCAAATCAGTTCATAAATTAAATTCTAGAACAAAAACGGGCAAGTATTCATTCAGCATTGCCTGAAATAGTTCATGGATGCCATTCAACCCTTGTTGCGGTGTTGGTCCATACAGATAACACAATTATTTTAAAACTATTCTTCTTTTTAGCTAATTGGTTTTTGCTGTACTTTATAAGCCAGCTTGGTGTTGCATGGCAGGAAAGTAGGGAAAAAAATGAAACACCAAGTTCGGACATTTGTGTGATGTAGCAGATAGAGAGGCAGGCCCTTTAAAGAACAGTACAAATTAGCAGATCAGGACTGTGACAAGGCAGCTCTATTGGGTTAAATGAGGGGTGGGGGGGGGGGATTATTTAGGGAGGACTGTCATCAAGACGGCATGTGGCCGGATTTGGAAATACACTCCAAAAAGCACATTATGTATGAATTTCAGGGAGAGCTTTTATAAATTAATTTTCAGATGGTACTTAACACCTGCCAGACTCAGTAAAATTTATATATAGGAAGAAGATAAATGTTGGCAGTATAATTCTATGAGAGTGAATATTTTTCTCTTTCTTTTGGCTATGCCCCCAAATTCTAGGTTTTGGGACACTGCTAATAAATTTACCAATTATGCATTTATAGATTCTGAACCTCCTTTAGGTCTATTGCTGATTTTACTTGGCTATTTTATAGACATATTTCTGATTCAGGTGTCATGATTTTATGTGCACAGAACTTTGTTGTATATGCTTACAACAATAGCAGATTGTGTAGATTTTTATTACAAGGCCTAGTGCAGGGGTCCTCAAACTTTTTAAGAAAAGGGCTGGTTCACAGTCCCTCAGACCTTTGAGGGGCTGGACTATAGTTTGAAAAAAACATGAAATTCCTATGCACACTGTGCACATCTCTTATTTGCAGGACCAACACCCCCCAAAAAAAGCCCCCCAAAAAACCCCCAAAAAACCCCATGCAAGTTATTTTTGCATTTTGCTATAGATTTAAAAGTATGGAAATTTTTTAAGGTTATTTTATTAACTGTACTAATAATTAACATAAACATTCTAATTAAACCATTTGAAACTGTCTCGTAAGAATACAGATGTTCACCACTGCTGATCATATCAGAAATGCCAACTGTGTAAATGTTTTCATTTTCTTTTTAGTTTTTCATCAGTCTTCAACACAGGGCTAGCTGAAGTAATTTTTCTGCCGGAGGGTCCATGCATACAGGCCCAAGAAGCAGCACCTGTTGCAGGTTTACCTGAGGTTTCCAAATGATACCTCAGGTAAACCCGAATTAATCCAGAGTAAACTGGGAGTTGCCAGTTTACTCCAAATTGATAAAACACCTGGAAAGATCCAGACCTTAATATAAGGTCTAGATCTTTCCAGATATCAGCCCTGTGCAAATAGACTTTTGGGTCTGCTTTTGCGATCCTGAAGGTCAATCCCCGAAGCGATCCCTCTTTCCCCCTCCCCATTTCCCAACGCATCATTTTTATGCACCAGGAGCTTTCCACAATGGGGCTGAGCAGCCAGGTCCCTCACATAAGATTTTTGGAGAAACGGAGGGCTGGGGGCCTGCTCCATGCCCTCCTGAGTCAATCTTAGGATCCATTTACATTGCCATATAATCCAGGTTAACTGCTTTGAACTGGATTATACCGCAGTGTAGGTCCAGCATTAGAGAGGATTCAATACAGAACTACCAAAATAATCTATATAAATAAAAATGCAATGTTCGTTTGTGGGATTAACATAACTTAAAAACCACTGGACAAATTGACATGAAATTTGGACACAATACACCTATTACACCAATGAGTGACCATCACTCATAAAAACACTGAAAAACACAGCACAAGGGACTTAAAAAGCCAAAAAAGGTAAAAAGATGCTACAACTCATGCACAAAACACACAATAGCATATCCATACTCTCTTCTACACTGCAGCTCCCAGCATCCCTTAGACCAGGCCCTTTAGGAGAGGAGGGTGATCCAAATGCACTCCTTCCAAGCTGCAAGCTTACTTCTCCTTGCATTTCTTAGAGAGCATCCCAATATCTGATTATTTCCAATTTCCTATTCCTGGACTGCAACTCCTAACAATCCTCCAGATAGATAGGATATATAGATTAGATAAAAAAAGATAGGTAGACTGCTTGATCAGGAGGACTGCAGAAAGTTGCAGTCCAAGAATAGGTAGAGAAGGAAGAAAGTGGAGAAAGAGGAAGGGAAAGGGAGGAAGGGAAGAGGAAGAGAAGGAAGGAAGAGTGAAAGAAAAAAGGGAAAAGAAGGAAGGAAAGAGGGAAGAATGGAAGGAGAGAAAGAGGGAGGGAAGGTTGGCCACAGCAACATGTGGCAGGTACAGCTGGTATAAAATAAAATGCTGAAAGAGCACACAACTCAAAAACAATGGAATTGCAAAAACACAGTTATATAGAGTAGATCCTCTGTAATCATAGATTCTTATCTACCAATTTCACCATCCATGGCTTGGTAATACTTTTTAAAATCCAAAAAAGCAAACTTTAATTCTGCCATTTGATAAAAGGGAAACCACTTTTCTATACTGTTGTCTATAATGGGACTTGAGCATTCATGGCTTTTGGGTTGCAGTGGGGTCCTGCAACCCAAACCTAGTGGATACCAAAAGCCCTCTGTAGTGAGAAACTAGATACACCAAATCTACTGAGCATCAACCCTGTCAATAATTTTCACACATATGTACAAGGGGGTATGTTTCCTTTTTGCTCTTCTCTTCATTGTTTTGAAAAGCCTTATCTTATTTTGCTGTTCTTATTTTGCTGTGCCTTCAAGTTGTTCTTAGCCAGTGGTGAAACCCTTAGGTAAACCTATCATTGAGTTTCTTTGGCAATATTTTTTTTCTGAAGTGGTTTGCCATTGAGACAATGTGTGATTTCCCCATGATCATCCAATACTGTATGTTTCTATTGCCAAGCAGGGGTTCAAATGCTCAAACCACTAGACTACACTGCCTCTTCCTCCATCTTAGTGGTGGAGGTTACATCCTAAAGTTCTCCAGATTTCCGGACAAGTTCTGTTGCCTGTTACTCTCTGAAACATAATGATTTTTTTCCCCTAGATGCTCTAGGGAATTGAAGGATGCCAGCCTGGCAGCTCTAACCCCCATTCTGGCACAACTAGACACTGTAAACATTCAGTTGACTTGTGGCTAGAGCAGGATTAGACCCACCAAATAAGGTAATAAATGAACATTTAGATTACTGCACCAGCTCAGATGCAGAGTGGTGGACATTGGATGTATTAAGATGGAAGAGATACAGTTTTCCTTACCATCAGCATATCATTGCCAATTTTTGCTGTACAGTTTGTGTGATGTAGTATTCAGGAGCCTTCATTAAGTCAGAAGTGAAGTGCCATATTCACATAGTACTTCATATTTGCTGTTTTACATCTGCGAAGAAGCATTTCACACTCTTTTTAAAAGTACATTATTATTTTTGATGTTTGCTAAAATAGGCCAATATACATTATATGTTTACGAGATGCCAGCTCTACAAATTCTACACTTTTAAGAATTGAAATTCCATTCCAAGATCACTCAAAATGGTTTCAAATGGCTGTGCTTACTTTACAGAGCAAGTTAAGTGAGTCTTCCCTCCCCACATTTTTTTTCCAAACGAAGAGTTGATGGCTGCAATTTGATTATTAGCAGAGAAGAGAGCACAGATGGAAGTGATATTTAAATTTGAGCATGTGTTGATATTACATGGAGCATGAAAAATGTTTAGGGGATGGTTTTGGTAATATTGCCAGTTATGTTTATTTATCCCATGTCAAGTAGGAATTGTTTTTTTTTTTTAAGAAAAAGAAAATGCAGAATGCATGTTCCTCAATACTTTACAGAATAATTAGATCCAGCATTATAAGCCACTTAATGTGTTGCAAAATGATTTTATATTTCTGTCAACCCAAAACATTTCCTTCCAAAATACTATATCACAGGCACACCCTTTTAGTTATTGGTGAATTATAATTCCCATCATCCTTAACCAGTGGCCATGTAGGCTAGAGATGGTGGGAACTGGAGAGCATAAAGTCTGGTTCCCCACCCAAGGCTCATTTGAAGGGTTGCATCAACTGCTCCTCATTGTCAGAACAGATTTCTTGGGGAGAGTGGAAAAGGGTGCATCTATATGGTAGAATTAATGTATTTGACACCATTTTAACTATTGTGGCTCAATACTATGCGATCCTGGAACTTGTAGTTTGGTGTAGTACCAGGGGCGGCCCGTCCATTACTCGAAGTAAGCGGTGGCGGAATACTTTTTTTGCCAGGGGGCGCTGTTCTGTCCTTAGGCCACGCCTCCTCCTGCAGGCCCCATGCGCCCTCCACAGCCTTCTTCTAATGGAGAAGCGCAGGCCCCGCCCACTAGGCGAGAGGGAAGTCCTCCCTCCCTCCACGTGCTGCCAGGAGGGAGGGAGGCAGCCAGCCAGCCAGCCAGCCAGGCTCTTTCGCTTTCCCTTTCCTTCCCTGCTGCAGCTGAGCCTGGACCCCTCTCAGGGCAGCAAGGAGGCCTGGTCAAAAGGTACTGCAAATGTCATCTTCTGTACATGCCTCCCCCAAACCCCTCTAGTATTTGGTAATAATGGAAGTCCTATATGCCAAGCTTGGTTCAATTCTATTGTTGGTGGAGCTCAGAATGTTCTTTGGTGCTTGGTAAACTGCAATTCCCAAATGTCAGGGTCTATTTTTCCCAACCCCCTCTCCAGTATTTTCTGTTAGTCATGAAAGTCCTGTATGCCAAGTTTGGTTCAGTTCTATTATTGGTGGAGTTCAGAATGCTCTTTGGTGCTTGGTGAAGCATTCTCACCTGATGTTTCACCCACATCTATGGCAGGCATCCTCAAGAGGCTGTGAGGTCTGTTTGTAACTAGGCAAGTGGGGTTTGTATATCTGTGGAATGTCCAGGGTGGGAAAAAGAATTCATGTCTGCTTGAGGTAAGTGTGAATGTTGCAATTGGTCATCTTGATGAGTATTTAATGGCCTTGCAGCTTCGAAGCCGAGCTAGTTGCTGCCCAGGAATCCTTTGTTGGGAGCGGTTAACTGGCCCTGATTGCTTCATGTCAGGAATTCCCCCCCCCTTTTTAGTGTTGCTCTTTATTTATTGTTCTGATTTTAGAGGGTTATTTTAGAGGGTACTGGTAGCCAGATTTTGGGCGAGGGGCGAGCGA
Source organism: Anolis sagrei (assembly GCF_037176765.1). Taxonomy (NCBI): domain Eukaryota; kingdom Metazoa; phylum Chordata; class Lepidosauria; order Squamata; family Anolidae; genus Anolis; species Anolis sagrei. Next base: position 319,173,930 of record NC_090021.1, read on the forward strand.
GGCATTCTCTCCTGACGTTTTGCCTGCATCTATGGCAAGCAGCATCCTCAGAGGTAGTGAAGTCTATATTTATAAGGATTTATATTTATGTGGAATAATGACCAGGGTGGGACAAAGGACTCTTGTCTGCTGGAGCGAGGTGTGAATGTTTCAACTGACCACCTTGATTAGCATTTGATGGCCTGGCAGTGCCTGGAGCAATCTTTTGTTGAGAGGTGATTAGATGCCCCTGATTGGGTTGTTGTAGGTTTTTTCAGGCCATATGGCCATGGCCTAGAGGCATTTTCTCCTGACTTTTCGCCTGCATCTATGGCGAGCGAGAGGGGCGAGCGAGGCATTCTCTCCTGACGTTTTGCCTGCATCTATGGCAAGCAGCATCCTCAGAGGTAGTGAAGTCTATATTTATAAGGATTTATATTTATGTGGAATAATGACCAGGGTGGGACAAAGGACTCTTGTCTGCTGGAGCGAGGTGTGAATGTTTCAACTGACCACCTTGATTAGCATTTGATGGCCTGGCAGTCCCTGGAGCAATCTTTTGTTGAGAGGTGATTAGATGTCCCTGATTGGGTTGTTGTAGGTTTTTTCAGGCCATATGGCCATGGCCTAGAGGCATTTTCTCCTGACTTTTCGCCTGCATCTATGGCGAGCGAGAGGGGCGAGCGAGGCATTCTCTCCTGACGTTTTGCCTGCATCTATGGCAAGCAGCATCCTCAGAGGTAGTGAAGTCTATATTTATAAGGGTTTATATTTATGTGGAATAATGACCAGGGTGGGACAAAGGACTCTTGTCTGCTGGAGCGAGGTGTGAATGTTTCAACTGACCACCTTGATTAGCATTTGATGGCCTGGCAGTGCCTGGAGCAATCTTTTGTTGAGAGGTGATTAGATGTCCCTGATTGGGTTGTTGTAGGTTTTTTCAGGCCATATGGCCATGGCCTAGAGGCATTTTCTCCTGACTTTTCGCCTGCATCTATGGCGAGCGAGAGGGGCGAGCGAGGCATTCTCTCCTGACGTTTTGCCTGCATCTATGGCAAGAAGCATCCTCAGAGGTAGTGAAGTCTATATTTATAAGGATTTATATTTATGTGGAATAATGACCAGGGTGGGACAAAGGACTCTTGTCTGCTGGAGCGAGGTGTGAATGTTTCAACTGACCACCTTGATTAGCATTTGATGGCCTGGCAGTCCCTGGAGCAATCTTTTGTTGAGAGGTGATTAGATGTCCCTGATTGGGTTGTTGTAGGTTTTTTCAGGCCATATGGCCATGGCCTAGAGGCATTTTCTCCTGACTTTTCGCCTGCATCTATGGCGAGCGAGAGGGGCGAGCGAGGCATTCTCTCCTGACGTTTTGCCTGCATCTATGGCAAGCAGCATCCTCAGAGGTAGTGAAGTCTATATTTATAAGGGTTTATATTTATGTGGAATAATGACCAGGTAGGACAAAGGACTCTTGTCTGCTGGAGCGAGGTGTGAATGTTTCAACTGACCACCTTGATTAGCATTTGATGGCCTGGCAGTGCCTGGAGCAATCTTTTGTTGAGAGGTGATTACAGATGTCCCTGATTGGGTTGTTGTAGGTTTTTTCAGGCCATATGGCCATGGCCTAGAGGCATTTTCTCCTGACTTTTCGCCTGCATCTATGGCGAGCGAGAGGGGCGAGCGAGGCATTCTCTCCTGACGTTTTGCCTGCATCTATGGCAAGCATCCTGTACTAGTGAGGTCTGTTGGAAGTAGGAAAAAGGGTTTATATATTTATGTGGAATAATAACCAGGGTGGGACAAAGGACTCTTGTCTGCTGGAGCGAGGTGTGAATGTTTCAACTGACCACCTTGATTAGCATTTGATGGCCTGGCAGTGCCTGGAGCAATCTTTTGTTGAGAGGTGATTACAGATGTCCCTGATTGGGTTGTTGTAGGTTTTTTCAGGCCATATGGCCATGGCCTAGAGGCATTTTCTCCTGACTTTTCGCCTGCATCTATGGCGAGCGAGAGGGGCGAGCGAGGCATTCTCTCCTGACGTTTTGCCTGCATCTATGGCAAGCATCCTGTACTAGTGAGGTCTGTTGGAAGTAGGAAAAAGGGTTTATATATTTATGTGGAATAATAACCAGGGTGGGACAAAGGACTCTTGTCTGCTGGAGCGAGGTGTGAATGTTTCAACTGACCACCTTGATTAGCATTTGATGGCCTGGCATTGCCTGGAGCAATCTTTTGTTGAGAGGTGATTACAGATGTCCCTGATTGGGTTGTTGTAGGTTTTTTCAGGCCATATGGCCATGGCCTAGAGGCATTTTCTCCTGACTTTTCGCCTGCATCTATGGCGAGCGAGAGGGGCGAGCGAGGCATTCTCTCCTGACGTTTTGCCTGCATCTATGGCAAGCATCCTGTACTAGTGAGGTCTGTTGGAAGTAGGAAAAAGGGTTTATATATTTATGTGGAATAATAACCAGGGTGGGACAAAGGACTCTTGTCTGCTGGAGCGAGGTGTGAATGTTTCAACTGACCACCTTGATTAGAGGGCCCGCCAGAGTGAGTGCCTGCCTTCCCTCCTTAATAATAATTTTAATTTCTCCTCCCTATTCTACTAAATTAATAATTAAATTTAAAAAATATTGAAAAAATATTGAAAAAATATTGAAAAAAAAGGGCGCCATCTTTACAAAATGTTTTGTAAATATTTACGAAATTTCGTAAATACCGAACTTTTTTTTTGGAAAATTTTGTAATTATTTTAAATATCGAAACAAAAAAATCCCCAATTACAAAACGATTTTAGAAACAAATTTTTGCGTTGTTACCCAGGCCTAATAGATAGATAGATAGATAGATAGATAGATAGTGATTGGTTTGGGGGGGGGGGGGGGCGCCAAAATACTGTTTGCTTACCATTGAAAATTACCTAGGGCCGCCTCTGTGTAGTACCAAGATTCTAACAGAAAAGGCTAAAGACCTTTTAAGATGACTACTTCCATTGTTCCATAGCATTGAAGCAAGGCAGTTAAAGCACTCTTAAATTGCATTGATCATTTGATATAGATGCACCCAAAACTGTGCTACTTGGCTTTTAGAACAGGTAATGGGGATTGCTCAGAAATATAATATAATATAATATAAAACCATAACAAGAATATTAAAAACATATATCATTTGAATCTCTAAATAAAAAACACTGTCCCATCTCGTCATCCAGTTGTTCCAATTCCTATGTCTTTTACCTTGCATTTTCAACCGCTTGCTCAAACAACCAAGCCTTGACTCTTTTCCAAAATGCTAAGAGGGAGGGGGCCAATCTAATGTCTGAGGAAGGGCGTTGCATAACTGAGGGGCCATCACTGAGAAGGCCCTGTCTCTCGTCCCCATCAAACGTGTTTGTGACGCAGGCAGGGTCGAGAGCAAGCCCTAGCAGGTTCATAAGGGAAGATGCGTTCAGGCAGGTAAGTTGAGCCAGAACCGTTTAGGGCTTTATAGGCTAAAGCCAGCACTTTGAATTAGGCCTGGTAGCAGACTGGCAGCCAATGAAGCTGGTGCAACAGAGGAGTTGTATGCTCCCTGAGCATTGCTCCTGTTATTAATCTGGCTGCCATCCGTTGGACCATTTGAAGCTTCTGGACAGTCTTCAAAGGCAACCCCATGTAGAGCGCGTTACAGTAGTCTATACGGGATGTAACCAGAGCGTGGTCTACGGTAGCCAAGTCAGACTTCTCAAGGTATGGGCACAGCTGGTGCACAAATTAACTGTGCAAATGCTCCCCTGGTCACTGCCAAAACTTGTGGTTCCAGACTCAGAGATGAATCCAGGATCACACCCAAGCTGCGAATCTGCGTCTTCAGGGGGAGCGTAACATATAGTATTGCTTTTTCATGTATAGTATATTTCTATACTTGCGGGGATATGTTTCCAGACTTTGCATGGATGTGCAAAACTACAGAATAGCAAACTCTGTAGAAATGAATGATTTCTGATTCAATACTATAGAGCATCGCTGCAGCTCGCCAGGTGTTTTCAACTTCAGCTCCCAGAATTCCTGGGCATTGGAACCGCTGGGTTGAGCTTCTGGGAGTTAGAAGCCCAAACACCTGGAGGGCCACAGGATGTGCAGGCCTGTCATTGAGTCACCAAGAAGGTCCTAGAAAATGCCTAGAGAAGAGAACTTTTGTTGAATGTAGATAAATGAAATCACTGATACCAGTCCAATGGATATGGGGTTGGGCTGTGTTTTGAGAGATAACAAGCTTGCTCTTGTCCCACCACTAGGAATGGGACAATTCATTGCAATGATATTCATTTTCCTTTACCAGATGTTTCCAAGGCATTGCAGGGAGGAGATATATTATCCTTGCATTTTTCGTGATGGGTTGAATCCCAATATTGCCATGCTTATCATAAAACAATTGAAATAAATGGGACTTAACTTAGACTATCATTTATAAGGGCTGCACTCTTAATTCATTATAATTAATTCATAATAAAACTTAAGAATAGGATGGAAGCTTAATACCCTGTTGCCCACTTTTTTTAGTGCTTTTGAAATTTTCCAATTTTTCTCTCCTCCTCCTACTTTCCCCCTTTATCTCTAACTTACTTTAGCCACCGCAAATGGAATTCAGAATGCAAAAGTAGTTTACGTTAATGAATTCAGCAGCAGTGAAAGGAAAATCCCAGTTTGGTCATGAAAACACAGAGTGATGGTGAGCAAATCACATAGTATTTAGCCTTAGTAAACCCAGTGACAAGGTTATCAGACATGACTTGACAGTACACAATCATAGCAAATGTTGTAGGGTCACCAAAATAACTTCCTCAAGCTCTTACAGAATAACTTACAATATTACCATATATGCTCATGTGTAAGCTGGCCTCATGTATACATTGAGGACAAGTTTTGGAGCCAAAATTATGGATTGTGTTGTGCTGAGGGTCATTACATGGAGAGTGGAAAGCTCCAGTGTTACCTCAGGAGGGCATCTGACCTTAGCCCACCGCCATTTCCCTTCCCAGGCATACAGAAAAGCCAGAAGTGGCACCATGGCCGAGAGAGTAGAGAGGTAAGTGCTTACTTTAGATTTTTCTGGAATTGACAAATATCTTTCCTTTCACCACTATACTCAGAGAAGGGAATGGTCATTTAAAAAAAATGAAGGTACAGTACTTACACTGATCTATCGATAGGTTGACACAGGTTATAAAGGATGGTTTTTGACTAAAATTTCCAGACTTATACATAGGTATATAGGATGTTTTGTACAATTCTTCTTTCAGCTTTGCAACTAAACTGACTTGAAATGTATATTCAAAAAAGAAAACAAAAACAAAGACATCTGAAAATTTGGGAAAGGAGCCAGGAGTGATACAGGAAACACTAGGGCAGTCCTTTGCCTGCTCCTGCTAGGTATCGTCTCAATTACTGGCAGGACAAACAAACTCTTGTCACAAAAGAATGGTAGGATATATAATTCAGCCCTCTGGTCTGTTCTGTACCCAGCCTGCTTTGTAGGGAGTAGTGGTGGTGCCAACAAGTACACCAGTGCCAATTGTAACAGTTGTTGGTGTGAGAAGGGACATCTGTCTACAGAGAAATCTGGAGTCGGATGACTAAATTATTTCCTGGAGACCACCAAAATGGTCATCAGATAGTAATAACTTCTTCCTATTACTGGCTTGGTTTTGATGTGACCCCTATCCTGTTAAAGGAGGAGGATGGGAAAACTTCTATAAAAGTTGTCATAGCAAATCCATTGCTTCCCCCTTTGTGACATGAAAAGTGATTTAAACTTTTAAACATGTCTAATTTTAAAAGCAAGGAATTAAATAAAACAAGTGACACAGGCAGAAATGGTCCATGACTATAACATATACACATGAACATTAATAGATATGGCCTTCAATTCTTTATAAATACATTTATCTTTAATGCACTTTTAAATTTAAAATTAATGTTTTTTGAAGTACTAACTTTTCACTCAAAAGGGCAAGCACCAAAGTCAAGTTCAAAAGTCTTGCAAGGCCACTTTGATAAAAAAAAACCCACCAGTATTGTTGAAGAGCAATTGTCTGATACTATTCGCCTTTGCAATTGAAGATGCAATTGTTCTCGAAAAATAATAAGATGTGGTCTGAAACACAGGGTGACTTTCCACCCACATACAGATTCTGACTACATAGTCAAGGTCTTGTTGGTCATCTAGAGAACATAACTAGAAATTAAAACAACTTAAAAAGAAATCATGTTTGAAGTGTTTACTTAGTCTCTGTGAACTGTTTGATGTCGTGGCTACATCTGTTAATAAATAAGTGGGTTGTATTTTTGCTTCCATAGTTATGTTTAAAGCAAAAGATCTCTATTGAGAATGAAAATGAAATCAACATTTATTGGTTTTCAAAGCATCAAACTTCAGTCAAGCTGCTCTGGATCCCAGAAGACTGTAATTTGGAAGAGAAAAGCCATCTGATCCAAGAATGTTAGAAACAAGCAAGAGCTTGAGGATACATATATTAGCTTAACACTAGCTGAGCAAATTGCACCCCCAATTCTCATAACCCCCTTCCTATCATGTGAACCTCCCAAATATCCTCAGAAAAATTAGGCTGGTGCAAAATTCTAGCTCAAATAGCTTCTGAGCCTTACAGTCTGATTTCAAAACACAACTTCTGCTTTGAGTTCTCTTTCTTTTTGTCCAAAAAAGCATTTTTTAAAAATGAGAGCAGGTACAGGAAGCAGATAGTTTGCCTTTTTTGGGGGGTGGGGGGGTGGGTCCATATCTATTTTGGGGAGAAGGGGGATACTGGAGAAGGCATTTGACCTATTAAGCAAAAATGGTCCCTAGAGATCTTCAGAATTCCACTCCCTGCCATCTTGACGCTATGGTGCTTTAATCTGGAAGATAACCATTTATCTGAGTTTGAAAAAGTTACTTTTTGGAGTTGCAACTCTTAAAATTCTTGGGAGATTTTGGGAAATTTAACTTTTTCATGGGTTGTACCTGGTATTATTCATTCATTGCAATCATCACACCAGAATATTCAATTTTTTTCTGTTCCATAACTGTCATTTCTGTACGATATAAGTCCTTTCCTACAGAAATATAGGAATACATCCCATCCTAAAGGCCATGACTACATCCTGTGGAATCTTGGGATTTGCAGTTCAAAAGAGAGCATTTAGAATGTTCAATGAAAGAGCTCCAGTACCACCCCTAACTACAAACCCCAGGATTCCAAAGGATGATGCCATGGCAATTAAGCTGGAACCATAGTGGGAAGGAGATCCAACTGCCTACCCTGGATGGCGTGACACTACGTCCGTCACCTTCTGTAAAAAGTCTTGGTGTCTTATTGGACCCTCTGCTCACAATGGAGGCCCAGGTCTCTGCTGTGAGCAGATCTGCGTTTTTCCATCTACGCCTGGCTAGGTGACTGGCTCCCTACCTATCTAGGAACGGCCTGGCTACGGTGATCCAGGCGACAGTCATCTCGAGGCTTGACTACTGTAACGCCCTCTACATTGGCCTTCCTTTGTCAGTGATCCGGAAACTGAAGCTGGTGCAAAATGTGGCGGCTTGTCTTCTCGCCAGACTGCCGGCGAGGTGTCGTATCACCCCAATTCTACATCAGCTGCACTGGCTACCAATTGAGGACCAGATTGCTTTCAAGGTGCTGGTACTAACCTTTAAGGCCTTATATGGTCTGGGGCCGGCGTACCTGAGGGGCCCGCTTATCCCTCTACCAGCCCCAGAGATTACTCCGGTCAACCAAGTTATTCTGGCACTTGAGGCAGAATATCTCCTCTTCCTACCAGTAAAAAAAAACAGAGCTTGGAAAATCTATATTTTGTGGACTGCAATGTCCAATATTCCTAGCTTGGATTTTAGCAGATTCTGGAAGCTATGATCTAACAAAAATAATCTCCCCAGTACCTTATAAAAATACATCAATTAACAATTAACAATTTTTTGCTCTTCCTTTATACCCTATACTTGCTGCCTGAGGCAACCAATTTACTGTTACTAATGGTAGAGTCAAAGTGTGAAACTTTGTAGAGTGCTGCCAGTGTGTACAAGCAGTACTGAGGGTTGACAAGTAATGCTGTGACCGGGGATAAGGGAATTTTCAGTCAATCTAAGGTTAATAAATAAAATACACCATCAAATTATAGGACAAAAAGCATTAGAAATTTCCAGTCTTTGAAAATTTCTGTACAGTTACTATTTTTGTTAGTCTGCCTTCCCCTCTCTTTTTTGTGTAAATTCTCCTTCTCCCTCTCTTTTGGTAGCACAATACCCGTCTTGCTGTCTCCATATTTCAGATGGGCGGGGCTGAGGGGTGGGGGCATTTGATTGTAATTCTGTCAAAAAATGAAATACTTCAACATGTGATTGGCAGGTTGATTACAATAACGCATATCATTAAACTCTTGGTGTGCTTGCATAACGAATGAGGGGACGTCAGTGGAGATTAACTGTGTTTTATTAACCCTTAGCGTATTCATGTTTAGAGTTTGCAAACTCAAAGAAAGTGCAAAATACCCTAAAGACCTCCTAATTATATCCCGTTATTCCAAAGTGGAGTGTCGTTTAAATCTTTTAAAAGACAGGAAAAGAGACTATGATTCACAATAAGAAGAATCAGTGAATTTTGCATTAAGTAAGCTAAATATTTTATTTATGTGTGATGTTAATTCTGGAACAACAACTCCCCGCCTAGCCAACATGGCCCTTGACACAAAGGCTAGAACAGTATAGAAGCTGCATCCCTAATAACTAACTTTCCCAAACACTGATCCATGAACAGAAATAACGTTGTAATGAATGGAAAGGTGCTGTTGTGCTTTTGTCTTGCTTCGAAAATAGTCATTGTGGGAAAAGAATGAGAGATTAGACTGGTCTAGCAAATCTGATCTTATGTTCTGGTGAGGATGAACTAAAGGTGTTCTCATATCCCAAAAGTGTTGACCCAAAATGTTGCTACTATATTTTGCTTTTTAATAGTTCCATTTATGCAGATATAATAGGATGCAACTATTTCAGGTCAGCATGGTGTAGTGGGTTCAGTACTGACTACAACTGAGAACAGTGTTCAAATCCCAATTCAGCCTTGGAAAACCAATGGGGTGACTTTGATCAAGTCACACTCACTCAACCTCAGACATAGGCAATGATAAACCTCCTTTAAACAAATCTTGCCAGGAAGCCTAAGCAGTTTGTCCATGTCAAAGTATTTCTCAAATTCTATGTGTGGCTGAGAAAACTGGACAATGAAGAAAGCTAATAGGATTTTATGCAAGCTGGATATAAACCTATTTTATGACTGGAAGCACAAAATGAATCCTTTGGCTCTACCCTCAATATGAGTTCACATCCCTCCAAATGAAAGTTTTATTAAATAACTTTAAAATTTAGCTGAACCTTTATAAACCCAGTGTGGACATCCAAAGAAAAGGGGCAGATAAAAATATGAAAGAAATGTAACAGCATATAAGAGTGAATGATTTTAGGTATGTCACTCCCTGAAATGTGAAACATGTGGAGATAAGCAATATTTCATTTTGGGGAATGTTGTATTGCACCATTAAGGTACAACAGTAAGATCTAAGGAATCTGAACATCTGCATTGTTTATTTGGGGCATTCTATGGACAATGATCTGGGACTACCTCTTTGTATTCATTTGACCTGAGTGCAGCAGAACACTCACTTTCTGGTTCATCTGGCCAGCCCATTGAACAGTGTGATGTTGAATGATGGTGAGGCTGCCACAGAGGGTAAAATGCTTGACGCAGCTCAAAACATTAAAAAATAGTGATTGGGACAAAGAACAAAAACAAGAGACAAATATCATCCCGTTCCTAAAATTAGAGCTACAGTGAACAGTCAAGAGCCAAATTAAATTTAAATCATTCCAGATCTTTTGATTAAAAAGGAATGTGTGTATATATACACATGCTTCTAATGTAAGAGCTTTTGAAAGCTACGCCTAAGAAGCAACTATTTCAAAAGGCATACATCCCTTTTTCTGACATAAAAAAACAAAGGTGGTATTTAACTGACATACAAGCACATATCTAAAAATAAAGTGTGACTTTTCCTTCATAATAATGGGATGATTTATACACAAATTTATGCAAATTTAAGTTAATTAATTATTGATTACTAGCCTGAAACTCCAACCAGTTAGGATTTCTTCATTCAAGAAACAGACCTATCCAAGATATAAACAATCTAGAGCAGATGTAATACTCCCTTCTAGTCATATCATGTTGAGAATAATATGGACAATGCTGAATGAATGTTGGTTCTTGTTTCTTGGGGGATTTGTCCCTTTACATATTCTTATTGTTAGTGTGTGCAATTGCTTCAAAATAGGTTGGCCTGATGTAAATGAAAACTTTACTTGCAATTACAACTTTCAAAAAGCTACCTGAAATATCATGGAGATCAGAAGCACCCTAGATGTTGTTGGGCAATAACTTCCAACTTCTAAAGCCACCTTGTTGGAAGCCCAACAATATCTGGAGAGCCACAGGCATTCCATTCAGATGTGGTTGCTTTGCATGAAAGTCAGCTTTCTCCAGCTTGTTGCCACTTCAGCTGTGCTGATATGCCACTCTCATGCTGGCTGGGGATGATGGTGGTTGTTAGTCTGAAACATCTGGATGACTCCAGTTTGGAGATGATTATTGCAAAGCATCTGCGACAGCTACATGTCCACCCTTTTCTGATGAATATCCAAAGCATGTGATTCTTTAGTCCTTTAGATAGCTTGCTCCATGGTGCACCTTTATGACCAATTTGTGATGCACTACCTTTCATGCAGTCATATTATGTGACTGCCAGCTGATCAACATTTTCCTCCTCCCAACTGCATTATGGAAGCAACAAAAACAGACAGCTTGGAAACCTCAAATGGACCACCACACATGATTTGTGGGTATGCTTGGTTTCTTTGTTTACAGACTCTTCAGCCATAATGCAAGGGATATGAATGTGTTCACATACTTAGGTCTCTCAGTGGCGAAGGTCATGCCTATTAGTAGCCAAGGCAAGGAAAATTTTAAAACCCCTCTCTCTTCTCACTGTATTGTGCATGGTCCTAATTACATCAAGGCCTCACTCTGATCAGTAACACTTTATCACTAAAGGCCAAACTCACTTCATTCAAGGGCTTTACATCCTCTTAGCTTTAAAGAGTAGTAAATAATAAGTTTATAGATTCTGGGGTTCTTATTTCTTAAATAGCATGTATTAAGAACACCACGAGCATTTAATACAGTGATGTTTAGAGGTATGCTAATGGCCACAAGAAAATTTTCAAACCTCCATAATGTGCTTTAATCACCGGTTGGAGATCAAAAACCACCTTGTGATTTTATACCACATGGGCAGCTTCCAGGACTGCCTTACATGGAAACAGATCAATGGCAAAATTGGTAGATACAGAAAGCATTTGCAATAAAAGCTTTTTATGTATCTTGTTCAAAGCATGTAAGTGCCTTTTAGATCACTGATTGAACTGTAGACAGTATAAAGTGGAACCTTTTAATACTAAAATAAATTTCCAGAGTAAAAATTCCATTATAGGGAAAAGTGTTTTTGCTGCAGTGGGATAGATAATAATTCTTTCACACATAATGGGATTCATGAAATGTTTGATGATAAACAGAAGTCCTTTGTACTGCTAGAGCAAGACTGTGCTGCTTGTGTGGGCCTGTATAAGATATAAGATGGGGTAGGATGTGTGCTTTCTATAAAAATATGATGAGAAGAAAAGCCTAATGGTGGGACAAGTAAGAGGGTAAAAAGCACCATCATCAACACAAATTTGGGAACATAAAAAAGGAAGCATAATAGCTTTGACAGACTCCTTCTGCATCCTACACCCTTTAATTTGGAATGATTTTGCTGACCTAAAAGTTTGCTTAGCATGCTCATTTGAAGAGACCCTTTGGTTGAACTTCTTGAGGTTCAATTGAAAAGCCAGCTGAACTTGTTCAGAAGAAATGAGCTGCAGAATACAAAAGCACTGGATTCTTTGTTGTGTTTGCTGCAACAAACAAATACAATCCATCCTCCTCTCCCCATTAAACTCTTTTAGGAGAATCATCAGTTTGCCTCGTTGAGTTTTTTTGTTCCAATGTAATATTTTACAATTGCATGATAATTATTGTGGTGAAAAGGCTCTATTGGAACAAGTGAATTGAATATGTACTAAAGCATGGCCAAAGGATAGACTTATGATCAGAAGGCAATGGTTTGGGCAGTTGGTGAAGGCCTTCTTCTCTTAACCTCAGTTGCCAAGGACTTCCTTTTTTGGTACTTCTCCAATGGGTGACAGACAAGTAACACTGTAACTTCCTGTACTTCAAAATCCACTCACCACTAGAAATAAATACAAGGAAAAGAATAATGACCAATTGAGTACATTGATAACAAACCATCAGAGGGTTGCTATCAAGGATCCCCACAAACCTGGAGCTGGCACTACTTATGGATGGGACACTTTTGCCAAATCAGTGGGGTTGTCCTAGCTCTTACTGTTCATCCTGGATTTCTCCAACTATAATTTTCAAACCCCAATTATATGTACTACAGATAGTGGCCCTGTTCAAGTATTCTTAACCATATCAGGTAGGGCTTGGTTATTTGTAGCCCTAAATATATACCAACATCTGCAGTCTAACAGCACCTGGAAAGTATAGTTGCCTACTCCTGACAAAGAGGAGGGTGAATATTCTAGTTCCACCTCTTCCCAACACCATTCTTGTCATCTTCGATGTTGAAAGACATTTTCTGAAGATGAGAACTTCTTCTATCTATAGAATTTCTCCTCTAAACTAGAATTAGCTCCATATTAATATAGCAGTAGTTCTCAACCTGTGGATCCCTAGGTGTTTTGGCCTACAACTCTGAGAAATCTCAGCCAGCTGTTAGGATTTCTGGGAGTTGAAGGCCAAAACATCTGGGGATCCACAGGTTGACAACCACTGCTCTACTGGCTGCAGCTCTCCCCTTCCAAAAGTCACCCTCTGTACTTCAAATTGACAAAATACAGCAGTGGAATGTAGTGGTGGATGAAGGTAGCCCTCTCGTCCTTGCCTCCTTTTTTCACAAGTATTTTTTTACAATACAAATGTTAGAATATGGAAGCTGTAATAAAAAAATGTTTCCCAAGGTCTGGTATACATGACTAAGAGCACCTGAGCAGAGTTGATATCATTTACTATTTGGCACTTTGCATCTGCATTCACTTTGAATCATACTGTTTTATTTCTGTCAAACATGGCATTGCTTGCCCTTTTCACTCACCCTCTCTAAGCAAGGATATTTATTTTCTGGTACTTCGTTTCATACTAAGTATTCTAATTAGCATTTTCTTACTATTACAATTAATGGGGGAAGGAGGTGTTAAACCTTCCTAGGGATGTCAGTGGTATAGGGCATGCAACTCCTTGAGTGGCAGCACTGGCAGTGCCAGGACTTGGCAGTGCTAGCCAAAGCTGCAGCCTTTAATTCTGGCTGACTGAAGGCCGTTTGTGTGATCGCCAAACTTGGTTTTGTAGCACGGAACACAGAGCAGCTGCTTGTTAATGCTGCTGGGGTTTGTAATAATGTAAAACGGTCTCAGAACTGAGAGAGGATTGATGTAATGGTTGTTGTATGTCATAAAGACACAGACCTCTGCCCATGCAGACTGTCTTAGTGTGGTTTCTCCTGTGACTACGAAACCTTTGTGAGATGTTGTGGTGATCCCACTTTATAGACATTTCCTTGCCTCACAGCACGGCAAACAAAAATCTTCTCACATTTTCCCATTAGGATCTTTACTTAATTGCCCAGTAGTGTCTGTGCATAACAGCGATTATTCTAGGCTTTTAAGTTCTACTTCACAACTCTGGTGCTTAGTGAGGAGGTTGTGTGAATATGAGGAATAACAAACACAGTATTTCACTCACTCTTTATCACAGGCCACTACTCTACCACTGTTACCTTGTATACTTACTGTAAAACAAACCATCTAATTCTTGGCAACATAAAGAGTTTTTATTTCCATCTATGTATAGTATCATATAATTTTGTCACTGGACTTAATCTCAATGAAGTCTAGAATTTTCTTTTGTAGGGCTGCTCTTGTACCCTAGTTGTGATAATTCTGCAACACTATGGTGCCTATGGTACCAGTTCTACCAAAATTCAGTAAATGGGTTCACCCATACCTCCCTCTATCCCCAGTTTAAGCGGAAGGGCCCTGTACAAAAAGTGTGCCTCCAATCATCTTCCCTCCCATTTTTTCTTTCTTTCATTCTTTCTTATTTGCTATTTGTAATATGATAGTGAATCTGAGAGTAAGTCCCAGAAAGCTGGCTGAATACTTATTAGCTTATGCTATGCTTTCATTTGCATTAGCATTTTGATATCACTTTTAACTGCCAGAGTTCCCATCTATATAATCCTGGGATTTGTAGTTTTATGAAATATCCAGAATTCATTTGCGACATCCTCAAATCAAAATTTTCCCACATTCCACAGGATGCAGTCAGTGTTATTAAGCGATATCAAAATGCTATAGCTGTACAGAATGAAAGAGATTTTGATCCAAAACATCATCACACATTTTACAATAACAATACACCTTAAAACTTGTCCATGCTTTTTCAATTATTAAAACTTTCATTTATTTTTCCAAGATGAGACGATAGATTAAATAGCTAGATGGCTTACCCATTTCAGTTCCATACCAGAATGCCCAGAGTTGGTGATGAGTGCTAACTTATTTCAACTTTTGCAACACTTACTGGCAGTGTGCAAAAAAAAAAAAAAAACCCAAGAAAAAAAAAGCACAACAGCTATGTATCCTTCACTAAAGATTATTTTCAGATCTTATAAAATACATTTCTATAAGATTCATTCGTTTTACGTTATTATTATATTATATTATATTATATTATTATATTTATTTGTCACCTTTTCTCATAGGACAGAGACAGAAAGTAGCTCACAAACTTAAAAACCATTAAATTTTTATCTCTCATCTTTTTGAGATGGACCCTAAACCTAAACAGGAACTTCATTTATGTTTCATGTATAACTTAGCTTGAAGGTAATTTAACACAATTTTTAAATCATTGTGTATAAAACGAAATGTGTGTAGATTGAACAATCAGAAACTAATGTGTCACACTCTTAGCCCCTTGTGGACAATTTTGTTTCTTGCTGGGTGCAGGTGTGGGGGGAGGATTTCAGAACTCTGGATTAGATAATAGATCAAATACCTAGATGGCTTACAAGTTTTAGGTCCATATTTATTTATTAAATATATATCCACTTTTCTTGGAGATGGACTTCAAACCTAAATGTGAACTTCATTTAGGCTTCGTATACATCATAGCTTGAAGGCAATTTAATATAATTTTAAATTAAGTCTATGCATAAGCTTGTGTAGACTGAACAATCAGAAAGCAAAAGTGTTACTATCGAAAACCTCATCTACACTGTCATATAATGCAGTTTCATAATGCAGTCTCCCAAATAAACAATTTTGGATTTTGTGAAATTTCAGAATTCCAGATTAGGGTTGCTGAAGGTAGTTTTTGTACAATATGTTTTAAAGAATTTTAAACATATGAAAAAAGCTTGAGTACATTGAAGCACCAGAAAGGAAAACTCTTACTGTATCAGCCATCCTTATGGATATAACGGTATATTTTAGTATTCTTATGTCAATGACAGAAAGAGTTTAATTATGTTTTAAATTTTTAAACTCATATTTTGCTGTTGTTTATTCGTTCAGTCGCTTCTGACTCTTTGCAACCTCCTGGACCAGCCCACGCCAGAGCTCCCTGTTGGTTGTCACCACCCCCAGCTCCTTCAGAGTCAAGCCAGTAACTTCAAGGATACTATCCACCCATCTTGCCCTTGGTCGGCCCCTCTTCCTTTTTAAATAAAAAATCATATTTATGTATTTTAGATTTGTTTTAATGCTTTTTATTATTCCTTTTAAGATAGTACTAAGTTTACTTCTATATTAATGTTTACAGCCTTTAGATTTTAAATTATAAATTGTATTCTTTTTTAACACAGTCCAGTGCTAAGTTCCCTTAAGAGAAAAAAAGTGGAATATAAATAAATATGGTGATGATAAAAATATATAATGCATTATCAGTGTTTTAATTTGTAGTATGCCATATTTCTTAGCTGCCTTGAGTTTTTATATTGGGAGAAAGGTGGGATAATAAATGAAACAAACTGTAGAGGTGCTTAAATTTAGTCTTTATGCTGGGACCAGCAAATTGAGAGAGATTGAAAAAATCCAGGGCAGTTGAAGTCTAATTAATGGCTGGATGAGAAAAAAGAGGTAATGGGCTGGATGAGAAAAAAAACTATTTGAAACCGAATCCAGACAAAACAGAGGTGCTAGCCATCAAGGGTTCTAACATAGGAATGGAGATATGTCAAACAATTCTCGATGGGGTTACACTGCCTCTGAAAGAATGTGTTCACAGCTTGGGAGTGCTCCTGAATTCATCTTTCCAAATGTCAGTCCAGGTAGATGCAATGGTCAGGAGTGCTTGATACCAGCTTCAGCTGATATGCCAGCTGAGTTCCTTCCTTGATATGGAGGACCTAAAGATGGTAGTGTACGCACTGTTAACCTCAAGGTTGGACTTATGCAATGTGTTTTACATTGGGCTATCTTTGTACCAAGTTCGGAAATACCAGCTGGTTCAAAATACGGCAGCCACGTTGGTTACAGGAACATCCAGGAGTGAGCATATTACACGTATCCTAAAGTCATTCAATTGGCTGCCAATTAATTTCCAGGCAAAGTACGAAGTGCTGGTTTTAACCTTTAAAGTCCTACATGGTCTGGATCCAGGTTGCCTACAGGACTACCTTCTGCACAATCCACCCTTTAGGACACCGAGGTCCTCTGGAGGATGCTTCCAGCCATGACCAGTCCAGCAACTGTCACCCAAAGGATCTTTACATCAGTCTCAAAGACTGTTGAATGACCTGCAGGAAGAGATCAAACAGCTAAATGAGCTGTTGGAATTTCAAACACGATTGAAGACTCATCTCTTCTGGCAGGTGTATCCAATATTCAACCATGAGTTTTGATTTACATTTTATCAATAGGTACTGTTCCATTATCCGGAGGCCAAAATGGGGCGCTAGACAGAGGATAGTTACGGGGGGGGGGGGGGGGGGGTTGAAGGAGTACAAACAAAGTAATAATAATAATAATAAAAACTTTATTTATATCCTGTCCTATCATCCCAAACATTTTCCTGTTACCCTGTTGTTACCCACTCATGTCGCCAACATGGAAACAACCATCGTTTATTAAATAAGAAGTGGGGCAACGGAATAACCAGCAAAAATAAAAATAACCAGTCCATAAAATGGACAATCCGTCTCTGTGTAGCGTCCCCTTTTGGCCTCCGTCCGGAAAATGAAACAGTACCTATCATTACTATATGTCTACTGTTTGGTGCAAGTTTTTAAAATATATGTTTGTGTTTTTAACTATGTAATTTGTTGTACATATATTTTATGTTCACATGTTATTGAATATGTTGTACCCCACCTCGAGTCATCAGGAGAGGCAGGGAATGAATAAAACTTATTTTTCTCATTTATGAAGCTTTGTTCTAAACAAACTCAACCTGTCATAGATGCTTGATCTACTCTCTATTAACTATGTCGTACACTTCTGATTACTACAAGTCACCCTCTTATCCATTGTCCTGATCTGGTCTTGCAAACCAAGGCTCTGGCTTCCTTCATTCTACACTGTGCATCTACATCAGTGCTTCTCAACCTTGGGTCCCCAGATGTTTTTGTCCTACAACTCCCAGAAATCCCAGCCAGTTCACCAGCTGTTAGGATTTCTGGGAATTGTAGGCCAAAAACATCTGGGGACCCCAGGTTGAGAACCACTGATCTACATTGTTGAATGAATGCAGTTTGACCCCACTTGGACCACCAAATCTCAATGCTATGGAACCCTGGGAGTTGTAGTTTAGTGAAGCTGCAGTACTCTTTGGCAGAGAAGGTTAAAGGCCTTGTAAAACTACAACTCCCAAGACTGACATAGAAGTGAGCCAGGGCAGCTCAAGTGGGGTCAAATTGCATTCATTCTACAGTGCTGGTGATACAGCCTAATTCATATTTAGATTTCAACTTTGAGAGGGAAAAGGGCAGGCTTCTTCCTTCTCTTCTCCCCATTCCTTCCCTCCTTTCTTGCCTTCCCTCAATTTCCTTTCTTCCCTCCCTTCTCTCCATTCCTCCCTCCCTTTCCTCCCCTTCATGTCCTTTCCCTTACTTTCTTCCTTTCCCTTCCTCCTCTCCTTTCCTCCCTCCTCTCCATCCCTTCCTTCCTTAACTTCCCTCCCTTTTCCTTTCCTCCTCTTCTTTTAATTTCCTCCCTCCTCTCCATTCCTTCCTTAGCTTCCCTCCCTTTTCCTTTCCTCCTCTTCTTTTAATTTCCTCCCTCCTCTTCATTCCTTCTTTGACTTCCCTCCCTTCCTTTCCTCCCCTCCCTCCTTTTCCTTCCTCCCCTTTCCTCCCTCCTCTCCATTCCTTCCTTCCCTTTCCCTCCCTTCTCTTTCTTCCCCTCCCTTCCTTTCCTTTCTTCCCTCCCTCCTCTTCATTCCTTCCTTCCCTTTCCTGGCTTCCCTCCCTTCTTTCCATTCCTTCCTTGGCTTCCCTCCCTTCCTTTTCCTTCCCTGACTTCCCTCTCTCCCCTTCTTTTCCCTTTCTTCCTCCCCTTCCCTCCCTCCTCTCCCTCCTCTCCCTCTTTTCCAACTCCTCCTCCTGAAGTCCAATAATGCTTTCAAACAAGCTGAGCCTACAATACGATCCTCCCTCCACTTCCACACAGTTCTTCAGAGAACGAGTCCATATCTAATTCTCAAAACACAACAATGTGGAGAGGGGAGGAGATGGGGAAAGCCTCACGTTTGAGGGACCAAACCGCCTTCCTTCCCTCACTCCAACCAGAAGCCGCCAAACTTTCCATAGCAACAGCGCCGCCCCGCCCTTAGCAACGGCGCGTGGTCTCTCTCTCTCTCTCTCTCTCTCTCTCTCTCTCTCCCTCCCCCCCCCCGCCTGGAACTACGAAAGCGGAAGCTCCCTGCGCGCGGCAAGTCTGAACTTCCGCCCTGCAGCTTCCGGCGTGGACTTGTCATTTGGCGCTTGCTTGCTTGCTTGCTTGCTGGGTCGTGCTCCTTCCGAGCTTTCCTGCCGGCGACTCCTGTTAGGTAGGAACCCGGATGCAGGCCTCCTTCCTCTCCTTCTCCTTCAACCAGTACTGGAAAGGCTTTGGTCCTGGCCTCCCTTCCATCAATATGCCTGTGGCCCAAGCACAGGCAAAGTTTGGCCCTCCAGGTGTTTTGGACTTCAACTCGCACAATTCCTAACAGCCTACCGGAGTTGAAGTCCAAAACACCTGGAGGGCCAAACTTTGCCTATGCCTGCTATGGCTCCTTCCACACAGCTGTATAAAACCCACATTGAACTGGATTATATGGCAGTGTGGACTCAAATAATCCAGTTCTGTGCCCTTCCACATAGCAGATATTGTGGGATTTTCAGCCGTTCAGCAGTGGAACTCTCTGCCCCAGAGTGTGGTGGAGGCTCCTTCTTTGGAAGCTTTTCAACAGAGGCTGGTTGGCCATCTGTCAGGGGTGATTTGAATCCTGCTTCTTGGCAGAATGGGGTTGGACTGGATGGCCCATGAGGTCTCTTCCAACCCTTTGATTCTATTATTCTATGATTCTGCCTTGATATTATGAATTATATGGCAGTGTGGAAGGGCTCCTCGTTCATCTAGATCACTGGTTCCCAACCTTTGGTCTTCCAGGTGTCAAGGATTGTGGGAGCTGAAGTCCAAAACAATTAGAGAATTGGAAGAGGCCTCATGGGCCATCCAGTCCAACCTCCTGCCAAGAAGCAGGAATATTGCATTCAAATCACCCCTGACAGATGGCCATCCAGCCTCTGTTTAAAAGCTTCCAAAAAAAGGAGCCTCCACCACACTCCGGGGCAGAGAGTTCCACTGCTGAACGGCTCTCACAGTCAGGAAGTTCTTCCTCTTGTTCGGATGGAATCTCCTTTCTTGTAGTTTGAAGCCATAACATTTAGAATCATAGAATCAAAGAGTTGGAAGAGACCTCATGGGCCATCCAGTCCAACCCCATTCTGCCAAGAAGCAGGAATATTGCATTCAAATCACCCCTGACAGATGACCATCCAGCCTCTGTTTAAAAGCTTCCAAAAAAGGAGCCTCCACCACACTCTGGGGCAGAGAGTTCCACTGCTGAACGGCTCTCACAGTCAGGAAGTTCTTCCTCATGTTCAGATGGAATCTCCTTTCTTGTAGTTTGAAGCCATTGTTCCACTTCCTAGTCTCCAGGGAAGCAGAAAACAAGCTTGCTCCCTCCTCCCTGTGCCTTCCTCTCACATATTTATACCTGGAAGAGTAAAGGTTGGGAACCACTGATTCATATCCCATAGTTATGCTGTCAACTTTAGATCACAACATCTGAGTGGCACTTAGTCCTGATCTACACTGACCATTTAATGCTGTTTCAAACTGGTATTGGAGATTATTATGAATTATACTCTGGAACTAGTTTGAGGCCAATATGGTGATGACACACACCACAGAGCTCTGGTTTGCATTAAGGACTTTCTTTTGCACATTTTTTGGGGAATTGGTAGTCTTTCTGTCCCAGTTTGAAGCTGACTTCGAACTGCATTAAGGGCCATTCTACGCAGCCATATAACCCAGAATAAGTAAGGTAAAGGTTTCCCCTTGACATTTAAGTCTAGCCGTGTCTGACTGTGGAGGGTGGTGCACATCTCCATTTCTAAGTCAAAGAGCTGGTGTTGTCCATAGACCCCTCTATGGTCATGACTGCATGGAGCACCATTACCTTCCCGTCGGAGCAGTACCTATTGATCTACTCACATTTACATGTTTTCAAACTGCTAGGTTGTCAGAAGCTGGGACTAATAGCAGGAGCTCACCCCACTCCCTAGATTCAAACCCAGAATATCAATGTGCAATTGACACCTGGAATGTGCAATTGACACCTGGAGTATGATCTTGGACTGTGCAGTTTTAATCATAATGTTAAATGTTTTAATTCTATAGTTTTAATGTTGATGTTTATTTTAATTCATTTTTGTTTTATATGGAATAGAATTGTGGCCTACTTGTAAGGCTCAGAGTGGCCTTACAAGTAAATAAATACATAATATCAAGGCAATAAGATCCCACAATATCTGCTTTGAACTGGATTATTTGAGTCCAAAACTGACATATATTCCAGTTCAAAGCGAATAATGTGTGATCTTATTCAGCTGTGTGGAAGGTGCCTAAATGGTTGGTGTAGATGAGGCCTAAGATGGCTAAAGCTCTAATAAAAGGAAAATCTCACAAATATTTTGGGATTGTTTGGGGATGGGAAAGTAGTACCGGAGAACTTTCATTAATGAAGTTTCTGATAAGCTCCTCTTTACAAAGTCCTTTTACGGCCATCAGTCCTGATTTTCCTCCTGTCATTTGACTTGCTGGAGGTTTTTATTAGCAGCATCATATTGTGAGGATAGTGAAAGATGGCTAAAGAAATTCAGAGTTTAGGTGTTGGATTACAACAGTGTGTCTGCAGTAAATAATACAGTAAGTCTCTTGCTGATTCTTCTGTATGTGCCAGCGTGCAACAGGCATGATACACAACATATACTAACAGCAAAACAGTAGAAAGTGGAAAGCAGATAGCCAGAAATTACATGGAATTTTTTTTAAAAAAGTTTCATACACCATGTAGGAGATCACTCCAACATGTTCCTGAAAACATTTTATTCAGAACTAACAATATACACGTGTAAAATGAAATTACCAGGTCAGGGAAGCATTGCATAAGAACAACATATTGATCCTACTACATACCACTTGAAGACTGCTTCTGAAATGCAACCAGGG